>NW_016805265.1:993043-1048324 GCF_001698545.2 Rhinopithecus bieti | reverse complement strand
TTTAGCTGTGCCCTGTCCCCAGAGGTGGAGTCTACAGAGACAGGCAGGTTTCCTTGAGCTGCTGTGAGCTCCACCCAGTTCGAGCTTCCCAGCGGCTTTGTTTACCTACTTAAGCCTCAGCAATGGTGGGCGCCCCTCCCCCAGCCTCGCTGCTGCCTTGCGGTTAGATTGCAGACTGCTGTGTTAGCAATGAGGGAGGCTCCGTGGGCGTGGGACCCTCCCGGCCAGGTGTGGGATATATTCTCCTGGTGTGCCCGTTTGCTTAAAGCGCAGTATTGGGGTGGGAGTTACCTGATTTTCCAGGTGTTGTGTGTCTCAGTTCCCCTGGCTAGGAAAAGGGATGCCCTTCCCCCTTGCGCTTCCCAGGTGAGGCGATGCCTCGCCCTGCTTTAGCTCTCGCTGGTCAGGCTGCAGCAGCTGACCAGCACCAATTGTCCGGCACTCCACAGTGAGATGACCCCAGTACCTTAGTTGAAAATGCAGAAATCACCGGTCTTCTGTGTCGCTCGCGCTGGGAATTGGAGACTGGAGCTGTTCCTATTCGGCCATCTTCGACATGTTTTCTTTAAAAATGCCTTATTACCTTTTCGTGTAAGAATTTCTTTTTTCCTCTGTCCATTGACTATAGTACAAAGATATAAATGGAAATAGCCAAGTGCAAACTTTCCAGAAAAGAGTGAACTATATGTGTATGTGTGTGTGTGTGTGTGTGTGTATACATGTATGTCAAGTGGTATGAATGGAAATCCTTGCTCCAAGGGTGTTTGTGGAGTTTTGAGAAACTGAGACAAAATCAGCTTGTGTGCGAGATTCTTAATGACCTGCCTAGTAAAGAATATGAAATGTTAGCAAGTGATGTAATCTCCCAAGCATGTACAAAGGATAAATGCAGTGAGCCAGATTTTTAGGTTCAAACCTGAAATTAGAACCACGTTTAGGAACACTAGAAATCATCTTTCCTTTCACAAGGAAAAATGTGAACAGGTCCTTTCCCTTCAGCTATTGTCTTGAGTTGGAAGGAACTGCTGATAGAGCATAGCCTTGCTTTTTGGAGTAGAGATTATTAGAGTCTCAGGTTTCCCCTCCTTGCTTTCTTCTGGTGTTCGGGGTATTGCACTGTCAGTGACATTGCGATGGATTATTATATTTTTTTCCAGGATCAAACTTAGGTATTAAATCATGCTTACATAAAGAGGGAGGTAACTGTGAGCAGCAAGAATGGTGAGATTGGGCGATTGTGCCAGCACATGCCTAGAACTGACAGCTTACTAAAGATCAGAGCTGAACTTGGAGAGGTGGCATGTGGGTACCAAACAAATCCAGTTGCAGCTCTTGAAGTCACTCAGCAGTTAGTTATTGAGAACTTGCTTGCGCTGAGCATCAAACCAGGCACATGATGGAGGTGGAATAGGCCACGCCCTCCCCAGCTGGGGAGACAAGACCATTCTATGATATGGTTATGTTTAATTAATTGCTAAATTGCATGGTTCAAATTAAGGGCTATAGAGGTTTGGCCAAGAGGGCTGGGCTGATCAAAGAGTAGGACTCCAAGACTGGGACCTGAAGGGTAGGTGGACTTTAGCTAGTTGAAAGATGTTCTGGCCACTGGTGCTGTAAAGGATGGTGGAAGAAAAGCCTGTTCAATGTAAGCAGAAACATGGCCCCCTTATTCTCTGATGCAACCCAGCCCAGGCCCAAGGACTGGCGACCTCATTAGACCTCACTGTAAGCAAATGCAAAGCTCACATCTTGAGATGGAAGAGACATTGCAAAAGGAGAGTGCCCCAAGGAGATGGTGTTAATGAGGATTCCCTGATATCTATTTCCATTATGAGGGAAGAGACATTGGACAATCTGTCAAAGTCAAAAATTCATAAGTATATTTAAAGATTAAAGCCTGAAATGGAATATCTTAGGCAGTCATTTGAATTCTCTCTCTATATATGTGGTGGCTGATATTTAAAAGGCATACAAAACATTAAAAAATTACTTTGGGAATAGCATACCCTTCCCTGGATAATAAAGAAGTAATATCAGGGAATAGGGCAGTGTCAGGATGTAATCAGTTCCCACCTGACAAATGATGCCCAGGGCCAGGGTTACTCATCTTTGCTGGTGATATGAGAAGCCGATGCCAGGGTTCTTGTAGTTGGACAGAAGGGGTTGTTTGGCAGGTGGTGTGAGGGTCCTGAAGTTGGCTGGATCTTGGTGGTTTTGTTCATTTGTGGGTGTGTATATGTGTGGTGGTCATGATGATAGTGAGGAGGACCTGCACCATGCTTTACAGAATGCAACAAGATTGACTTGGTGCACAGAGGTAGAAGCTTGGATGCCAGCTGGCCATGGTATAGAGCTAGTGTAGTGTTGTGTCATGTCATGCTGTGTCATGTTGCATTGTGGCATGCTTGGCCCACCTGAGAAAACTGCCAAGAAGCCTAGGGCTGGGCGTGGTGGCTCATGCCTGTAATCCCAGCACTTTGGGAGGCTGAGATGGGCAGATTACTTGAGATCAGGAGTTAAAGACCAGCCTAACCAACATGGTGAAACCCATCTGTACTAAAAATACAAAAATTAGCTGACTGTGGTGGCATGTGCCTGTAATCCCAGCTACTCAGGAGGCTGAGTCAGGAGAATTGCCTTGAACTGGGGAGGTGGAGGTTGCAGTGATGCAGTGAGCCAAGATCACACTACCACACTCCAGCCTGGGTGACAGAGCTAGACTCAGTCTCAAAAGAAAAAAAAAAAGAAAGGAAGGAAGGAAGGAAGGAAGGAAGGAAGGAAGGAAGGAAGGAAGGAAGTTAGTTTCCTGGCCATATTGTGTTGTGTAGCATGGTGGCTAGCACACCTGAGAAAACTGCCAGGAAGCTGTTGAGAGGTTCCTGACCTTCCCCGTAGGAAACAAGAATGGATTTGGCTTACTTACTGCAGACATGTGTCTTATAGCCCCTTGCTACCACAAGTGTAGTCCATAGACCTGCAGCATTGGCATTTTCTAGGGGTTTGGTAGAAATTCTGATTGTTGGGTCCCAGTCCTGCTGAATCAGAATCAGCATTTTGAGAGGAGACCTGAGGGAGGAGAGCGGAGGAGCCATCTTGATGCCTGTGGAGGTAACAGCACACACAAAGCCTTGAGGCAGAAGCTTACTGGTGACTTTGCAATAGGGTGAGAAGGTCATTGTGGTGAGATGGGGAAGCAAGGTGCTACTTCAAAGGTTGGGTCATGGGTGGCCTCAAAGGCTCTGGGCAGGACTTTGGGTTTTATTCTGTACGAGAGGGGAAGCCATTGAAAGGCTTTGACATAATTTGACTTGAGTTTAAACTCCTACTGATCACTCTGGTTGGTGGATCAGAGCGTGGTTGCCATGTGGGTGGTGGGACATAGTCACATTCTGGATGTTTTAGAAGAAAGATTGAAAGGATTGGCTGACTAGAAATACCATGTGAGAGACAGAGATGAACAACAGGAAGAGTGGAGGTGCCATTTACTGGCAAGGAGGGGCAGATTTGGGGCTGAGAATTAGGTTCTGGATGTGTTAAACTGGAGATGCTTATCAGCCATCCAAATGGAGACGTCAAGAAGGTAACTGAATTGGGAGGACTCCTGTCGGGAGGGATCAGGACTGGAGCTAGAAACTTGGGAGTTTCTGTCAGTATATAGGTGATATTTAAAGTCATGAGGCTGAATGAGATCACTTTATTCCGCACCAGATACATGTAGGGAATTAGCGTGACAGTGATGATCAATGGGTTTTGGTGATCATGGTGGTACTGCTGGAACTTAATCAGCTCTAATGTCCTCTGATTCCATATAGTGCACTTGCTCGTTATATTCTCTGTCTATTCTCATTTTGAATGTATTTTAATATTCATCAATTGCAGCAAAAGGAAGAAAAATATGTTATTAACTGAACCCTTTGGCTTCTGCCTGTCTATGCCAACTCCAGTGCACAGTAGGGAAACACGGACTCCGCACTGGCTGGGATGTCCCTGTCACCTTGAATTGGCTCTGCCCAGGGAGCTCTGGGTGGCAGGGCCTTGAAATCCTGGCCTATTGCAGCACAAAGCAGGATGGATGAGATATTCCAACTCATTACTTACAGGTGTTCTTTAAGGGAGCGCTTAGGAAGTTTTACTCAATTTAACTTAAGACATAAGTAATACCATTCCCAATTCAGGGCAATGGCTTAGAACCTGACTCAATGTCCTTTTTACTAAGTAATTATCCAGATTTCCTTGCTAAATGTTATTTTATGTATTATGTTTAATAGCCTCTTTCTTTTGGCTATGGAAGGATGGTAATAGCAGCCGATAATGTATCACGTACTCATCTCAAAGTTCTGCCTCTGGCACCTGTGGCTGGAGTAGAGGGAAGCTTGTGGTCAGGCCTCAGACCAATTCCATGGCCCTACTCACTGGTCCTGGGTTGGTTTGCTTCTCAGGGGCCTAAGGAATCACTGATGACTTTTTAACGTTTAAAACATTGCTCATTTTTAAAGATTTGGGTAAGCCTATGGAGCTCATCTGACTGGCCAAACTGCTCCTTTGCCTCAATTCAGAGCCCCCTTGGGAGAACGGTGGGTAATGGAGAGCACTAGTAGAGAGGAGCTGAGCAGCACAGACTTTTGGGCAATGGATAGATGTCATCAATGCCTGATAAAAATTAAGCCACCACTGCATCTCAAGATAGCCAATTCCTTTTAGTACCCTGAGGCTGGCTCTCAGTAAAGGTCCACTGGGTTGGACTCGTGTGATGGGAATTCGGTTCCTGTGCTGTTTGTTAATGTGTGTTTGAGAGTAAGCACGTTGGCTTCTTGGTGGCAACCTAGTGATGCAAACAGTCTTCCAGTAGCCGCTGGACACCTGCTGTTTGCCAGTTAACCCCCGAGAGAGTTACTGAGGGCTCAGTGGGTGCTAGGCATATAGATGACACCAAAATATTTGTCGTTGATCTCCATCTGCTCTGAAATTATGTTCTCCAGAGAGTCAAGGCTAAAATCCACATCAAAAATACGTATGAAAACCTAAGAGAGCGGGGAATGACATTGGTCATTGTATTTATAAACAGGTTAGACATATTTCCTGCCCTCAGAGACTTTCCAGTCTAGAAGGGAAGCAGAGTATATTTGAATGAAATGCCAAATAGCAGAATAATGCTTAGTATTAGTTTGAAAGCAGAAGTGGCAGAGCTTCCAGGAATCCTGAAGATGTATGAACCTTTGGCTGCATCTTGGAATCACCTGGTGAACTGTTGAAAACTGAGATGCCTGTTCCCAGCCCCAGACTCGCTGGGCATCTGTGTGTTGAAAAGTTCCCTGGGCTGGGCATGGTGGCTCACACCTGTAATCCCAGCACTTTGGGAGGCCAAAGTGGGTGGATCACAAGGTCAGGAGTTCAAGACCAGCCTGGACAAGATGGGGAAACCCCATCTCTACTAAAAATACAAAAATTAGCTGGGCGTGGTGGCATGTGCCTGTAATCCCTCCTGAGTCAGAGAGTTGCTTGAACCTGGAAGGTGGAGGTTGCAGTGAGCCAAGATCACGCCGCACTCCAGCCTGGGCGACTACTTGGGGACTTGGGTCTATTCTTTTTTGTTAAGACAGAAACGAAAAAGAAAGAAGAAGAAGAAAGATAAGGAAAGAAAGAAAGAAAGAAGAAAAAAAGAAAGAAAGAAACGACTCTGTCTAACAAAAGAAAGAAAGAGAGAGAGAGAGAGAGGGAAGGAGGGAGGGAGGGAGGAAGGAAGGAAGGAAGGAAGGAAGGAAGGAAGGAAGGAAGGAAGGAAGGAAGGAAGGAAGGAAGGAAAAGTTCTTTGGGTGATTCTTTGTTTTTTTTTCTTTTTAGAACCTGATAATGCTTGCTTTTTTAATTTTATTTTTTATTTTTCCATAAGTTATTGGAGGTGCAGGTGGTATTTGGTTATTTGAGTCAGTTCTTTAGTGGTGATTTGTGAGATTTTGGTGCACCCATCACCCAAGCAGTATACACTGAACCCTATTTGTAGTCTTTTATCCCTCGTCCCCCTCCCACCCTTCCCCCCAAGTCCCCAAAGTCCATTGTATCATTCTTGTGCCTTTGTGTCCTCATAGCTTAGCTCCCACATAACAGTGAGAACATAAGATGTCTGGTTTTCAATTCCTGAGTTACTTCACTTAGAATGATAGTCTCCAATCTCATCCAGGTTGCTGCAAATGCTGTTAATTCATTCCTTTTTATGGATGAATTATATGTATATGTATGAATTGCACTGTATACATATACCACAGTTTCTTTATTCACTTGTTGATTGATGGGCATTTGGGTTGGTTCCACGATTTTGCAATTGCTAATTGTGCTGCTATAAACATGCGTGTGCAAGTATCTTTTTCGTATAATGACTTCTTTTTCTCTAGGTAGACAGCCAGTAGTGGGAGAACTAAAAGTAGATCTACCCCAGGTGATTCTGATACATAATGAAGCTCAAGCACCACTGCTTTGGAAGGATAGTTGGGGTGTGGATGCGTGTCTGGAGACAGGCATTGCAGCCTGGCATGAGAGAGATGTGAGAATGCTGTAAGATGGGGAGCGCTGTAAGATGGGGAGCACTGCAAGACTCCTTGGCACAGTGCCCCTCTACTGACTACACACCAGCGACAACCAGGAGCGCTAAGCATTTCAGAGGCAAGAGGCAATGAAGAGGAGAAAACCACAATTAAAAGAAAAAACAACTTTTAGATCATCGGTAAACAACTGAGTGTGCTAAGTACTATTCTAAGTGTTTTGTACTTACATAATCATCATCATCAACCCACAAGTTAGGTAATACTGTTTTCCTTGCTTTCAGATGAGAAACTGGTGAAGTAAATTACCCCAAATCATGTGGTTTCCTGGCCTGGCGGGTAGGATTTGTTTGGATGAAAAGTGGAAATCCAGTGGGAAAGGGACAGCTTTCAGAAGAACCTGAAGTCCTGGAGAAGAGATTGAATTTTATCCTGAAAGCCACAGGGAAATCCTGTGGTTACCACCTTCCTTTATGTGACCTTACTCTCAACAGTGAGTGTTTGGACCTTATTCATTGGATGATAGGCAGCTTTTGAGCCAACAAGCAACGTGGGGAAAGTGATGTTTGAAGGTGACTCTGTCAGGTGCTGTGTAGATTCAAGTGGAGGGAACCTAGAAACAGATTAGCTAAAACTAAAACTGTTTCCTAAAACACCACAAACAACAAAAGCAAATATTGATTGAACTCTCACTATGTGCCAGGTGCTGCCCTTTACATCTGTCATCTTCACAAAAACGCTGTGAAGTACATACTCATCGTATACCCATTTTACAGGTTAGGAAACCAAGGTACAGAGAGCTAACTTCCTGAAGGTCACACAGCTGGCTAGTGTCCAGGTCAGGATTCAAATCGGATTGCTTGATTCCAGAATCTGGGTTATTGCCTACTATGTTATAGGCTCTTATAACTCTTAGGACTTTGGCAGTGATAAGTGGAAGTGGAAATAGAGATACATGACATAAAGAGTAAACGTCGGGTATTACATGATGCTGGAACAGTATGAGCATGCTTAGGAAATCCTCAGCAGGGAAGAGTTCCTTGCACAAAGAAATTCAGTAGAGTTTAGAACAGCACATGAAGGAAGGCAGAAGGCCTTTCTGAAATAAGCGGGTTTATGTTTAGAACGTGGAAGAAGAGATAGCATAGGAAATTGCCATTCTGATGGCCCTGCATGTACTCTGCTAAAAACCATGGAGGTTGTCTGAGAAATGAGTATGGTGAAATGAGTAGATTTGTTGGTTTTGGAGTCAGACAGATGTGGGTGTGGGTTCCAGTCCTTTCCTTCCTAACCTGTGACCTTGGGCAGTTTGCATAATCTCTGCATTTCAGTTTTCCCATGTGTATATTGAGGATAATAGAAGCATCATCCTTATTAAGATATTGTAAAGATTGAGTTCATGTATGGAAAGGAGTTGAAAAAATATATGACATACTCTGTCAATACCAGTTATTACTGTTATGCTTCTCGTTATTACAGCATTCACGGGTGTTAAAACAGAATAATGAGATCTCTATTTTGGAGAGAGTACTTTGGTGTTAGTGGGTGCAACACAAACTCAAGAGCTGCTAGGTTTCCAATTCTGGCTCCACCTGCTAGCTATATGATTTAGGGTAATTTACTGAACGAATTTCTCATCTGAAAGCGAGGAAAACAGTATTACCTAACTTGTGAGTTGATGATGATGATTATATAAGTATAAAGCATTTAGAATAGCACTTAGCACACTCAGTTGTTTATTGGTGATATAAAAGTTGTTGTTTTTTCTTTTAATTGTGGTTTTCTCCTCTTCATTGCCTCTTGCCTCTGAAACATTTAGACCTCTGGTTGTCTCTGGTGTGTCATAGGGGCCTGTGGCCTGTGGTGTTCTCCTTGCTGAATCCTATTTAACTGTTGAGAATGTACCTGGGTAAGTAGTCATTGCTGCCTTGAAACATAGATTCATGAGCAAAGTAACTATGAAGCTTTGATGTGATATGTGGGTGATGATCACACATAAAGGGCACAGCACATTGGTGAAAAGAATTTTGCTGGGCTGTGAATTTCTGACATTAGCTTCCTCATTGAATATTTATCTGCCCCTCTTCTCTCTTGCTTGGGACCTGTACTGAGGCATGAACCTTGCTCCACAAGGGGCTGAGAGATAACAGTGCTAACTATGGAAGCATGCATTTGTGCGTGTGTGTGTGTGTATGAGAATATTAGTAGCCTAAAGGGAGATCTCATGCTGCTTTGCTTTGTTTCATTTTTTTGGTTGTAAAGTTGAATAAAAGGCACTTAGTCCAAAACTTTAAAAAATTGCTACTGGGCAAAGTAATTTTGTGTCAGGCTTCTGTTCAGGGCAGATTTACACTGGTTATAAATCTCTGAAATTAAGGTCTTACCGTAGAAAAGCTGAAATGTATTCAACATTAGCAGACACCCAGCCCTGTTCTGAACCAGTGGCCGTTCTTCCGCCATGTATAATAGGAATATCTATCTATGTGTTTGGGGGCAATAATAAGTTTAAATATGCCTCTTAGAATGGGTAATGGCTTTCCAATGAGTAGCAGAATTTTCTATCAACAATTCTTTTCCTAGAACCAAAGGTTAAGTTCAAGAGTTTGATTTAATGACAAAGTTAATTAGGCCCTTAACATTACAGGGTTCTTGCCTTTCATTTTCTAATCAAGATCACAGTCTAAGGCCAGCAACCTTGCAGAAGTGGGGAACACAAGGCTAGCACTTGTTCTTCTGATGTTTGGGGAGGGTGACCATAGGAGATGAGGGGTGCTTAGCAATCACTGAGTTGACAGAGGGCCTGGAGAATGCCTCCTAGACCTGAAGAATTTCATTCTTACCTCTATAAAACCTTAGATATAAAATATGCTTGAGCTTTAAGGAAACTTAAGGATTATCTAATCAGTCCTTTCATTTTACAGCCAGGGAAACTGAGGCTAAAAGGACTAAGAAATTTGTCAGTGGTTACATAGCTCACTTGAGTAATGGATCTCCTAAGATTAAACCACCTACTTCTAATCAAAATGGTCTATCCTCAAATACTCATATTCAAGGAAAAGCAAAACCTCTTTTTGGCTTATAGAATTTATGTTGTTTATGAGTTAGTTTTGCTAAAACACTTCTTCCTACTACTTTTTTTTTTTTTTTTTTGAGGTGAAGTCTCACGTTGTTACCCAGGCTGTAATGCAGTGGCACAATCTCGTCTCACAGCAACCTCTGTCTCCCGGGTCCAAGCAATTCTCTGCCTCAGCCTCCTGAGTAGCTGGGATTACAGGCACCCACCACCACGCACGGCTAATTTTTTTTGTATTTTTAGTAGAGATGGGGCTTCACCATGTGGGCCAGGCTGGTCTTGAACTCCTGACCTTGTGATCCACCTGCCTTGGCCTCCCAAAGTACTGGATTACAGGAATGAGCCACTGCACCTGGCCTTCCTACTACTTTTTAAAGCAAATATATTCCACTTGATCCTGAATCATGATGAACCAGTAAAGACTATTGGTTTGAAACAAAGAAATTGCCTGTTGCTACTTAGTCCAAGAATTTAAAAAATAATAAAAAAGAAGGAATCCATTAGAAGAACCTTAGGGGTTCTCACAACTGGCTGGAGATTGAAGGATCTGGTAAGGGAAAGGGAAAGATATCAAAGCAGGTCCAGACGTTCTAGAAAGAGGACACACGACAGATTTCTGGAGGCAGAAACCTCCATCCCAGCACTTGACACTGCTGTATCATAAATGAATCCTCACCAGCTCTCTGTCTTCATCTCATTTGTTCCTGATGCAAAGTCCAGGTGAGGAAATTTAAAGAATTGAGCCAAGGGACTTGCCAATGCTTTGCCTGCCAGGAAAGCGGGAGAGGAGAGGTATGGATGCACTAGCTTCTACTGGACCCTGGGAACAGGCACTGCCCACTGAAAAAACACACATTTTGGGGAATTCCCCCAAAACAAGAATAAAAGAGAGTCCAGGTTTTAGATTGTCCCAAACTCAAGAAATGTCTAAGATAAAAGACTTTATGGGTCACTCTGAAGCTTGACCATGCTCTATGGGAAAATATAGTCCAAGGTACAGAATAATTCATAGATAACTTTGGGATTCAACTTACTTCTGGGCTCAGCTATTCATGGTTTAATCTTAAATAAGAGTCTGCTTGTTCAGGGCCTTAACCTTTAAGTGAAAGCTTTGTGGTAGGATTTTTGGACTATAATATAGGTGACCAGATATGGAAATACCCTTAAAAATGATGACATTTCAGAAATAGTAAAACCATCCATGTGTGCATCTTTCCACACAGGTACATGCTCTATACCTGGCCCTGTGCTGGGCATTGGTTACTAAGAAGCAGACAAAATGTTGTGCCCTTCTGCAGCCTGGGCATTAGGTTCATATATAGGGTGCTTTGACTTCTTGCTTATAGTAAAATATTCAAACGCAGAGAAGAATATTGAAGAAGGTGAAATTTTTGGTTATATGCCTGTACTTCAAAAGCTTCAACCCTCTCAAAAATTATTAATGTTTGCTTTTCCAGAAGAGCCATTTCTATCAAACTTGGTTCAGAATCTTCAGCAAGCATTTCTTACCAGATGCGATGCTAGAATAAGTCTAGCCATGAAGAACCTTATAATCCAGTAGAGGAGACAGACATGGAAATGAATCATTTCTATGAAATGCATTAAGTTCTGAGACAGAGATGTGCCCAGTGTGCTATGTAAAGACAAAGACTCACATTCTTCAGATGTGCTAGCATAGGAAAGTTTTCCTGTAGTTTGTCTTAATCCTAGGGATACAATGTAAATGTATCTTCTCTATTCACCTGTGTGGTCAGTTCATGGACAGTTACTGGGTGGCTGTTACATGCAAGGCCAGAACACGGGGCCTGTAGTCTAGCAGCTAAAGGCATCCATTCAGCTAGAGATGTCTTCCTTTCTCCCTTTCCTTTCCAAAAGTGGCCAACTACAACCTCTTAGATTTGGGGCTGGAGTAGGTGGGGGACCGATGAAGCATCCATTCATGGCTTTGGTACCGGATTCACCTAAAGCTGGACATATCCCCAAAGTACTAGTTCTGCAGGGATGAGGACAGAGCCTAGGATAACTGTCGTTGGTTTCATCTTCCTCTCCTATATGCTCAACTCCCTTGCAGGAATGTTCTTAGGGGAGCACTCTGCAAATCCACATCAGGCCCAGAAGAGAAATGTTTCTTTGCAGACCTCTCTATTAATTTGCATAGATATTTGTGTATGATTTTATTTACATTGGTGAGGCAGAACAGTAGTTCTCCAGCTTTGATGTGTGTGAGCCTTGGCGATTAGAGCTGGGGCTCTTCCTTTGAGAAAACAAATACTTTTGTGTTGATTTCTATGAGATATAAATCATACTCAGGAAGTTTACAGTTGAGTAAGAATGGTATAATTACTGATTGTATACCAGAAGAGGACATATTTATGAAACGACTTGAAAAAGCTTGTAATCCCTTCCCGTATTTTGAATAACTAATTGCTATGTCATCCTGGCATATTTGCACCACAAGAGTTAAGTCTGTCAAACATTTCCCTCTGAAAACCTTGTTTTAAGGGATTTCTAACTTGGTCGTAAAACTGTGCTCCAAGTTGGAGCTGACTTGATGGGAGTCTGTGCTTGGAAGGCTTGATTTGAATGGTGCCAGTCAGAGTTAAATTACAGGCTGGGAAAAAGGAAACAAATTTTTTAAAAAGGAGGTGTTTATGGTTCCCGGTTCCCCTAAGTACTTCTTGAGGATCAAAATAGCCTCTTTAAAATAAATTGCAGACCATTAGTACATGATGGAGGAAACCCCTTTGAGACTAGATTAGGGGAGGGGAAAGTCAAGGGCACAAGAAAAAAGAGATTGATTTGGGCCCCTTTTCAGCCTGTGCAGTGCGTTGCCTCCCAGCCCCCTCAGCATGCCCCCGGAGGGGTTAATGCACAGATGGCCCTTTCTGTACCCACAGTTGCCATTTCTGTCAGTCTAAGTGGACATCACTGCGGATCCACTCCAATTCTGAATCTTGATTGGAATTTGGGTTTCTTGGATGTGTTCTTCCTCCATGCCCACGCACCCCCCACACCTTTCTTTTCTTTTAAACAAAAGAACACTATTGCCTGCCATCTTATGCCTTTATGGATCATAAAGGCTTACTGCATAGGACCTTGAGTATATCCTGTCTATGCTGAACAAGAGATAGCTGCTGGATAATCATATTTGCAGAGATTTCTCGATACTTGATGCCAGACATTCGAGCCAAAAAGGTAGTCCTTGGCTAGGAGTATTTATTTGATCCCTTATATAGAGCCAGCTTAGGTATCTCTCCCATCCATCAACAACAGACAATTCAATATAATGAGAAAGAGAGAGAGGAGAGGGAGACAGAGAGGGAAAGAGAGATGAAAAAGGAGGAGGAGGAGGAGGAGGAGGAAGAGGAAGAGAAAGAGAAATTGTTTCTATCTCTATGTGAGTCGCCTTGAACTCCAGTGGTCTGGGAGTAGCCTCTGTGCTCTAGCACCTGCCATCAATGGAAGTGAGACAGATTTATAGCCTGGCATGTTCAACCTGAATTCAAATCTCCTTGTCTTTTTAAGATTTCACTCATGCCTTAATGACACCCTTTTTTTTTTCTTTTAAAGAAAGCTAATTGCATTGGTTTCTCCAAGAGGCATCACTTTAAACAATCCATCCTGACTGTGAAAACAAATATATGCTTGACTTCTTTCATTTATTTTCTCCCAAAACCTAAATAAGGATAAAGCCATTCTGGATAAGAAGACATGTGTGTGTCTCTGTCACATCTTTTATCATCACGACTGCTTTTCCAAATAATACAACTTGTGACAAATGCGAACATTAATTACAGTTAACAAAGAAATGTCATGTGAAGTATTCATGGAGGG
Source organism: Rhinopithecus bieti (assembly GCF_001698545.2). Lineage (NCBI taxonomy): Eukaryota > Metazoa > Chordata > Mammalia > Primates > Cercopithecidae > Rhinopithecus > Rhinopithecus bieti. The sequence continues at coordinate 1,034,881 of NW_016805265.1, read as the reverse complement.
AGAAAAAAAACTGAGACAATGAATGAGATTACATCTTGCACCACGCTTCAAGTCAAAGTGCAAAAGTCAGAAATCAAATACCATCAGTTATCAAATTATGTTAATGATTCTAATGAAAGCTTCTGGTATTTTGTTCAAGAGTGTGCTGCTGTAATGGTAACTAATAGAACAAGAGAAGCTGATTGCCGCGAATTAATTAGAACTGACTGCTGGAGTTTCCTTTTTATTTATTTATTTATTTAAATATTGACAATCTGTTTTAGATCTCGAGGTTTTTCATGTGGTCTTTTTCTTCCCTCCCCAAGTCATCAACCTGCCAAGGAGTGAGAATGTAATTGTGTTTTTTCATACTGCCGGTATCTCTCACCAGCCTCAGGGTTTTGACCCAGACTGACAGCAGACAAATTAAACTGAAGTACCCCTAACATTTGGGGGGTTCAGTATGACAGTCCAGATGAGGCCCCTTGCTTGATGCTCCCTTCTGTTTTCCTTCGGCCCCCCTCTCCATTCCCCCCACAAGAGGCCTTTGCACACATCCATCCACATGGGTACCCAGCTTGCCCATCCAAGCTCCACCCACCAATGGCTGCTCTTTGGCTACCCCTTGGCCTTAGGGGTGCATGCCCTGGTGGCAGCATGCACTATTGAGAGGTAGGACCCAGGGTAGAGATCCTTGCAGGCGCTGGAAGATGCTTAGGGTTGTTTGAGAAGTGAATTTTGGGTTCCAGGTAATCATAACATGGTCTACTAACTGGGGAGTAGGCTCTAGGTTGGAAATGCCCCCGTCTCCTGGCCCTCTTTATCCCATAGGGGTGGGAGGGGATGGAGGAGGCCCAGAGTGGGCCTTCTGAAGTGCTTGGCCTCGGGCAGGGGGCTCTAGTTACTTGGATCTAAAAGCAGTACTGGGATGCATATTCTTTGCTTTGGGGTATCTGAATGTTGACATCTAGAGCTCTCTCGCTAAAATCTATTTTATTCTTTCTGTTTTTGTTTGTTTATTCATTCCTTCATTTATTCAACACTTATTTGGCACTGACTGTGCCAAGCTCTAGGACACAAAGGAAAATAAGGTCTCTTCCTTTAGGGATCTCACAGGGTTTTCAAATTTGTAATGCATTAATAAATACTAGATAGAGATCTGTTCAAAGTTCTTCGCCTTCCAGATCTGCCTTGTATTCTGTCCTCTGAGTGCTGTTCTTTTCTTCTTTATCATGGCAGCAGGTGTTACAGATCCTGTGGCAGTGAGGAGTGCCAACCCAGGGCTTAGAAGAGGAGACCGTCTCCGGCTCCCCCCACAACCCCCCATGCTGCTCCTTAGGGCTCCCCACGGGCCCTTCAGAGCTCCCACCCTCTGGCCAGAGAAATGCCCCCACAGAATCCAGATGAGAAGCAGATAAATGGAGAATCTGGCAGGGGACATAAGTCCCACAGAGAACCTTCTACAGCTATAGTGAAAAGGCCCAGTCTAGGAAGGTCTGTTCTGACTGGTGACTCCAGGCAGCCTGAACCTTTTGTGGGGTCCTTTTGTGGGGCTTCTGCCTAGAAAGTGAATTGTGTTAAAAATCAACGCATTTTGTTCTCATATTAAAATCCCTGTCTCTATTTAAGTCATTGAGGGAATTTCCTAAATTTTCCACCATGGAGGGAAGGTTTTGATTATAATACCAAATGGATATTGACAGGGCCTTGCTCTTAGAAAACTAATCATGACATCTGGGTAACTGAGCACAGGTCAGCTCTGAAGCCCTCCCTCCCGGGTGTCGGGAAGCACATCAGACTATGTTGAATTTCCTTCGCTGGCTAAATTGGTACATTAGGGCAAAAACGATTTCCACATTTGCATAGTTGATTTCATTACTATCGCCATTATTGATGCCTAGCTCCTCTGAAAGAAAGGAGCCATAAAAGCAAATAAAATCACTTCGCGATTCCATTATTGGATAAATTACCACATTACTGCCTGCGTTTTAGGGCTAAAGCATTCCCCACATTTGCATAGTTTATTTCATTATCATTATTAATAACAACAACAATAATAATGATGATGACTAGTATCCTTGAATGAAAGGAACTAGAAAAATGCCAGAGCCTCGAGAAGTCTTTATGGACTCACTGTGATCACTAGGAGTCCCTTTATCTGCTGCTGAAATGCAGCCACTCCATTGCATTGTACAAACCAAAAGCTTTGAACAGAGCTCCCATTAAAGCAGTTCAGAATGTGTGGGGCCAGGTGCCTGGTTTGAAATAGTGACTAGTTTCTTGTGCCTACTAAAGATTTAGGTTGGGAGTCCCTGCTTAGCTCCTAACTAGTTCTGACTCTTCAGGAATGTTGCTTAAATTCGCCAAACTTCAGCTTCTTCACAAATGAAATGGGGATTATGATACTTGCTCTGCTGTGTGATGAAAAACAAAGGAAATGGTGAATGTGAACATGTTCTATAGATCATAAAACTACCCATAGATTCTAGAGACTAATATCACTGTGTTGAACCTTGGAGTGACGGCTGTGGCTGGGATACTGTACAATGGAGGCAGTGACTGGACTGTGTCTCTTTGGCTGGGAGAATTTTCTAAAAACTACCATAGGTTTCTAAGGCATCATCCTCTATGATAAGTAGGGAGAGCATGCCTGTGTATAGTTACCAATCTTGGATATTTACAAATAGCTTATTTTGATAGCCTTCATTTCTGGGATGAGCTGGTGGCCCCGATAGTGTTCTTTCTTACTCAGCAGTTTCTAATTATGCCTTGCTTTTCTCCTTGGCCATAGAGGCAAGAAGTACAAAGTCTTTTTGTCTATTAATTCTGAGGTCCTATAGTGAAAGCAAGGTCCACTGATGGCCGTCTATGGTTTGCTGGAGAATTTTCCCCCTGGTTTTGTTTTTATTATTTTATTTCATTTCTGCTGCACCAGGGGCTCCAAAAAAATGAATGTGTCAGTAAAGGATTTGACAGTATGTTACGACAGTCATCAATCCACTGAGCCCTGTAGCCATAAATAAGCTTCATACGCTGCCACACTAAAGAGGACAGTTTTTCTTCTCCAGGACATTGAAAATGTCACAGCGAGGGAATTGTTTGTCCCTGTCTCCACGGCAACGCCACCAGCACTTATCATTAACTTTCACACCAAGATTTTAATCAGCGCTCTTTGCGGCCTGAGACCAAGTCAACATCAGCCCAAATTTTCAAAGCCGTTATTCTAATTATGACGAGAAAGCTATAGATTGATGAGCCGAGTTTTCTGCAAGGACTGGTGGCAGTTAATTCTCGTGACCTGTGTGGCTCGGGGAGTCTCTCTTAGAGATGGAGTCTTGAAAGTTCGATTATTAGTGACAGCTTGTAAGTGAGAGGAGCCTTATCTCTCCAGAGAGTGTTGATAACTTGAGACAAGGTTTAACTAGGAAGTAGTGAGACAGTGGAAGGAGGGGAGAGAGGGGGAGAAAAGGGAAAAAAAAGTGCACACTCTATCTGCAGCCTACATCCAGTGTAATGAGAAAATACGGACAGGCACAATTTCACAAGTTGTAAATTCTGGTAGCCTTCAGTTGTAAATTCTGGTGGAGGCTGTTTTACTCGGCTATCTGATAATGTGTGAAAATATTTGTCCCTTTGCTTCATAGGCATGGGCAAGCACTATTTTCCAGAAAATGCATTAAACGTCCCAGCTCTCTCCTGCCTCTTTTTTCATCATAGACCCTCTAAAAACAAAATGAGAATTTGCGATTGAAATGAAATGGTAACTGATTTTTTTTTAAAGAAAGACTCTCCCTAAATCAGACCTAGTGTTTGATAGAACAGTAGAATGACTATAGTTTACAGTAATCTATTGTATATTTTGAAATAGCTAAAAAAGAGTAATTCAAATGCTTCTAGCGTAAAGAAAAGATAAATATTTAAAGTGATGAACATCCCAATTACACTGATTTGATCTTTAAAAATTATATGAATGTATTAAATTATCACATGTATACCAAAAAAAAAAGAGTCTGTCAAAATGTTAAAAAAGACTCTTCCTTTTCATTTCCCTCAACTGCCTCCCACCCCCAGCCTTTTTTGAGTCAGTCTAATTTCTAGAGCTTTGGGGTTTGCAATGAAGGGGAGTAGCGTGGTGCTAACCACTCTGTCCCTTCCTGTTTCTGTTGGTCTCTTGTGTTCTCTGCCTTCGTTAACCTGGCTGATATATGTCCCTATGTTCTTGGCCATGCATAGACAATGTTCGTGCTGTTGCTGTCGTGCCTTCAAGCTTGCTCTTGGGAAGTGGTACTTTTTCCCTCTCTCAGTCTAAGGCATTCAGCCGAGCCATTAGTCTGTTGGGGAGGAGGTGGGAGCGATGATCACTGAGTCCCCCTAACCAAAGGTTTTTTTTTTTTTTTTTTTTTAATGATCTCATTATTTGTTCTCCAGCCTCTTCCTAAGGGAGGGTGCAGAAAGGCAGCATGGTGAGGTCAGAAGAACCTCATCCTAGATGCTCCCAGTCCCAGCTCTCACCTCAGCTCCACCCCTGCCACAGAGGAAGACTCTCCCCTGCCTCCATTTTCTCATCTTTCAAATGGTGATCATAATATCTGTCCAGCCTCCTTCACTTATTAAATGAGAATATAGGAATGAAATTGCTCGTATTTCATGGGATCATTGCATTGAAGATTATGGTGCATGTGTGAGCACTGTTGGTTGTCTGCTTTTTTAGTTTATCTTCTTTTTCAGGACTAGAAAAGTGATGACGCAATTACATTTTATAGTGTTTTCTTTTTCAAATTATTTTCACATGTTTAAAACAAGCACAATTATCTTCATTAGCTTTATTCTGCCCCTGAGAACACTGAGGCACAGAAAGGGGAGGCATCTTGCTTGTAGTCACACAGCCAATTAGAGGTCTAACCAGGTATAGAGCTAACTGTGGCCTCCGCTTCCCAGCTTGCACTTCCCTAGTCTCACGCTGCTTACCATATTAATAGGCTGGGATTAACGAAAAAAGCAAACCCAATTAGTTTCTGTTGCAGCCCTTTTACAATCCTGTCTTGTTTCCCTGTGTGTTTATATGTATGTTTTAATAGCATTCCCTGCCTTTTATGCTGAGGTTGCTCGAGGTATGTTTATAATGGTGGCGTAATTATAATAATAAAATACAAATCCATCCACAGAGTGCGCTCATTACTGGCTGGCCAGGTAAAACAAACAGGCCTGGCATTGACGCTGGAGCAAGGCAGTTTATTTCTAATGTGGTGCCTCTTTGAAACACAAGATGCTTTACTCCTCCAGCAAAGGAGGCCCTGTCCTCTGAACATAAGTGGACTTGGGGGTGCAAGGTTGGGCAGGTAATTGAGACACCGGGGCTAGGTTGCTTTAACATGGTCTGGCCTTTTCAATCTTTCTTTTTCCAGGGGAGAGATGAAAACCAAAATGGGAAATCATTCCCTCTGATTCTCTGTAGCTGTAAGATCTTTCCTGGAATATGCAAGTAGGCCCTTTGTCATTCAAACTCTTGGACGTAGGAGTTTCTAATGTATACGAAAGGAAAAATCATTGTTGTGAAAAGAGTCATAGGAGAGAGAGAATGTGTGTGTTTTTTTAAATGCCTGTCTGTCCTTGTTAATTAGAAGTGCACATATTGGGAAATTAACTATGAAATACTAAAAATGATAAATTATTCCTTATTTGAAAGTATAAATTAAAGGTTTAGTGTATATAAAATTTGTCATGTTTAATTGCAAGTTCAATTAAAATTCAGGGTAATGATGATTTATACAGGTTTCTGTGTAATTTGATATTCATTAGCTTAGCCAGACACATGCTGATATTAGCTCGTTAATTATGTTTCCTTTTGTTGAAGGCAGCCTTGTGAAAGCAATCTGCTCAAAGTTTTCTAAACTCATTCTGCTAAATGAATATTTGGCAGCTGTTCATGTTATTGAGATGGTCACTGTGGCTTCATTTCACTCATAGGCCGCATCAATCATACCTTCTCTGTGACAAACAAGGGTTTCTCATTACAAACCCATTTATGAAGGTTATGGCTGACATTAAAGAGTGATGGCATGGTACGCTGCTGTTACTTTACAGTAGTAGCATTAGAGTCGAGCTGTCGTTAATATCCACACCTCCCATGTGGTCAAACTGTTTAAAATACGTAGGAAGGGAGGGCGAAATCATCACAGTGGCTCTGGTGCCATTTCCAACACCACTGGCTCAAACTTGGGAATCAAAACTTGCGTCTCAGAAGAAGGACCATTAAGGGAGCAGTGTCTCAGCTCCCCACTGTAGGCTTCCCAGGGCTTGCCATATCCAGTTCATATGGATGTTGAGGTACAGAAAGTTAAGGGATTCACCCACAGTGGCATGGTGGCTCTGAGCATGACTCTTGAGGAGGCAAAGGGGAAAGCCTGGGTTGCCTGATGAGGATGCCCCCTGAAGCCTGTCATCCATGGTGGTGATGAGTTGGAAGAATCACCATCTGGCTGGGGAAACAGCTGTGTAACAGTCCTGTGCCCTGCATTTTTGGAGGATTATAAATATTTTTACAGATTTTCCATAGCCTTTATTGCAGGGTCCTCACATTTTACTTGGGATATTATGGAAAGAAAGGTGCTGTCTTTCCAAAAGGAAAGCTTTGACAAGTAGGAAAGCTGAGGCACAGAGAAGTTTTCTGATTTGTCCAAAGTCATTGATGCAGATACTGACTGGCCAGAGTCAGGGCCCTGGGCTTCTCTGCACATTGTGGTGCTACAGTGAGACTTATCCATATAAAGAATTGGCTTCCAGTTTTGTCTTACCTCCACCAGCACCTTCTTGCAGGATGGAACTAGACACTTGGTAAATGGTAAAAATGTCTCTAGGCTGACCCATATATTAGCTCCTACTCATTTGTATAGTAATAAATTGGCAGTCCGGTTTGTGATGATAAAATGCAATGGAAATTTCTGACAAGAAATTATCATGTAGTATCTCTATAGTTAAATTTACATACTTGTGCATTTTTTGGGAGGAAGGGTTTAGAGACTCATATATATTTCTTTTTTTCTTTGAGAGCTGACTCTTACGCATTGGGTCTTGTTTGTAGGCTGATGTTTCTTTTGAGGTCATTGTGAAAGAGATGGCTGGCTAGTTCTCCACCGAAGTCATCCTCTTCTTTCACAGTGGAGCGTTGTTGCTGGGACTACATCTTTCACCTCCTACCCCCATCTTGCTCCACGTGGGACCATGTGACTGTTGTAGCCACAGGCTCTACATGCACTCTTTCCCCATCTGCCAGCTAGAGGTGAAGGACTCAGAGGCATAGGCAATGGCAGAGTCAAACCAAATAGAAGGAGCCTGGATTGCTGAATCACTGTGTGGAAAGCCATGTACTGAACATCAAGTACTGAACATCTGATTGGACTTCTTATGAGGAAGACATAAACATCTATTATGTTTTAAAGTCCCTAAAATTTCAGGATTTATCTATCACGGCATCTAGTATTACCTTAACTAGTAGCTAACTCCTTCATTCATTCTACACATATTTGTTACATCTTTTACTCTGGGCCAAATCTTGGGCTAAGGGTTGAGGACATAAGGATAAAAAAGATACTATTTCTGACCTTGGGGAATGCAATCACATAGTAAGGGAGCTACACAAGTGAAAATATTTTACCCTAGTATAGTAAGTGCTGTAAAATGTGTTTAAGAGAAGAGAACCCAAAGAAGTAATTGTTTTGAAATATCTAGTGAAATAGCGGATTTAAACTTTTGTATTTCAGTAGAACCTTTCATTTGGAATGAAATCATATGTGGGATCCTTCAGTTCATAAAACAGAAAAAATCTGAAGGACTTTTGGTAGAAGCAGGAGCCTCTAGGCTCATGGAACCTCTCTCTGCATCCGCTTGACCTGCTCTGATGTCCCTGCAGCCCTGGATGCTGTGAGCAGATACAGATTCAAGCCCACAGAGACAGGGTCAAGCCCAAAGATAGACTATTCTTTCACTGATGTATTTTTTTTTTTTTTAATTCTGTAGGTTGTGGTACATGGTAGCTCTGTTTTATAGAATGCTTGTCTCTAATAGGTGGAAGTTGAGCTGGTGGTAGGTGAATAGTTTATTCCAGAACTTTTATTTGGACACTTAATTATCTATTTGACCTCGGGTAGGCTTGTAAACTTTTTGCCTCCATTTCTTCATACGTAAAAGTGCGATAATAATAGTGCCTATATGCTAGCATGATCATGAGAATTAAACAAGTTAATATGCATGAAGGACTGTCATAAGCAAGCCATTTAGTGAAGGGTCAACAGCGCTGGGTCTCTGCAACCCATGTGTTACAAGCACATCACACCATATCTGTGAGCACTTCTAAATTTTGACAAAGTAAGCAAAAGAATAGTGGAAATGACTTCAACGTTTAGGGAATGATACCTTAGTAGCAAGATTCTGAAACCCCCAGTAGCTAATTTGTGACCTTTTTTTGCTTCTATGCAGCAGTCAAGTTCTTCTGATAGTTTTCTGAAACTTACGAGGAACTGGAATTTTTCTTCATCATGTTTATAGAGAAATGTATCATAGGAGAAACTTGAGTTGGGCTTTTTTTCTTTGTCATTGATGTTTTTCATTTCACCCTTTGGAGACCTAGACAATGTAACTTAGAGCTTTGTATTTTCTAATTTCACCACTTTATATCTTATTAATGCATTTTGTCAGTGTGGAAAGCCCTCTGGTGGTCAAAGTAATTCCTATGTGGCTTTTAGATGAGTTGGAATAACATCAAGTTGATGTTCAAGAGCTGGGTTCAAATTGTATTTTTCTCCTTTGCTCATTTCTTTTTCTAGGTAAACTATGAAGTAACTTTTCTATTGAACAGGTCTTCTGCAGCATTTTAGTTCTGAAAAATGTCTAGGGAAAATAGTGGTAGGACAGTTAGCTTTACTCAGGTGAAAATTTATTAGTGATAGTATTAACATTTTGGAGTATTTAAATGCTGTGCTGTCCAGTATTTTGCTGTCACTCTAGTAATGAAATGTAATATTATACACCCTGGCTTGAAGATCCTTAGAACTCTATGTAATGTAAAGGCTGGAAGTGGGGGACTTAGAATTTATTGTCTCATCTTCTAGAAAGAGAAATTGGAGCAAGTGATTTGCTCAAGATGTCAGCTGGGAGCGAAGCCATGCGTAGAAGCCAGGTCTTCTGTGTGTGACTTCTGTGTTCTTTTAGCCATGTTGCTTAAGGGATATCAGAGCCAGGCCAAGTTCATCAATCCCTGGTCTCTCTAACAGGTACTGAGGTGGCCGGGTCTCATCAAACTCAGCCATAGGATACTTCTGTCCAGGCAAAATTCAACTCATATGCTTTCCACAGGTTCTCTGTCTCTTGCTTGGTGAAAGACAGAGTGCAGGATTTTCTTTTTGTGGTTTAGTGTTGGGAGTTGACTGGTTGTGTCGATGGAGTAATCTGGCATGAACAATCACCCTCAGCATATCCTCACTATTAAACAGCATTTTTTTGGGGGGGGAGAGGATGTGCATTAATCTTTACTGTGTGCTGGCCGCTGCAACTCATCATAAAGATGAATGACTGACAGGCGACCTGTGTCTGGTGTCCTAGGAGAGCCGATACCTTGGAGATGAAAAAACATCTGTTCCACTCTGAAATTGGCAAGAAAAGCTGGCTTGTCCCTCCCTTTCCTGGTACTATTGCATGGGCTTATATTATTATTATTATTATTATTATTATTATTTGAGTCTTTGGCTATGTCTAGTGTAGGCTGGGCCCTAAGGCTATTTCTTGGTGTACCCTGTGTGACATGGTACAATCACAAGAAAGCTGGGAGGTGGCATGGGGGACCACTGAAGATCTCCTAATGTATTCTCAATCCCAGTTCCTGGGCATAGACAGTGCTACCTGGGAGACTGAGGAGCTAGAGGCTCAAGAAAGGTAGAAATTCAGGTTAATTACCCAGAATCTTGTAGTGTTCCTGGGTTGTTCTCTGGATGTAGGTACATTTTCTCAAGAGACTGTTTAACTCTTTACATCTTTGTTACTGTCCTCATTGCTAAACTTCACAAGAGCAGGTAATGCTGGTGTTTATGAAGGAGTGAACAGCTAATAAGATAGGAATTCAATTCACATGACTTGGTCTGATTCAGGAGGTGGGGTAGTAAGTTAAATCACTCACTGTTCTTCAGTGAGCTTGTATGATTTGAGTCCATATGTTGAGGCTATCTACTGTGTCAGATAGAAAATACAATGTATCCCCTGCCTTCAAAGATTTTAAAAGTGATTTCATTTCGTGAGCACTTCCTGAGTGCCTGCCACTTGTCCAGGATCCTGCTGGTTGCTTGAGGCTGAATAAGTCCATGCTGTCTTCACCAGAAGCTGTCAGTGACCACCCATGCCCCATCAGTATTACCCTTTCCATGTACATTGCCCAGCCAGCAGCACCTGCAGCTTTGCCTTAGAATGTTCTATGGTGACTGAACCACTTTTGCTTGGGTCAGGGAAGGTAATAAGGCCAGAGAAGCAGGAGTTGGTGGATAAAAACCCTGTATTTTTCATGGGGATGACTTTGAGGCACAGTCTTTTCTGTCTCCCAGAGCTCCCCAGCTGCATGAGCTCCAGCTGGACATAGTGGTAACTTGCTCCACAATGCACCATGCACCATTACTCATTTCCTTCCCTTCCCTGTCTCATGTCCCCACTCTTCCACTCCTAGGGTCATCTCCCCAAAAATACTTTCACCTAAATCCTTGTTCCATCATCTGTTTCTGAAGAAACCAGACTATAATATCTTCCATGCTTTTCACATGCCTTTGATTGAAGTAAAATTCTGATGAATGCTGCAGAGGACATGCAAAATGCTGAGGTAAAGAGGAGAATGGGTGACAGAATCCAAATGGAAGGATCTTGGAAGCCTTCTTGGAAGAGGTTACATCTGAATTAGAATTTTAGGGGTTGGGTTGGGCTTTGCTAGGAAGTTATGGAAAGGAAGGGCATCCCAGGCTGAGAGAACAGCTTCTGCAAAGACCTGGAGGTGGGAGGAATATGAGGCATATTTGCAAAATGGTGAGTGTCTGATATGGCTGTAGTTCAGGGTACATTAGGGTGGGATAGGGGAGGTAAGGATGAGGGAATGTAAGAAGGAGAATGTAAGGACTGTAGGTAGAGTTCTACTTATTGATGGTTTGAATGTGAGGCTGAGACATGTAGCCTTGCCTTTGTGGGCAGTGGTAGGCTCTCAGGGTATCTTAGCAATGGGGTAGTATGTGTCTTTTAGGATGAAGAAGCAGGAATAATATACACACATAATAGAAACATGTCAAGTGTGAGGCTGTTGCTTATCCTCTAATTGCTGGCGAATTTCGAACCAAGGAGAGAGAAGTGTGAGTATTCAGAGCGGCCAGGGAGGGGTCAAGTGAGAGGTAGAAGTTGAGTTGAGTCTAGTGAATGAATAGACTGTAGTTAAGAGAAGGTTGAAACCAAGTATCCAGGACAGAATGTGCAAAGGCTCAGGGACAGGAATAATCTAGCTTTAGAGATGCATCATGACTTTCATAGACTCTAGGTATATGGGCCTTTCTAGGTCCCTTCCCACCTAAAAGACTACTAGTGGTTTTTTTTTTTAATGATTAGATTGATAAAGACAAATAAGTATAATAATATTATATATTAAAACATTTTCTGTCTGGATACAGTGATTCATGCCTGTAATCCCAGCACTTTGGGAGGCTGAGGTGGGCAGATCACTTGAGCCCAGAAGTTTGAGACCAGCCTGGCCAACATAGTGAAACCCCATCTCTACAAAAAAAAAAAAAAAAAAAAAAACAAAAATTAGCCAGGCATGGTGGTACACACCTGTAGTCCTAGATCCTTGGGAGGCTGAGGTGGGAGGATTGCTTGAGCCTGGGAGGTGGAGGTTGCAGTGAGCCATGATCATGCCACTGTGCTCCAGCCTGGGTGACAGAGCAAGATCTTGTCTCCAAAAAGAAAAAAGGAAAAGAAAAGAAAGGAAGGCTGGGCGCGGTGGCTCACACCTGTAATCCCAGCACTTTGGGAGGCCAAGGCTGGTGGATCATGAGGTCAGGAGTTGGTGACCAGCCTGGCCAATACAGTGAAACCCCGTCTCTACTAAAAATACAAAAATTAGCTGCCCATGGTGGCGCATGCCTGTAATCCCAGTTACTCGGGAGGCTGAGGCAGGAGAATTGCTTGAACCAAGAGGCAGAGGTTGCAGTGAGCCAAGATCGCGCCACTGCACTCCAGCCTTGGCGACAGAGTGAGACTCCATCTCGGGAGAAAAAAAAAAAAATTATTCTGCCTGAGGTTAATTTTTCTTTTGACTTTAAACGAAATGAAAACATTTTTGTGGTCTCTAAAGTCTCACAGGTCATGCACCCCGTGTGCCTGATAGAGAACTTAGCCCTGCCTGACTTTTGGGAGCCAGATGAATCTTCATACCTCCCTGAGGCTAGGCTGAGGTTTCTCTCACCTCTTTTCATAGAGCTGCAGGACTTTGGCATTAGGGAGGAGCGTTGGGCTCACCTGCCAGGCCCTGAGTGAGAAGCTCAAGGACACAATGTGGGGTGGCCTTTTAGGTACACCCAGTGGACGGCATCAGGGTGCCCCTGGAGAGGAGCTAGGGGATGGGAGAACGTCCCGGAGTCCATGAAATTGGGTCCAGCTTTCTGTCTGTCTAGGCCACCTGAGCAGGCTCCTGTTTGCTTATTTTCCCGTGTGAATCCTTTGTGAGCTTATCCTCCAAAAGGCTTGCCCTGCTGTGGGGGTAAGTGAAGGCTTCCCTGCCTGCTGCGGCATCACCCTCCTTGAGCGTTTCCACTGTCCGTGTTGCTAGAGAAGCACACTCCTGTCCTTCTGTGTTTCCTCGGAAATACTTACAAAGAAGCAGAGGTTTACGAAATGAAGTGATATCCGAAAAAAGCCTGTGAAAAGCAACCATGGTGAGAAGACTGCCCCAGGATTTTTTTTGGATTTTTTTTCCTCCTTCTTCTCAAAAATAGTCAAAACGCATGCAACACATACTTGTAAAAGGATCAAAAAAGGAGAGAAAATTGCAGCTGGCAGTTGTTTTCCCCCCTGTTATTTGGTTGCTCCTTAGCTTCCAGCTGTTGAAATGGCTAGTTTATGTTAATGGGTATTTTGCCTCTCCTATTAGTGTTACTTTACTCCAAGTTTAAAAATGAACCTGTGACTTTATTTATCCCACGTGCTGGGAAAACGGAGACGCAGCCTTTTCTGTCTATATGATTTGCATTATAAGGATGCACTTACACTGCCATATAAGTACATAAAATTTTCATTTTTGTGAGCAGGGACATATTTTGAGCCTTTTATTTTCCAGATCTTTCTCCAAAGTTAAGAAGCATAACTCAATAGGTGAATGCTCACTCCAAATATCAGAGACCCATTTCCTGCTGTGATAGAAGATCCCTTAGTTCCCCTTTATGGATCTAAAATTGTGATTGGCGTGTCTTAGTCAAGATATCACCTAGAACACAGCTCCCTCAGTTAACTAACCTCTCTCTTATCCTTCTTTTCAAATGATCTTTCTTGTAAACTGGGTTGAATCATGTGTATTTAGTTCCTTAATTATAGACAAATTTCTCAGTGGATAAAAAGTCTGCTAATTAGTGATTTTAAATGTCATCCAGATATATTAGTAGACAGGTGTTATTTTAGAAATAAAGGGCAACATGACCTCTTGTGTTGTAGCCTGTACAAAGGTAAAAGTCTATATGGTGTTATTTAATGACAAAAGAAAAATAAAATCCTCAAAATACACCTCCTTCCCCTCATATGCACTCACTGGCCCACTGAAGAACCAGGTTGTTATCTGGTTATCTGACTGGATGAAGTTACTCTGTCATGACTGACTACAAATACTGTAGCTTTATATTATAATGTCAGAGAAGTTTAAAGCTGAAGAGGCCTTAGAAATTCTCATGTCTAACCTTTTTTTTTTTTTTTTTTGAGACAGAGTCTTGCTCTGTCACCCAGGCTGAAGTGCAGTGGCATGACCGTGATCTCAGCTCACTGCAACCTCTGTCTCCCAGGTTCAAGCAATTCTCCTGCCTCAGCCTTCTGAGTAGCTGGGACTACAGGTGCATGCCATCATGCCCAGCTAACTTTTGTATTTTTAGTAGAGACAAGGTTCCACCATGTTGACCAGGCTTGTCTTGAACTCCTGACCTCAGGTAATCTGCCCACCTCGGTCTCCCAAAGTGCTAAGATTATAGGCGTGAGCCACTGTACCCGGCCCTAACCTTTATTTATTTATTAATTAAATTATTCATAGAGACAAGTCCTCCTGCCTCAGCCCCCTCGAGTGCTGGGATTATAGGTATGAGCCACCAAGCCTGGCCTCATGTCTAACTTTTTTAATTTGACAGTTGAGAGAACTGAAGTTCAGAGAGGCTAAGTGACTTATCCAGATCACAGCTTGTAGGACAACCTAGGCTTGACTCCATGTCTTCATTTCCCAAGTTTTGGGCCCTTTCTAAACTCTGAACTAGGCTGATTTACTTAGATTCAGGGGGCAATTACCAGGTGACTGGGCTAGGCACTATGGGTATTGTGGAGATGAGTGAGACGTGGTCCACCCAAGAGGCTGTCTATTCAATTAACTCTGCAGGGGGATAGGGTAAGAATACAAGTAGCTAGAATACTGGGCCAGTGAGTTGGTGTCATTAAACTGGCCACCCTTTCTATGAACTGAATACTTAATGAGGGAGTGGTCCTACCTCATGGTGAGTATCAGGGAAGGCACCTTAGAAGAGACAATGACATCTGAAGTGGGTTTGGATGTACAGATTGGGCTTTTATAGGTGTTAGCGTAGGTCTTATTGAACCTATTGGTATTAATTGTGTCCAGGAACACAGAGACTTGTCTAGAGATTGGAAGTACCTGATGATTCTCATGGTCCTACTTTGTCACCATCTTGGCTTTCAGTTCTGGGGGTATCAGGAATGAGCATGGCCAGTGCCAGGCGTGTGTGTGTGTGTATGTGTGTGTATGCATGTGTGGGTGTGCATGTGTGTGCACCGACCACCACAGCCTGTGAGCTTTCCCTGCAGGATGCTGCTCCCGCAAGTACCAAGTACCAAGGTGGCTAAGCAGTGGGTACAGGCAGGACGTTCAGTGTCTGGCAGCAGAGACTGCCAGGCACACGTGGCTATTGCTGGCTGGGCTCCTCGGAGCTCTGAGCCTGGCAAGAGGGAGGCAGCAGGGGTGAGGCAGCCCCTACCTGGATGGGATGGCTGTTTCCCAGCGCCTCATCCCCCAGGAGGTCACCTCGTTTCCAAAGGTGCTGCCTCTTGCCTTGCAAACAGAGTCAGACCTGCCATAAGGCCACAAGGGACTTAGAAAAACCATCCCCACCCCACCAGAGCTGCCTGGCACATACCTTCTGCTCTGCCATGCTTTTCTGAATCTTTAAAATAAGTTTTTCATTAATTTTAGCATACAGTGAAGGGAAGTAACCTGTGGCTTATAAATAATGGCAACAGCTTTATGGAAACACCTAAAAATCACCAGGGGCACATAATAAGAAAGTTCTCCATCTCCAGGTGCGAAAACACGCTGGTGATTACTTGTTGAGCAAGACCCTGTCAGCTTTTTTACTACAATACATTATTGGGTAATAGTTTTAAAATTATTTATGGAAAGAAATTGAGCTGTGCAGAGAATTCCATCATTTAATATGTTGTCTGTGAATCTCATTAGCCTTTTTAGCCTAGGGGTTAGGAAGGAAAACAGAGGGTTGGCTGTATTTTGAAGATTGAGCACTATATACACTTTTTGTCAGGGGGCTTGTTGACCTTATGTTAAGTTGCTTCTTTGCGAGTCTTTCTGTGTTACAGCTCTGGTTTCCATGGTATTTACATAAACCTAGCAACAGTTTGCTGTGTAGAGGCAGTGTCAGGGCCCACCATCTCCTCTGCCAAGAAGGAGGAGCAGCTTAGGATGCCTGCTGTGCAGGCCATCAATGGGAAAGTCTCTTTCAGATAAGTTACAGAATAGGTAAGAATTGGGGTGAGAGGGGATGTCAGCTGCTACCTGGTATATGTGTGGCCTCTCCTCTGTCTCCAGGTGACAGAGGCAACTCCAGTATTCTGTTTTTCAAACCCATCCGGTGAGTTCCCCCATCTAGCCCCAGGCCGAGCAGCATGCGTCTAGGCAGAAGCTCATCCTGGGAGTGGGCTGCTCTAGAGAACAGGACTCCATGCTGTCCCCGGGCTGTGCTCTCCACTGACCCCACAGCTGCCTGGCCAGTAGCCTTAGGCTAAGTTCAGGAAGGACCCATCTCAGATACTCCTAAATGAAGAGCCATTCACTGGTATAAGGGGGATGTTAGTGTGGTCAGAACAAGGCTAAATCCAGAATCTGGGGAGTGTGACAAATATCCATGAATGGATTATTTTCAAATGTGATCACTCTGATCAGCTGTGTAGGGTGTTAAGTTAGAGTAAAGGGGCTTGGACACTGGCCCCAGAATGGTGCAATGAGTTCTTTATACCTCACAACAAGGCAGGACAATTTAAAAAACAAAAGGGAGTCACTGGGAGCAAACAGAAGGAGTGAAGAGCTGACTTAGACCACAGTGACATTGGGCAAATAAACCCCTATAAGCCTCGGTTGCTTTATCCATAAATTCAGAATAATGGTGGGTACCCCCTTGATTTCTGCAAGGACTTGATGAGATCATGGATATGAAGCATTCAGAGCAGTGTCATGGCTCACTGGGGTCAAGCAAGTAGAAAACCAGGGATTCAAACCCAGGCAGTCTAGCCATAGAACAGTGGCCTTTACCACTACACTATTGTATTAGGCTCTTCTTGCATTGCTATAAAGAAATATTTGAGACTGGGTAATTTATTTTTTTAAAAAGAGCCTTAGTTGACTCACAGTTCTGCAGGATGTACAGGAAGCATAGCAGCATCTGCTTCTGGGGAGGCCTCAGGGAACTTCCAATCATGGTGGAAGGCAAAGAGGGACCAGGCACATCACTTGGGGAAAGCAGGAGCAAGAGAGAGAGGAGCAGGAGGTGCCACACCCATTTAAATAACCAGATCTCGAAAGAACTCCCTAGGACAGCACCAACGGGGTGGTACTAAACCATTCATGAGAAATCCACCCCCATGATCCAATCACCTCCCACTAGGCCCCACCTTCAATATTAGGGATTACAATCCAACATGAGATTTAGCAGGGATACATATCCAAACTATATCAACTATGATGCTTCCAACACCTTCAGAAGCAGATGTCTTGAACTGAGCCATGAGCAATGTGGAGAATCAAGCCAGGTGGAGAAGAGGGGCTTTGACCTTGGAGTGTAGAGAAGTGAGTATGAATGTGAGGCCTTCATGGGAACCTGCCCCATTCTTGCCTTTATTCACCTGTTTAGTTTAGAGACATTGATTGGGCACCAGTTATATTTCAACCCAGGCACTATGTGTGAAACAAACAAACTAACAAACAAATAAAGATGGAGAAGACAATCCCTCCCACAAGTAGTTGGGAGTTAGGAGAGTTGTTCTGCAGAGTAAAAAGAGAAAATAACAGCTTTATGAGTAGTTACCATGTGTCAGGCATGATTTTGTGGGCTTTACATGTCACAAATCATTGGATCCTCACAAGGGCTGTAGGAAATAGGTGCCATTATTAATGTCTATTTTGAACAGGAGGACCTGAGGTTCTAAAGAGGCTTAGTGAATTGACTGAGGTCGTAGAGCTGACCGGGGACAGATCCAGGATGTGAAGCTGGGCAGCCTGCCCCCTGATTCCTGGCTCTGAACGTTCTCTCTATGGCCTGTATGATGCTAATCATGGGCAGCTCCAAAACTGTTAGGGATGTTTAGTTTAGGGGTTGACTAAGAAACAGAAGGACAGTAAAGACTCAAGATTCGTTTACCCAGCTGGTCTGCACATTTGGTTCTTGGCATCATTTGGAATGTCTTTCAGCAGTGTAGATGATTTTATCTTACCGGTTTTATTCAGCTCGGTGCCACGCAGGTGCAATTGCAGCATACAAATACTGTGCACTGCCACTCATTGAACTGCGTGTGGCCAAACACAGGTACAGGAAAGCTCAGCACCTGGCCTTTAGGGTTTTGCCTACTCAGTGTTCTGAGATGTAGAGATATTTCTGTAGAAGGGAGTGATAGCAGTATTTTGGATCCAAGGAATCTTGGTTAGGGAAGTCCTTGGACCTCATCGCATGAAAACTCAATGGCTTACTCTCTGAAAAGAGCTTTCTGGAATCTTTAGACATTCTGTAAAACTGTATCTAAGGTTAAGAGAATTGAAACTGCAGCTTTCGTGGAGATGTCTGCCTGGATTAGATACGTTTCCTCTCTCCCTGGGAGGTGCCACCTGGAGAAGGTCCAGGGAGCAGCCCTGTGGGTTTTGAGAAATGCTTCAGTTTGCTCTGGTGCCTTCTGATGCTTCTCTGACATGTCCGAGTCGGCAGCATATTTTTTTAAAAACTTGATGTTCAGAACTATATTGTCCCTGAGTTATTAATAATTATCTCTCTCTCCTCACTCCTCTTTCTTTCTCTCACTCTGAAAATCAACATCAACTTGACTAAATCCCTTGAGTTGAGCTTAGTCCAGTTTTTCAGTTTTCTTCTGCAGTTGAACACTCAAGGCTTGATTCTCCTGGGGATTGGATTTAGGGCCCTCCCCTGTGTTCCCAGTCTCTGGGCCTAGAAAGTACATTGTTTTGGAAAGCCTCTTCCCTTTCAGTGCTGGCTCCCTAGAGACCTTCAAAACATCTTGGGTCAGAAAGTACAATCCAAGCAACCCTAGATGGCACGCTACCCCCACCTAAAAGGTCCAGATTGGAGATTACCCCCGGACTTTTCCTGTTTATGGCACATTTGACTTACAGTATAGTAATGGGTAGTGCTTCTTCTCTATGAGCACTTCATAAGCATCCTTTGGCGATCATGACTTGGAAATGATTGGAGAAGCTGCTTGTGCAGAAGGCCAGATGTTTCACAAGAAAATGAAGGACAGAGGTCTCCCAGTCGGCAATATTAGTAGTCCTGGGATAATAGCATTGGCAGGAGTCTAAGAGTTTGTCTGATACCAACTCCTTGCTATAATTTATCCAATCCAGCCCTCTCTATGCGCTTTACAGATAAGGAAGCCAAAGTATAGAGAGGAAAATTCCCAAGGAGAGTCGCATAGCTGATTGTTATGGCAGAGCTGTCTTATCCCTAGCATTGTCCCACACTCCCCCTTCCTCTCTGGCCCTCAGATTTTCTAGCACAAAGAGCAAAACAAAACAAAAAACAAAACAACCCCAAAGACTAGAAAATGAAACACAGCTCAGCCTGGGTTTTATAATAGTAGTCATAGGAGGTGCTCAATAAATGCTTATGATTTGCTGCACCCCCAGAAAGTACTGCCTCTTCTTTATGTGCGTAGCTTCGTGCAGTTGCAGGCATGATTCCAGCCTCTGGGGATGGCTGATAGGGTGTGTGGATGGGCCTAGAGTAATTTCCTAGAGAGAGGAGAGAAGGGAGCTCTCGTTTTGTGTGTGGTCTGTCTAATGTCTCTCACATCCAATAACTTTAAAACCAATCAAATTAATAATGTAGGGAGAAACAAATGGAGTCACTCTTTAGATATTTAAACAGGGATATTTCTGCCACTGACATGTAAATCTTTAATAGGATATGAGATTTGGCAATAAGAAAAAATGCCAAGTTGCTGGAGACCTGGTTCTTTTGTACTATTTTAGGTCTAATCATTACCTCCTGACATTATCTTCTTCAAATAGGTTTATTTGTTGAGGCCCTACTTTGTATTGGGTAGTGTGTATTTAATACTGGTGTGTAAAATAGTGGAATATATGGTACTTACCCTCACAGGGCTTCCACTCTGCTGATAGACATATATTTGTAGAAAGATAAATAAAAATACAGATCAGTAAGTGCAGAATGTCAGCCTAGTTCTATATGTAATCACTGCTGCAGACATTCATGAGAGGAATGTATGATGTGTATGGCTAATTAGCCTTCAAATAGGGAAGCTCATGCTGTGAAATATTTTCACCTGGTCAGAGGATGAGGGGCTGAATCTTGGCTCCTATAGGAAACAATCTGGAGAGATGTTCAGATAGTCACTGAAGATTTCCAGTTGAGGTAGAAAAAAGCTTTGTGTTTGTGTGTGCATGCATGCATGTGTGCGTGTGGGCATATGTGCATGCAAGCTTATCTACATGGTTGTATAGACATTTCTATCTTTTAGATTCCAAAGTGACTTCCTGGAGTGATAGTGAGGCTCCTCAAAACTTGGTTTAAAACCAACCTGAAGCATTCTTTATTTTCATGATCTAAAATTTCTAGAAGCTCTTGTTGTGAGGAAGTTTTCGTAAAACCGTATTTACATATCCCCTTCCTCCTTCTGATCCTTCCTGGTATTTAATATTGATAAACTTCCTATTCCCTTGCCCACCTCTATTTTCTGTCATCCGGGCTTATTAATGTGTCTTAACAGTAAACTCTTGCATCCTCCAATTGTTCTCCTCTTCCTTCCCCCCAACATTGGCCTCCTTTTACTTTTTATCTCTTTCGTTTTCTTCCATTATAGTTAGTTAGAAGAACCAAATGTAAAATTGTAGCAAGTCTTTCTTCTGGGCTGATATCTGTCACCTGCCCATCTTGGTGACCAGACTTCCCAACAGTGGGGGAAAGTCATGGCATCTGTTTCATTCCTTCCATGCTGCATCAAGAAGACCACTTTTTAGGATCAATTTCCTCCCTTTCTGGAAAATTGCTCACTATTTAGAAAGAAGAAGTGTTCCTACTCTGAAGCTTTCAATTGTTGCCACCTTAATGGTCTCTCTCATTATTCCCAGGCATGACAGCATGAGTTTTGGTTTGGTTTGCCTTCCTTGACATGTCAGAATGGTTGAGATGACCTTGCTTGATGGACCATGGGCATAAAGGAGCTGGTTGAGTGTAAAGACCAGGAAGAAGTATGGATCTGTCCTTCTTGGGAGCCCTCTTGTCTGCTTGCTTTGTTCTTATTAGCCAGTTTGGAGGTTGCCTTCTGCCATTTTCCTTTCATCTGTGTGGTTCATCA
Organism: Rhinopithecus bieti; assembly: GCF_001698545.2. Classification (NCBI taxonomy): domain Eukaryota; kingdom Metazoa; phylum Chordata; class Mammalia; order Primates; family Cercopithecidae; genus Rhinopithecus; species Rhinopithecus bieti. The sequence goes on along the minus strand of NW_016805265.1, from coordinate 1,013,797 downwards.
TGAACTCCTGGCCTAGCTTCTCCTCCTTACCTTACGTTTACCCTTTGATGTAGAGTTCCAGCGTTAATGTCTGCCTTTCCAACTTCCACATATTACACTGCCCTCTACTTCCCACTATGGGCATAATTCACTGACTGCAGGACTGTTTCTCCAGAATGTGGATGAGACCTCAGAATCCTTCTCAACAACATCCTGAGGGTAGCCACCAGCCGATCAGTTTTATCATGAAAATTGAAACCTATCTGCTCTCCCTGGATCTTACCAAAGTACTCATTTTCATCTTCACCTAGATCTCTTGCTGACTCTTGACTTTTTTCTTCCCTATTCTTTCCATCTATTTCCTATACTTTGTTCTTCATCTATTATTGGTGGTGATGGTGATATCCATATTTATCATGCTCTTACTGTGTGCCAGAATATACAGACTAAAGGTATCACCTCATTTAGACTTTAGTCACCCTAAGGGATACTGATACTCCTTTAAAATGGGGGTCCAGAGAGGTTAAGTGACTTTCCTAAGGTCACATAATTCATCAGTGTCTGAGCTGAACCTGAAACACACTCTGCCCTTTTCTCCCTGCCTCCACACTACCTTTTACTTCCTTAGTACCTCATTACATCTTCCATAGTCACTGAATTTTATTCTTTGTCATTGTGGCTTACTTAAATACTGACTGTATTGGAAAAATTAAAATTATGGTATCCTCAATAAAATAACATTGAAGAGGGTATAGATGTCTGCACTGGGAATATTCTTTGTGTGTGAAACAAAAATTCAACTTGTTATAGTCAATGAAGTCAATGGTTCAGTTAATAATGCTTCTAATGGCATAATTCTGCTCAGTGCCAGTGATGGATACCCTTAAAATCAGAGACTAGATTTAATGACAGGACATGTAGAAATCAGCGCTGTCATAAAAACAGCCAGGAGAGGAACTCCATGGGAGAGGAAAACCCCTAGAAACGGCTTGACGTTATTGGTTCCAGTCTCATAAATCTCAGTCTCCGATCCTTCCCGTAATTCCCCCTTTCCATCCAGCTGCACCTAAGTGTTCCCCCTTTGCAGTGAATGCTTGCATTTCCCAGTGAGTTTCCTGTGCTTAGAGATTTGTTTTTAGATCAGTGCCATTTTTTATGTGTTGCTCATGCATGGAAGAGCTCTCCTTTCTCTGCTTGTTCTAAATAGGAGAAAACAATTTTACAGGCTCCTTTTAAGGTGTCCTAAGACTCCTCTGCGTGTGACACCCTTCAAAGGAATGACCTTCCATTTTAGGGATTCCCTTTTTTGCACCCCTCCCTACCCCCTTCCATGGCAGTGAGTCTCTTGAGACTCACTGCGGCCTAGGACCAGGATGTAGGCCAAGTGGAAACACACCAACGTGATTTAATAGAAAAGGTAATTCCTATTCAAACGGGATAGTCCCTTATTCATTTCCTCGGATTATCATCAAATTTATGTCACCAGCAAAGGAGCTTTATTGAGTTTCACAGAGATATTCCTTTTGCTCTCATTGTCGTTAGTTGGCACGCTGACATTTTCATATGTGTCTCAGCTAATGCCTCAAAATTACTCCATCTACAAATGTAACAATTGAACAGATAATTTTAATAAGATTCAGCTTGACTTCAGACTGCACTCCTTCCTTTCTTTATAGAATGCAAATTGTAACCTGTTTTTAAAGCCGTGCAATGCAGTGAACTTTAATGGGATTTGACAACATCATATTAAGCACAACAACTACGCATAATGTACCGAAAAATTGGACGTGAAATTGGAAACATAGCTGAGAACAAAGTAAATTTACATGGTTTGGTAGCTTGAATGTCTGATATCATATTCTCTCATGCAAGCCCCATAAAAAAGCAAAGGATTTAACAATGGATATCAGCAGAAAGTGCTTTTAAAGTTAAAACTGATGGATGGCTTGTCAAAAAAAATAATTGCATTGGTTGGAAAGTCGGGATGCGTGCTGAGGGGGAGAGAACAGGATATACAGAGAGGATGATGGGAAGTGACAGTGGTCTGTCAGGAAGGACTGGCTGCCCAGAGGAGTGTGAAGCCAGAGCTATAAGGTGGCAGAGTAGAACAGGCTGTCAGAGCGGGAAAGTGGCTTTAATACCCTGAAAAGCAAAGGAATCCGCCTGTCAGCTTTGCTCAGCCGTGCTGAAAGAGGAAGAGAACATGGCATAAAGTTAGAGACATTAAACAAGGGGGTGGGGGGCACAGGGAGCAGCACGGAGAGCATAGGCAGGGAGTGGGAAGGAGGTGGGGGAGGCTTTGTATGTGGGTTTCTGGATATGTTCTTTCCTATTATATTTTTCCCCCTTTTCTCAAGGGCCAATGAATTAAATTTGAGGGGCTGGGGTTTCTCTCTGCTTTTGAAGAAACGGGTGATTTAAGAGAGTCACGTGCTTGTCCCAGTGGCTGTCTGCCACTCTAGTTGAATGGGTGGCTTTCTTACAAGTGCACCTCGGGATGCCGTGGCCGATTTCTGGCTTTTCAGATCTACAGCCTCCTCTGCTGACCTTTCTCCACATTGGAGTATGCTGTCCATTCTCCCGGAGGCACACCAATACCAAGTCGCCCTGGGACTGGCTTATTGTCTGACAAAGTGCTTTGAGGATGTGACACTTTAGCTATGTAACAGGATTGTGAGTAAAACACAATAATCTGATGATTTTTTTTCATAAATTTTTTTTGCCCTCTCAGCATTAGGTTTTGAATAATTTATTATTCCTTCTTCATATACTCCTGGCGGTGAGGTTAATTTGGTCATCTTGCAGGGGCCTGGCTGGTAATGAACATTTTTATATCAGGCCTCGGAGTACTTTCTCCATAAGGCACACCACATCTTTACCACTTAATTGCCCCAGTTGCTTGAGAGTGTTAGTGTCTGGGGGGGTTGGAATATGGCAATTTATTGTACAGAAATATTTTGCATATTTGATCTTAAAAAATATAATCTGAGAACCATCCAAATTCTTGAACTGCGTATGGCCCCAGAATAGTTTTAGATTTGGTTTAGTAGTTTGGAGGGGGGAACTTCTTTCCAAAGAAATAATTATGTCATTGTGGAGGAAGAAGGTGGTGGTGGTAATGGTGGCAGCAGCAGACACTTACATAAGCATTTTCTTTTTCTTTCTTTTTCTTTTTTCTTTTTTTTTGGAGACAGAGTCTCGCTGGAGTAGTGGCGCAATCTCGGTTCACTGCAGCCTCTGCCTCCTGGGTTCAAGTGATACTCCTGCCTCAGCCTCCCAAGTAGCTGGGATTACAGGTGCCTGCCAGGATGCTCGGCTAATTTTTGTATTTTTAGTAGAGACAGGTTTTCACCATGTCGGCCTGGCTGGTCTCGAACTACTGACCTTGTATAATCTGGCTGCCTCATTTATTACATTCCAGGTAGGATTCATTTAGCTCCCATAACAACTCTAGAGATATGTTCTATTAATGTTGCCACTGTGCAGAGAAGGAAACTGAGGCCCAGAGAGGTTAAGTAACTTGCACAAGGTCATATAGCTGGGAAGTCATGGAATTAGAATTCAAATTCAGGTAGTCTGGTAGCAGAGTCCGTTCTTTTAATCCATGTGCTAGGTACACATAGGCATATGGGGACACCTGAAATGCCAGGTGGAATCCTGTTGCGCCTCTATTATTCTTGTGTGTCTAAGGCTTTCTGGGAAAGATTTTATTAGAACTGGGCATCAGCTACCTGGAAGGTAGGTTGAGCCACCTAGCAGGGAGCAAGACCACAGAGCTGTCTTCTCTGTGTAAGCTGAGTAAAAAGTGGAGCAGAAGAGAGAAAAGGTGAAATGGTGGTAGGAGGATCTTTCCTGGTCACAAAAGTCAACCAACTTCCAAGTTAGAATCAAAATACTTGTCTGAAGTTTTTAGTCTAGTGCTCTGCAGAGACATGTATGTTTACACTCTGCATTCAGTTCTAGGTTATAGTAAACTGGTTTCCAGAAGATGGAGACCTGCACTCCTGGTTTTCCTAGAGCCTAGCTGGAGAAGCCAGGTGGCAGCCCGCCCACCTTTTTATCTTGATTTTATTCAGTATAGTATGAAATTGCTCACTAAAGGGATTAATTAGTGGGGTCTTCACCTGGGTGTTGATGGGCATGTTTGGCAGTTTGGGATTGCACCTGTGTTCTTCAAGCCTGCAGGGCACATCTCGTGGATTGCAGTGGTGTGCTACCACATTCTAGCACGCACTCATGCTGCTGTTATTCTGGTTTCCTGGGCCTACAACTTTGCTGTAAACAAGCAGAACTGCTTTCTACTCAGTGGGCCGTTTCCTGACACAGCAGGAGATTTTGTTGTTTTTCTCCTGGAAATCTCTGGGCTTCTCCTATCCTATCTGATACTTAGAAGGAACCCTTGCAGACTTACATATTACAATAAGGCACACACTTGTCACGGATCTGCGTTGATTTTAGTGTGTCTTTAGGAAGCCTCCCCTAGTGCTCCACACTGCATTCTGGCTGCAGCAAACCTAAAAACTGAAGAGCAACATTGCTAGTCTCAAGTTGCACCATCAGGGACATCACTGGGATTTCAACTCTTGAATCAAATAATTTAGGACTGGAATGGATAGAGCTTAACCAGCCTTTTCAGTGCCTCAGCTCAGGGGTCTCCAGTGATAGGGAATTCATTATACTCAGAAGCAGCACAAGCCAACTTATCTGAGACAAGTAGGGTGTGTTCTTAAGATGAGCCACATGTGTTTCTCTAGAATTTCCGTCCATTGGTCCTTTTCCTAACTCCCCGGGGCTACCAAGATCCCAGGTGTTAAATTTGTACTTCGCATAAGCCACTGCAAAACTGTATAAGTCTTCAGCCTGTAGAAATATGCCTGTTTGCTCCCTCACTTGTTGGTTCCATCTCGTTCAGTGGAGATATTCATAGCCAGAGAGAGCTTCTATCAGAACTCTTCCATCTTCCTCTTCTCCCCTCTTCTTCCTTCCAGCCCACTCTTCCCAACCTTGCTTGGCACTTTTTATAGCTCACCTACTCTTTCAACAGAATCCAATTCCTTGCTTTAATTTCAGGTAGCCCTCAGTCCAGAATTTAGGTGTTCGAGGAAGGACCTCCTGAGCTGAGGCAAGGGAATAATACGCATTCCCCAAAATGAGACTGTAATCGAGGGGTGCTATTTCCACTTTGCAAATGAGGTAACTGAAGTTTAGATAGGTTAAGTTACTTGCCCAAGGACACACAGCTAGTAAACAGTAGAGTAGATTTGGACTCAGGTCTGCCGACAACAAAGCCTCAGCTATTTACAAAGCAGGTCAAATGTGCTGGTTATAATTATGGATTCTGGAGCCCAGCAGGCCTGGGTTCAAATCTCCGTATACTAATTGGTGACCTTGGGAAAGTTATTTAGCCTCTCTGTATCTCAGTATCCTCATCGGAGGAATAGTAATAATAATGCTACCTGCCTCACAGGGTTGTTGTGAAAATTCAATGAGATAAAGCATGTAAAGCAGTTGGCACAGCACCTGTATGTGATAACCACTCAGTAAGTGTTAGTTTAACATCATCATCATCATCATCATCATCATCATCATCATCATCTATTTTTTAAGTTATGATAGAGAATGTCAGAGCTTTGCATGGTTGGCTACGGAGGCTGAAATGTGGCCTCCTAACTCTTGGGCTGGGGGGTGAATTCATGAGGCAGGGAGCTGCAAATAACCCTTTGGTGGATGCTTTACAGTGGAGGCTGGGTGGTGTCTGGGAAGGGTGGCAGTGGCTATGATTATTAGTTTTTGGTTTTGCTTTTGTTTTTTTACACTTTGAGAATATTGCTGCAGTTATCTGGAAATCTATTGCTTGGGCAAAAGCAGGACTGCGTGATACAATTTAAAAGGCCGGCAGCTGCATTTCATCCTTTTCACAAGAAAATAACCCCTTACTCCAGTGAAGCTAAAAATAAAAATGGCAGTACATTTGGCAACCACGCTTCTTCCTTTATTACCTCAGCAGTATCTGAATAAAATGTCTTATTAAGCAAGATATAAGGGCAATGAAAGGGAGAGTAAGTCAAATTAGTTGACATCTAAAGCTTGGTGCATCATATACCGCGAGGGTAGTTACTGTTTAGTAAAATGGATTTAATGCTTAATATAAATGCTGATATTTAGATGGCTATATTTTGGCAACTCAGGAGGAAGAGAGGTGGTTTTTGAGCTAGTATAACTAGGTTTTAGGTCCTTCCCTGACACAAATCACTCACGTGGCACTGGGTGGCACGCTCCATCACTTCGGGCCCCACTTCCTCCATGTGCTAAAGGAAGGGTGTTTTCTGGAACCCAATGGCTCTGTGGCAGGATCTTAGGTTAATCTGGGAAGAGTGGCAAAAACAGGGCTCTGAATACCCATACCACTCAGACAGGTGCAACACTGCCTGTATCTGCTCTACATATTGGGACAACTGGGTGAAATTTTCTTTGGAGAAAGGATTGCACTAATGAAACATAGGTTGTTGAACCACCAGATTTGATTATTTCTAAGGAAACTTGCAATTCTCGCCTTTGAAAGTTCCACCATGCCGAGTTTGTACTGGCTCTGAAAGCACTCTGGGCCCTGTTTCAGCTCTACCACCCACAGTGCCCAGAAAGGACCTTGGGGTCTAGGAGACAGGGCAGTGCACTAGATACAGCACAAGGTGGGGCGTGACCAGGGAAGAAAAGTGGCGGCAAATCCCATTATAAACATGGATGGATGCAAGCTTGTGTGCCTGTATACATATGTAAGTGCATATTCGAGCATTTTAATGCATGATCTATGTGTGTGTGTGTGTGTAAATGAATGTGTCTGTGCATATGTAGGTAGAATTCATGTACAAATTGGTTTCTTACATTTGTGCATAGGCAAGATGTATGCACAGCCATACCATTGTTGGCCACCTGTTGTCTCATTTATGCCAGCCATCACCTTGGTGGGTTAACCTTCATTTTCATGGTTGAAGTGAGGAAACTGAGTCTTATAGAAGCTAAGTAACCTCCCCAAGTTACATGGCTAATGGTTTGCAGAGTAGAGGGATTATACTGTATTAGGTATTTGTTTTATATGTGCCTGGGATAGTGCCTTACTATTAGGGCCCTGGTCCACATAGCCCTCAAATTTCTGTGTGATGAGGAGAGTCTCATATATGACAGGGATCACTGTGGGTTAGCTTTTTAGAGTTTTGGTTTTGTTTGATTTCTTGTTTCACTACTTTTGGGATCCTATAGTTGAGGGTTACAATGACATAGCATGACCAGGGCTTATCTCAACCACTCTTTTCCCAAAAATGACTAAATAATGTCGTCAGGAGTTTGTTCAGGATTTCCTTCTTTGAGAACTTCCTTCAAAAACTTCTTTTGTGACAGAGTTGGGAGCCTATTTAAAAATGAGGCTGATCAGTCACAAGTCCTGTGCAAAGTCATTCTTAGGTACTACTGGAAAGTAACTGAATGCAATCCTAGCAAAGACCTTAGTAAATCTTGTTTCCTTTTATTCATACCATGAAGCACATTGAAGACTGTCAGTCATCCTGCTTCCTTGGAATCATATGCTGAGAGGCTTTTATTCCGAAGAACATCATGAGAACTGCAAGTAGATTTATGCTCTGCTTCTAATGGTTCATGAAGCCTAAATATATCTAATAATAGTTCTTTCACCTGATTTGCTTAAGACTAAGATCTTGTATAAACAACTCTCACCAGAACCATCAATCACTGTTTAGGAATTTAAATTTTACCAACTAAAATGAGATTGGAGGAAGAGCAGGCTGTTTGCTGTGTTGAATTTAGGCGTTTTATAGGTACAGCACTTTTGGGAATTTCTCGGTGTCTTATTTGGAGATGAGGAGAAACTGGAGCCTTTGCACACTGCAGGTGAGAGCATAGATTGGTGCAGCCATTTGGAGAAATCTGGAAATACTGGCTAAATAAAATGTATGTAATTTTATGACAGAGGTCCAACTCCTAGATCTATAACTCAGCAAAGTTTTATGGTAAGTGGGCATTCAATGATGGTGATGATGGTGTCTTCATTGCTGGTTTCAGTGATTGTGACTGTTAGATTGAAGGCTATTTGAGTTGTAGTTTATTGACAAGTGGTCAAGACCCTTTTCAGGGTATATTCTCGATAAGCCATTTGTCAAAGTTGCTGAGAGAGCCTTCATCTGTCTCCACTCCTAGCCTTCATACCTGCTACATATTCTTTGAGTGCTATGTTCATTTAGTTGATGTTGCTGGAATGTTTTTGTGAGTGTACATTGTGATTCCTAGAAAGGAAGTAATCTTGGACATTAAAAACATAGAATCCCCAAGTTGGTTAATCTTGGACATTAAAAACATAGAATCCCCAAGTTGAGATTTGAGATTATTTAATTCAACTAATAAGCCTAATAAGAATTCCAGCTATAGTTATTCTTATAGGTGATCTGCTTAGATTCTCCCAGTACTGGGACATTTGCCCAATCCAGAGTTATTAGAACATTCTACCAGGGACAGATAGACTACAAAGTACTGGTACCATTAGGCAAAGTTGCAAGATTTTGCCAACTGAAGCCCCAAGGCATTTTCTAGGGAACAGACAAGGAATAATTATACCATCCTACCTAGTTCCCACCCCTGCATCAATTTGCTTGGGAGCTAAAACTACTTTTACTCTAAGTTAAAACAAGTTGAAAAGCTGAGTATCGGCCGGGCGCACTGGTTCACACCTGTAATCCCAGCACTTTGGGAGGCCGAGGCGGATGGATCACCTGAGGTCAGGAGTTCAAGACCAGCCTGACCAACATGGAGAAACCCCATTTCTACTAAAAATACAAAATTAGCTGGGCATGCCTGTAATCCCAGCTACTCGGAAGGCTGAGGCAGGAGAATCACTTGAACCCGGGAGGCAGAGGTTGTGGTGAGCTGAGATCGTGCCATTGCACTCCAGCCTGGGCAACAAGAGCAAAACTCCGTCTCAAAAAGAAAAAAAAAGAAAATCCTGAATATCTCTCCCGGGTGGAATCAGCTGCACATACCCAGGGAGATAAAACTGTCTGGAGATGTCATGGGCATTGTGAATAGGGACAGCAGAGGTTACATCCAGTGTCAGAGGTCAGTTAGCTCATAGGCATTCTTGCTGAAGAAAAGAGGCAGGAAGGTCACTGCCAAATGTGACCTTGCCTGAACACATAAATAACTGTTCATGTGCCTAAATTGTCATCGTTAATTAAGTAGTGTTTCATATTAAAGGCTTTCAGTCCAGAATCTCCATTACTTTAGAGATGTCTGTAGCCTCATGAAGACCCAGATTTCTAGGATATCAGCTGGGGCATCATCTCAAATGACGATGGTAATAGACGTCCTGGTCTCTCAATGGAAGATGGGATTGCCAAAATACTTTTGGAAATCATTACTTAGGTTATAAGTCAAGGATCTGAATGAAAGGAACGAATGAATGAAAGGAAATGCATTATTTCCTTCCTCTGAGCTTCTTCTCAAGGAAGTCTACCCCCCAAGAATGCTGATGCGTCAGTGAGACTCTTTAGCAGAGAGAAGAGATTCAAGGCCTACTGATGCTTGACACAGTCACCCTCATCAGCAATGCTGAGCTACCTGCTTCTCTTGCTGGGGAAGTCCTGTCCATGGAGCCGGCTCTGCCAGCTGTGCAATCATCCTCAGAGTGTGCAATGTTACTGATTTAGGAGCCCACATTCACACATTAGGATCAACCAAAACCATCATATCCTATGTATATCTTCTTCCCCTCACCATGTCAAAGCTATGTTTGGTCACGAAATCCCTGAGAACTCAGTCACATACAGAGTGCCCAGCTCAACAACAGAACCAGAGGTTCATGAAGTCAGTTTTGCTGTTATTGTGAGAAAAGACAAATTGCAGATTATCTCAATAAATAGCTGTTATCATTTATACCAATAACAAGTTTTTTGAGTTCTCATTTCAAGCTTGATTATATTAGTACATTTATAGTGTCTTTTGTTTTTTCCCTGTGGCTGTACTTTCTTATGAAGCTGGAAGACTAATAAACACTGATGCTTTTTTGCCACAGATTTCATCTATGATTTTGATTTAAAGCTTTCTGATCAGTATAGCTGACTGATCAAGCCACATGGCTGCAAATTACTTATCTTGGGTTCCCCTTCCAACTGGGTATAATAGAGGGCATGACTGTAGAGAAACTCATTAAAGAACTCAACTATTTGGGAGGCTGAGGCAGGAGGATAGCCTGAGGCCAGGAGTTCAAGACCAGCCTGGCAACATGGAGAGACTTCTGGTCTACAAAAATAAAAAGAAATTATCTGGGCGTGGTGGCATGCACCTGTGGTTTCTGTTACTTGGGAGGCTGAGGTGGGAGATCATTGAATCCAGGAATTCAAGGCTGCAGTGAGTGTTACTGCACTCTAGCTTGGGCAATAGAGTGAGACTCTATCTCGAACAAAACAAACCAAAACAACATAAAAAAAAAAAAAAACAATGAAAAAGAAACTCAACTAATCTAAGCAACCAGCCTGAGTAAATTATCTGCCCCATTCCATGAAACCTTGAAAAAATAAAATCATGTTGTTTATTCCAGAGGGTAGTAGTTATCACTGTATCTTGGCTATTCTAAAGTGCAGTACTTTTGTGAATTTTGCTCATTAAGTAACTTACTGAAGTTATATTTAGGAATCTAGAATGGACTATAATGTTGAAGATGGTTAGGGATAATGTCAAGCTACTTGGCATAATCCACCAAAAATGCTGTATATGAAAAGTGTTTTGTAAACCATTAAATTACTTAACCAAAGCCTTAGTCAAGAATCAGTACTAATTCTTCAGAATCATGCAGGCATAGATTCCTTTTGAAAATGACTTAAGATGCTCACAGATACTCTAGTTCTAGCCCTTTCTGAAATAATCACAGGTACTTTCAACACATGGCTGGCCAGATGCTATCATTTCTGACAGTGGGTCTGAATTTAAGGAAGTTGTGGACAGGAACCTTATCTGAGCTGTCACCATCCTGACTCATCACCTTCAAGCAAATGATCAGGCTAAAAGGATAGTCAGGCTACTGGGACATCCTAGGAGGATGCTAGAGGAGACTAGCCAGTGAGACTCACTGGACTCTTAGTCCCTCAACCTGTCACTCCACACTCATCCATGGAAACTGGCTCTGATACATTACTTATGGAGAAATAGTTCAAGACTTGCTTTGCATCCCTATACCCATATTTGGATGAGAACTTCAAAAGTGAGAGTACATTTCAGATACAGTTCTGGCTACATTGTACTCTTTGCATGAAAAAGAAATGACCTGGTCCTTGTTAAGAGAAGTGGATTCAACCCAAGGTAGTTTCCTGATATAGCAGTTGAAGTTATAGAAGATTCAGAGTGCAATGTATGTCCCTGCAAGATACTCTAGGGCCAGTAAGTGTTTGTAGCAGTAATTACTGTCTGGTCATGCATCTGCTAGAAAGGTGTATCTGGTACTCTGCACCCACTACCACCTCATGGAAATAGCTTCACAAGTTATGTGGAGGATTGGTGAGACAGGTGGGAGGGTATTCGCTCCGAGGAGGAGAATGCTGTGAGATAATTATTTTTTCTGCCTTTATATTCTTGTTGGGGATGTGTTTTTTAGGTACCTGTAGTTGTCTCCTGCTGCATGGGCTTTGTTTAGAGATGCCTTTGCCTGTGTAAGGGTTGCAGTTTTAGAAGACTGCTTGTGTCCCTCCTAATTGCTCAGCCTTACATAGGACAGCCATGTTCAGCTGTAAAGGTAGTATACTGCACAGCTGTAAACAGCGTCCCTAAGAACAAGTACATCAGGAAATGTCTTGGGGTTCCCAGTAGCAGTTAGTGATGAGAGGACCAAGCAGCTCCAGCCTTCTTGGTTAGCTCTGTGGCCTTAGGTAAGCTATTCAGTAATAATAGTCCTTCATTTCTCAGTCTGCAAAATGTGCATGGGTTCTGGGTAAGGAGAAGGCATCACCTACTGACCTAAGGAAAATGAAATGGGGTGAAGCCTTTATGCTTTCTTTATGGCATAAACATGTTAATTACACTCATTACACATCTCAGAGCGTCCAGTGCCAGCCTTTCCCCTGAGCCATTTCCTTTGCTGTGAACTTTTTGGTTTTCTGGAACACTTTGGTAAAAGGATGGAGACAGCAATTAAATATGCCTTAGAATTATTGTCATTCTATGTTTTATTTTTGTCTTGGGTGTCTTTATGGGAGAGAGGAAAGGCCAGGAGGGGTATGGGCAGCCAGTAGGCCCCTGGCTACCCTTGGAGGTGTCCTTTCTCTGAACCGTGAGTTGAAAACATTTATAGGGAAGGAAAAAGCTTAGATTTCTTCTGTTTAAATACTTTTCTTCCAACAGAATACAGAGTGTGTGCCAGCTCCAGAGACCTCGCTAACACTGAGAACCTTGAAGAGGCTGTGAGGACATAAAGGGTGTGCTCCTTGCTGGTGGGGAAGAGAGACCAGCTTGGTGCACGGGTCTAGGTACCACTTGGCCAGCAGGATGGGCACTCTCAGTCAGTGCCCACAAATGGTGTTGGTGTCAGTTTCTTGTTCATCTGGGAATGTCCTGGCAACACATGCTGGTTTGCTTCAGGCTAAGTCACTACCTGGAGGCAGTGTGATTGCGTAGAAATCGGCTTGCTCCCTTTCTTTTTTAGAACAGTTTTCTTCTTAAAGAGTTCTGTACGACAGTTGGAGCCAATCTGCTTTTAACAGGGTTTTATTGAACCTGATGGGCCTTCCCTCTCATCGAGTCCACATGGGAGTTTTCTCTCTTGGGCTCCTTTCGTGGCAGGAGGGTCTCCTGGCTTAATGGGTACTCTGTCACTAGTGTTCCTGGTCCCTGGTTCAGCTTCTCTCTTGGTTTGCCCTCAGTTTCTCATCCCAAAGGGAACCACTACAGCCGCTCCCAAAGAAACAACTCTTTTCTTTTCTGTCTCCATCCTTCCCTGCCTCCTGCCACTGCATTCCCTTACTCTCTCCCCACAAAATTCCCTCAAAGCCTTGAGGATCCCAAGGAAGAGAAGGGCAAGGGTGAAAAATTTAAAACTGCCCAAGATGGATAGGGAAAACACGATGCATAAATAAATTTCAGCAAATCCCCCAGATGAACAATGATTGTGTGGTTGAAGACCTGGCTGAATAAGTGTGTCAGGTACTGATTGGAAGCATGATAAATGCAATGACCTAACAAAGGATTGACTTCTCCTGCAGACAGGCCCCTTTTAATGGATGGAAAGGGAGGAAGCTTCATTTAGAAGGAAAAGGCTGTTTGCTGTGCAGATATGACAAAGGGGAAGTAGAAAACCATTGATTTATGTTTGGGAATGACAGTTGAAAAATTCAGCAATAATCATGACAAATGAGAAGAGATGCAGTCAGAGGGAAAAATGTCAATACGTTAAGCCTGCAAAGAAATGCCAAGGTCACAGAGAAAGGTTCCCAAACTTCTGGTTTTGACAACCTTAATGGAAATAATAGGAAAGATGAGGGTTCGGGTTAAAAGGGATGGCATGGCATGAAGGGCTGCAGGTGTGGGTAATTAGTGGTGAGTTTGGAGAGGGAGTGGCAGGAAGTCCTTCTCCCACCACTGGGAAGCCGTCTGTCCACAAGCAACTGAGGTGCTTCCTGCTGCTGGCAGGCCCGCCCTCCTCCCAGAGGTTTGGAAAATCAGGCAAGTTATTTTAATGTCAGTAGTGACAGCAGAAAGCGAGAATGTGGGCTCGGTGTGCTTGTGATGCTTGACGGGGCACATCAAATCAGAGGTTTTGCTCTGATCTCAGGACTGCAGTGTGTCTGCCCCCTCATTTTTATTTTTATTTTATTTTATTTTATTTTAAAGACTGATTGTAAGTGAGAGGCAATGAGCTCTAGGTCGTCTGCCTGGCTGAGTTTGGTAAGATGTCTCCTTGTTTTATATTTATCATTGTTGTAAAGCACCTGGTACATTGAGTCCTATATTTCCCAACTCCAATAAGAGAGGCACAATCCAGGATGTTCTGTCTGTGGGCGTGAAAAGTGGGTTTAAAAATGTGCATATGTGGATAGGGAGGGAGTTGACATGGGAAGGTGCGGAGGAATCCTCAGACCTGGGTCATTGTTTACTACTAACTCTCTAAGAAAATGTGGACAATTTGCTTTACGTCTCCAGAGTTTGACGTGCTTATCTTTACAATGGAGAAATTCTGGAGGGAAAAGATTTCTGATATTCTCTTCCTGGTATGTAATGCCAGGATTCAATATTATATCCAGACATGGTGTGTGGGTTTAGGCCTATTTGCATATCTATTTGTATATACAAGTAAATATCTCACATATTTACCCACACATATCTTTTTGCTTCACTGTGTTGGTCTGTTTGGGCTGCTGTAACAAATTACCACAGATTAGGTTGGTTATAAACAGCAGATACTTATTTCTCAGCGTTCTGGAGACTGGGAAATCCGAGGTCAAGGCGGCAGTAGGTTAGGTGTCTGGTGAGGGCTCACTTTTTGGTTCATAGACGGTGACGTCATATTGTGTCTTCACACGGAGCAAACAAAAGCTCTCTGAGGTATCTTTTATAAAGGCACTAATCCCATTCGGGGGGTTCCACTCTCATGACCTCATCACCTCCCAAAGGCCCTACACCCTAACACCATCACCTTGTGGGTTAGGCTTTCAATAAATGGTTTTTGGGACACAAACATTCAGATCATAGCATTCAGCCATGCATGTATTTCAGTATTTTAGTCTGCAGTTAACACTGTATTCTCATCTTTATTTTGATTTGTTCTCATCTAAATATTGTTCATGGACTTAGCCCTCAATATTATAAAATTATCCTTCTGTTTACTGGGTAAAAACGATGACTCATAGTTTTTACTTTTGGGGGAAGAAGCCCTAACACCCCTAAAACACGTATATTGTGGAGCCAGTTACCAATTCCAAGAATGACAAGATACTCTGCATGGGAATTCTTCTGCTTCAGACATTTGAACTACGACTACGTTTTTGCTACATTTGTTGAACAGAGATAAATATTTTTAAAACCTTATTTTATTTATGTGAAATCATGTGCCAGGAAAAGCTTCAGCAGATGTCTCTTAATTTGTGAATGCTCCACCCTAAATGAAAAATGATTTTATTTTAAGCCAAGCAATTCCTTTTAGATATAAGCCTTGAAGAGAAGTTATCTCGTTTAAAAGAATGAGTCATTTTGGAGCTGCTGTTGTATCACAATTCCTCTTGTCAACTAAGTAGCTTGGGGGCCTGGCCCTCACAGGGTTAACCCCAAGCCTTGTGTCACCACTGGCACGTGGCTGTTTTCATTTGAATTGTTTGGGCATGTGAAAGTTCAAAGTAAAGAAGGCTCTATGTTTGAAAGCAACACTGCCCCCCGTAACTCAAGCATGTGCACCACCGAGTTGCCAAAAGCTCTCCAACTTCCATCAGTGAAGACACCCTTTAAACCGTAGAAATGAAGGGGGGCAGGACTGGGTTATAAACGAGTGGGATCTGGTATTTGAGATAATCTTGGGTCTATAATGGTTTCTTACGACTTCACTTCCACCTGGGGCTGCGGAGCGGGCGTGTAAGGAAAGAAGCCTCTTTAGATTAAACATTTTCTAATCAGCTTTATCACTCATATCTGAATTTATCTTATTTGAGGAAAATGCCAATATATTAGCAGGCATGTATGATACACAAGGTGACCCTACCAACTTAATGACATAATACATTATCCTTAATGAAGTCAATATCTTGTCTTTTAGCTGTCTGTCTATTGGGGCGATTAATTGCAGTGTCATTAAAGTTAGCTCTCTTTTCATTTGAGCTTGACAAGTCGCATAAAACTAATGTTCTTAGTTATCAGCTACTGGAATAGGATGGAGGATGGAGGAAATTGTAGGACAAATAAGGGGTACTGCTACAGCTAACTTGAAGGACTTTTTCCAATGACTGTTTCTTTAGGTCTCTCCTTTCCCCGGTTCTCTTGTTAGGTGAAATTTAAGGCAAAGGTAGATGGCTCTGATTTAGCCAAGGGTTCAAGAAGGAGAGAAGAAGATGCTGCTGAGAATTACACCCAATTTGGGAGATTTTGAGCCATTTAGTAACAGGAGCTTGGTTACTGTCAGGGTTTCTCCACTAAATAAATTTGCCACGTTACCTCCTAGACCAAGCTGCTAGCCTAGCCTGAGAGAGAATCTGATAAGGAACACTTGCAACCATGTTTTCATTTAGCTTTGAAGTTTTTCTAATTTAACAGGCTTTTTGGCAGAGGGGAGGACTGAGGATGGGAGAAGGGATTTGTGACTGAACCATGCTTTGCAAATGGTTCCAATAAACACCAGCCCATCATGGGCAACGTGGGAGCGATAGTGTCTGGTCCGGCACTAATTGTGAAGCCAAAGCATCACTCCCTGCCTTCCCCCTACCTCTGGAACTACAAGACAGGATGGCTGTAATTTACAGTGTGTTATCTTTGTCTATAGCAGCAAGATGATATGAAGTAAATCAAGGTACGAGTAATGAAAGACTGAGAATTTATTCCTTGGAGCACACTTTAAAGTGTAGTATCTGTTATAGTGGCACTGCCTGAAGACCCTGAAATGAGACTTGGATGAAGGGCAATAAAGCAGCATAGAGGCTCATGTTAATGTTGTTTGTCTGAGGTTAGTAATTGGGTTCCACTGATGAGTTGTGTGAAGACAAAGTGAGAATCCCAGCTAGTATTGTAAATCTTACATTGTTGGAACAAGAAGCAATCCTAACAAATATTGATCTTCTCCATGCCCAGAGGCGAGGAGGGAAGCAGCGAACTGCAGAGCACTGGCTTGTTTCAATAGCACCAATTACCTTAGTGAAACCAGCGCTCTGCATGAAATCCCAGGGTGGCCGCAAATGGTGAATTAGCCATGATTAGGCTTTTTAGATGGATCCCCCCAAAATCATGTCTGCTTAACATTCTGTCTCAATTATCCTTGCGGTCCTAAAAACATATTTTGTGTGAAGCGATGCCTTCCAGTGGTGAGGGGCCCTGGACCTGTGTGGATGCTAGATACAAATATATGGCCAGCTGCTGCCTTCAACACAGAGGGGCTGGAGTATGTGCACTTGAGAGTGACCACTGGACAGATGCAGCTTTCCACTCTGAATTCACTGAACACCCCGTATTTGGGGCACATACCCCACAAGCATTTGACTTTGTTGCTGGGTTTGGTTGTGTTGTGTTTTCCCTATTTGTTGTGAATTGTGTCCTAAAGATCCTTGAAGAGATGATCTCCAGGGAAGAAAAGGCACATCTGCTCTGTGATTTTGGGGGCTGGCTTCCTGTTCATTTTTGTGAAGATCTCCTAAAGGTCTGTGCTCATCTGATTTGAATACATAGCCTCCTTCCTCGGAATCTTCCCTGAGTTCTCATTGGGATGCATTTTGGGCCTATGGGAAAGAGACAGTATTGATAAAACCTGGAGAGGTCACATTCCACTTTGTTACTTCCTAGGAGTTGGCAGCTTCTTTCCTTCATTACCTTTGGCTGTGAGTGTGCAGTTAGTACTCTCAGAGGTCATTCCTCAGGCCAGGTCCGGACTTTGGGCTGGGGTGAACTAGGTAGGTATTTGGCCCTCAGGCTTCCTAGTCCCCATCCTCCATACAGCATCAACCTTGTGCACACTGCTCAGTCTAATTGCTTCGGTTGGGAGAAGAGCCTTCCCTGGGGGACTTCAAAGCATGTATTTGGTCTCTGATATGACACTATGACATATTTGTACCAACACATGTGCCTTTAGCGGAAGAAAGATAACATCAGTCTCCCCAAATCTGGCAGAGAGCAAGCAAGAGTTTTAATGAAGAGAACTATGCAGTTTCTGGGACTAAAATGGGAGAGGGCACATTTTCAGGATTCCATGACCCAGTCATTAATTAGGTAATACATTCAACAGATATTTATTGAGTGCCCAACTGAATTCTGGATGCACAGTTGAGTAAGATGGAGTTTACAGTCTAGTAGTGGGAGGTAGCGATGGTGATGGAATATAAACAAAATAGGGGCAATTTCTGATGTACACTGAAAAATATAGAAGGCGTTATTGGGGTAGTAAGTGGCTGGGGGTGGGAAGGGCATGTTGTTAACTAGGTGGACTGAAAGGCTTTTGTTCTCCTCATACTACACACCTGGCATCTGGAACCACCTGTCCCCTCATGCATCTGCACCCAGTCTTCTTTCTGGTGGTTGCTCTCACACTGTTCTGAGGACAGCTGAAGTGCACTGGACCCCATGTGTCTCTACTCATTTTCCAAGGCTCAGGTAAAAAACCGTCCCTTCGACGAAGCCATTCTGGTTTCCACCAACTAAAAGTGAGAGTTTGCACCCTGAGTTCCTGTGTAACCTCCTATCTCTGTTCCACGTTGGTACTTGGCACTTGCTGTCTTGTGTTATAGTAGTTTTGTGTCCCATCTCATTGCCACTCCTTGCCTGAGGGTTCCGTAAGTACAGGAACTGTGTACCTATAATATCTTATCCCCGATACACTCAGCAGTGTCTTGTGCTTAGTAGGTGCTTCATAAATGTTCATTAAATAAAATAATTACAGAGAAAAGCCAGGGAAATTTATGGTGTGTGTGTGTGTGTGTGTGTGTGTGTGTGTGTGTCTGTCTGTCTGTCTGTGTGTTGAGGGGTTTGAAATAGTCTGGGTTTGATCTAATACATAGAAATGCCTCCATGAAATAGAAATGCCTTACAGTTGTGTAGCTATTTCACCAAGTGGGTTTGTTGTATCTGAATGGACTGGTGATGTCTGCCTGCCTCTCTGGGCAACAAACACATTTTAGAGGGATTGTTAACTTGAAGGCTGTAATAAAATCTTTACCACTCTGAACAACTAGCATTGGTGTCTGCTAAGGGGGAACAAAGGCAAAAAGTAGTTCTGTTGGTGAAAATAGTTTGACTGTGTTTAAAAACTAATCATTCTGCAAATATCAATAAGCTCAGCAAATGCAAGCTACGCCTTATAGTTTAAATGGAGCCCTTCACCCTGTATTGGAAATGCCACCACCTCCAGCCTGCCCTGCACTCCACGGGCCAACTCCTGCTCTTCTGGCCAAGGAAAGGAGAGTAAGCAAGTCTATTGCCCGTTGGCCTCCTGAGACACCTCTGAGGATTAAATAACTAATGACTGTAAAGTGCTCCGTGAAAAGAGAGTGCTCTATAAAGTGTTATTGTTGGGGCTGTTAAAAATGGAAAACGACTTTTAATTTAGAAAGAGAACACTCAGCGTAAGGAGGGGTGGCCATAAAGCTTTTATCGCCACTTTGCTTTCGGAGGCTTCTTAGCTATTGGTGTTGGTGCCATGGTTTGCTTGCCCAGGGGTTCTGTCACCTGCTCATGGGGTTTAGGAAAGATGCCAGCATCTCACTGGCATGGTGCCATCCTGATCCCCTTCTTGCATTGTAACCTCATGGGCAGATCTGCGACTTGATTGGCTTGGGTTGCCTAACATTGATTAGAATTTCCTGAGAGCTAGCCACCTGGAATGTAGAGCATCCTGTGATCCAGTAGCTTCAGGAAGCCCCCAGAGCAGCCATGCAGACCATGAACCACTTGTAAAGATTGGGGACTGATGACAATCATGCCATGTGGACAGTATCCAGGTCCATCTCTTGAGGAATAGGACTCAGCTTCTCTTTCTGTTCAATGAGAATATTGAATTTTTAACCTAAATTCCGAATTTCACCAACTCCTTCTAGGCTTCTCATTCATGTCCTACTCTCTCCAGTTCACATTTATGTGGTTGGGAGGTTTAAAATATAGTGTTATACCTCTGCAGTCTATATTATTATTTTACATATTATGCATTTTGTATGGATTTGTAATCACAGCATGTAGGGCAGGTTCTCATTTCTAACATGTCATCCTGCCAGTGGGACGGAGGCTTTCTGGTCTTCTTTTTCTTTGGCTCCTCTGACTCCAAACAATTCAACACCTACCCCTCCTCAGCGACGTGCAGCCCCTTCAAGAAAAGAGCCCATAAACTCAGTGTTTATCATACAAATGTGGTGATGTGTTTGCATTTTTATGACCCAGCTAAGTGGTGAGTATTCATTTGTGCCACCTCACCCCAGATGCCCATCCAGAGGCTGAGCTGTTTATCATGCTCATCTCTTTCCCAAAGCCTGAACAAGGAGCTTGGGACCACTATAAACATGTTCCCTTTCATTAAAGAGGAAATTATTATCATATATTTTTGTAATAACCAATAACATTTCAAATTACTCACATTTATGGCTTATAATCAAGCTTATGCTTAACCTCTAATCCTCATGAAGCTGGTGATGATGGGCTCGTTAGTTAACCACTTGCGGGAAGTTAAGGGTAGGTAGAAATCCACCTGACCAGTAATTAACCAGAGAAGCAACTCATTTCTGCAGCTGAGATTATAAACACTGTGCTTGGTTTATGTTTAATTGGCAACAAGTGAGGTGAGCCCCATTAGTTTTGCAGTGATGCCCTAGAGGATTTGGCCTGGTCAACTTCTCATCAGTTAATGTGCTGATGAGGGATGCTGGTTGCTGCACACTGGGTCTTTGGGTTCCTGGTCTTTGTTTCTTTAGCTGAGCGTTTGAGGAGACTGCTTGCAACACAGCTCATGGCTGGCAATTGAAGGATCATAGAGACATTGCTCTCTCTCTAACTATGTGTTCTGATTGTGGTTTTCAGTAGTCTTTTTTTTTTTTTTTTTTAACCTTTGGCTTCCTGAAT
>NW_016805265.1:968611-992739 GCF_001698545.2 Rhinopithecus bieti | reverse complement strand
CAATGATCCATGTCCCTACAAAGGACGCAAACTCATCCTTTTTTATGGCAGCAAACAACAGGTGTTGGAGAGGATGTGGAGAAATAGGAACACTTTTACACTGTTGGTGGGATTGTA
The DNA here is from genome assembly GCF_001698545.2 of Rhinopithecus bieti. NCBI lineage: Eukaryota > Metazoa > Chordata > Mammalia > Primates > Cercopithecidae > Rhinopithecus > Rhinopithecus bieti. Next base: position 992,622 of record NW_016805265.1, on the reverse strand, counting down.
AACTAGTTCAACCATTATGGAAAATAGTATGGCAATTCCTCAAGGATCTAGAACTAGATGTACCATATGACCCAGCCATCCCACTACTGGGTATATACCCAAAGGATTATAAATTATTCTACTACAAAGACACATGTACACGTATGTTTATTGCGGCACTATTCACAATAGCAAAGACTTGGAATCAACCCAAATGTCCATCTGTGACAGACTGGATTAAGAAAATGTGGCACATATACACCATGGAATACTATTCAGTAGTCTTTTGTTTGAAGTCCTATCATCCATGAGTCTGGAGTTGTGTAGGATATGAAATACTGTGATGTTACAAGTCATGTACTTAAATTGGCTTTTGAATTGACCGTTCATTTGGAGAAGCTTATATAAAGAAATGGGCCACTTTGTGGTCAGGCCATTTTGGTCTCCAAGTAGGTTAGGAAAAGAGGTTCAAGGCAGTTGGGTTCCAGGATGGATGTTTCTTGACTATTAGATGAAGTTAAAGGGCTCTAAACTGGATGGCTTAGCAAAAGCACCCAGTGATGTTTTCAGCAAAAAAAAAAAAAAAAAGAAAAGAAAAGAAAAGGACAATGAGATAGAATCTTCCAGGGTCCCCTCTTGATTCACTGCTTTGAGGGTTATATCTTTAAGCTCATTGTAACTTCTAAATCATCCCACCAGGAATCTCCTATGATACTCATGGAGGAGCTTTATAAACAACTTAGTTACCCCAACAACCTGTGATAAAAGTACTATTCTCCCACCATTTTACAGATGAGAAAACAGAAGCTCAGAGAGCTTCAGTGATTTCTCCTAGGCAAAACATCTAAAAGTGACACAGCCAGAAATAATTAGTTTTGTCTAATATCAAAACTCATGCTCTTAACTGCTGTACTTTATTCTTACCTATATGTCATTAGAAAGAAAAATGCCCCAAGCAAGTGGAATTATCATGGACATCGTCTCTATTATAGAACCAAGAATGTTAACTGATCTCCTGTGATATGTTAGCTGCTGTATCTGGGACTCAGTGGCATATTGGGAGATATTGACATATTAATCCAAATCAAGCAGTTCATTTCTGGATGATAAACTATTAGAGATTATTTGCTCAGTTTATTAGCACCAATGGATTACAGACTGGCCATGGCTGCTTAGCTTCATGAAATAGTAGGGCCGAAAGGAGCTTTGGGTAGTTATCTAGCTCAATTCAATACTTATTCAACAATTATTTATTGAGGACCTGCTATATGCTCATGCTGAGTCTGGTTGTATGCTCTGCTCTGCTGTCTCACATACACTTATAATCATATACTACAATGTTAACATTTTGCTTAAATCACTATCAATTTTCAAAAGAAGTTGAAAGAAGTGAGCTTTACATGTTACCCCATATTTGTCTTTTCCACTGATCTTCATTCCTTTTTGTAGAAGAGAAATTTCATCTGGTAATGTTTCTTTCCAGCCTGAATAATTTCTTCCAATATTTTTTCTTTTATCAGGTTTCTGGCAACAAATTCTGTTTCTGTCCATCCAAAGTTGTCTTTATGTTGCCTTCATTTTTGAAGAATATTTTCATTAGATATAAAATTCTGACTTGATTTTGTTTTAACAGTTTACAGAGGCCATTCCATCATCTCTGGCCTCCATTGTTTCTCATAGGAAGTCAATTGTCACTATTTAATCATTATTCCCACATGATGTATCATTTTTCTTTGCTTTCATTATTTTCTCCTTACCTTTGTTTTCAGAATTCAGAAGTTAATATTCATAGGTGTGATTTTCTTTGATTTTGTGCTATGGATTTCTGTACGTTTCTTGTATCTGCGTGTTTAAACGTTTTGTTTTTACCAAATTTGTGGATTTTTTTTTTTTGCCATTGATCTTCATATATATTTTTTTCTGCTCCATCCTATTTTTCTCCTACTGAGACTCTAACTTCATGTATGTTAGACCATTTAAAATACTCTCATAGGTCACTGTGTCTCTGTTTACTGTTTCTAAAATCCTTTTTGTCTGTATCCTTCTGGTTAGATAATTTCTGTTAATCCACCTTCAAGGTCACTGAACTTTTCCCATTTCTGTTCTCCTGTTAAGGTCAAATCGTGTGTGTGTGTATGTATATATATCTATGTACACACACACACATATATGTATACATATATATGATATATATGTATATTTTATTATTGATATTGTGCTTTTTAGTTTCCACATTTTCTTTGGTTCCTTTTAAAATTCTAGTTCTCTAATGAGAATTCCCTTCTTTCTATCTGTTCATTCATTATAATCATCTTTTCCCTTAAGACTTTGTTCATGCTTATTACAGCTACTTTAAAGCATCTGTGTCTTAATTACAAAATCTGGGTTATCTCACTGTTAATATCTACTGGCTTTAAAAAAACTCTTAACTATGGGTCACATTGCCCTATTTCCTATTCTTATACTGTCTAGTAATTTATTGTTGTGTCCTGGACATTGTAGACAATGCATTGTATAGACGCTGATAGACTGCAATTTCTGGTATTACCTTTCCCTCCTCCCTACTTTTTGAAAAGCATGCTGAGTTTTTGTTCTAGCAGGCAGCTAACTTGGCTAGACTCAAATTACTAATTGAGTCTCTCATGTGGAAAGTAGCCCCTGAAATCTGTAGTCAGTTCTTTCAGGCTTCTGGTTGTTACTTTTCACTCTGTCTTGTAATCTTTGCCGCACATGTGCTGTTTAGGGTCATCTCAGGATTTAGTTGTAGGATTTTGCAGATTTTGTAGCCTTACTCTTTGTTGTTCTCTTCTTTCTGGGATCTCTCCCTTCACTTTCCAATTGTTCTGCCATTGGCAAAATTCATCCTTAACCACCCAAGAAGAAGCAGGTGACTTCCTGCTTGCATTTTAGCCACTGTGTCTGGCAGACTTCTTTTAAGGGCCAACTTCCATCTAGCTTCTGTCTGCTTTTGGTTTCTTTCCAGTACCCACATGTAGTAGTTTTTAGAATATTTTGTCCGAATTTTATAATTATCATCAATGGAAGGGTTTGTTTAATATAAGCTACTCTGTCATTACTGGAAGCTGAACTTTAGATCTTCTCATTGTTTAAGAGAAGACAGAAATAGATATTTTTTTCTGTGAAATCTCTTATTATTCAGTGTGGGCAGCTACACTGATATTTAAAACACCTTGTGTGGGGGGAAAAATCATGCCTATGGGCTAAATGTGGCCTCTAGGCCCTCAGTTTGCAAAATTTGATCTAGTTCAGCTTGCCATTTTAGAGATGGGGAAACAAGTTCAGAGAGGAGATGTGACTTCTCTGAAGCCATCTGATATATCATTGCAGCTTTTGAACTATAACTAAGGTTTCTGACTCTCAGCTATATGTCTCTTTTGTTAGGCCAAGTTAATGTCCCTTTCTCTGTCTGCTAGAATCGGCAACTGCTCAGATGCACTGGCTAGGATTTCCATGGGAGACATCAGAGAATAACCCCTGCAAAGAGTGGGGAGGCGGAAGACCAGCTGGAGAAGAAGCACCATCATGGGCCATTACTGGACTGCTTTTTTCTCTTCCACTTCGCCCACTTGATGTTTGGGGCACAGTGAGGACAGGCAGACAGCTGCTGGTGGACTGACTCAGTCCCCCTGAATCTAGCTATCTTCTGATCATTCTTATATTTAAGGTTACCAATTCTTCGCCGTGCCCGTGTGAGCTATTTGATGTTCTCATCCAAAGCACTGTCATGCTAGATAACTTTTCTTGAACTCTGTCCTGTCACCAAATGTCACTTTGTTCCTGTGCAGGGAGACATGGAGCATCTGACTGCACCTGGGCCTTGGGATGCTTCTCTCATAAATGGCAGATTTAGGACCAGACAAGGAATTGGTGCACCAGCCATAAATCCTGAGAAGAATAATGCCAGATTCATCTGGCTGCTGGCATTTGATTTGTGGGTGTGTGAAAGGTCGCACAACCTCTTAGAGGAGTATGGTGGGGGAAAATGTGGTTCAGATTGCCCATCCTAGCTCCTTCTTGGGCTTTGGATGCTCAGCAAGTAGGCAAATGGAAACATTAAATATTTGGGATTCCAGATCTGGTCCTTTCCCATTTTATAACGTTAGTAACTTTGTCCTTAAACCTCAGTTTCCCTTTCTGGGCTCCTTTCATCTTCTATGGTAGTTACATCCCACCTGCTACAGACTCCTCTCATGTTCTCGGCCACTCACCTTAGCCAAGGGTCCACTCTCAGGAGAAGATCTTATGTTAGCCACAAACCCCCAGCACAACACCACTGCAGAACTCTAAGAAACCTTTTAAGACTTCTGGTTGAACATCTTCATGTCACATAGGAGGAACCGGGGCTGAGAGGAATAGGAAGCCACCTGAAGCCTGTAGCTGGTTAGGGGCAGAGACACATTTGGAACTCAGTTTTCTAGGCCCTGCTCCACCAGTCCAGTGCTTTTCTTCACCTCACTGGAACCATTTTAGCTTTGGCATGAAATTAAGGCTAAACCATTTTATCTGGGGTAAAAATCCTCTTGGCCTAAGGGTGGACAATTTGCCCCACCTTCTCTTGCCCTTAATCCTAGTGTGGTACTAATTTTAACTGTATGAAATTGCCAATATCTGACCAATATCCAGTTTTGACCTACAAAAATGTCAGTTTTGTGCGGTTCAACCTAGTCCTGGCTTTTTTCTTTGGGTGAGTGTTGATTGGGGGATGGGTTGACTCAGGTGACTGGAACATGGTGTTGATGAGCTGAGATCACAGGTCAGAGGACTGTGAAGGTTTCCAAGCTTGTCTCTTTCTCTATGCTAGTTCACAAGCCTCCCTTCAGGCAGCCATCCCGACAGCAGTGTTCCCATTGCTGGGCTCCAGATGTTCACATAGGCAGGTGCCCGGAGTGCGAGGAGGCCCATGTCCATTCCATGCCACTGCAGTAGAAGGGAAGGGGAGGGACTCCTGGGTACTGATGAGCCTAACTTTGAGTCCTGGGTCTACCCCTTTTAGCTGGGTGACCTTGGGCAAGTTCTTAAGTTCTCTGGTTTTTAGTTTTCTCCTTTTTAAATGAGAGTAAAAAGATTTTCTTCATGATTTGTGAAAGTTAAGTGGCATGATATGCAAAAGTACTTGGTCAGTGGTTGGCACATAGTAGGGGCTCCATAAACAGTTGCTTCAGAAAACACACACATACGTCACGGTACCAGAGTGCTGAACCTTTGACTTTGGGCAGCACTTTGCACCAATTCATAGATCTCTCCCCTTTCTGCCTGTCTCTTCTGAATCTTAGAGCTCGTTGTTTCAATGTTCTTTCTTGATTATTGGATTCTGTAGGTAAAGTTTGTCCTCACAGGGAGACTGTATTTTTGTTGAGGGCAGTGATGTTATTTGGTACCCCCCACTATTACTTCTTCAACTTTAGGTCCATAGAAGGGCCTTGAATGAAATAAATTGTTGAATAAAACAAGCTTCTTTGCAGACACTCACGTGCCCACTGTATAATCCAGTGGAGACCTCCCCAGCAGTGTTTGCATAATGTTATATGTTCCAGCCCCACATTTAATGGTTGGTGATTGTGAGGGTTAAAGGTGGCTTTTCTCAAATTGTAGACTGGCTCTTAGAGTCTGACACCAGCACTCTATGTCCTTTGAGGGGAGAATTCTCCTTCCACCCATAGATTATCAGGGAATCCCAGCCAAGTTTCAATTGCCCTGTGATAATGCAGCACTTTGTTCCCGAGCAGGTTAAGAACTGATATCCCCATTATGTGGCATATCATGAAATGAATGTTATTGTTAAGTGTAAGGACAGGGCATATTAGTGGTATCTTTTATTATGCAGTCTTCATTATAAAAGAACAGCTATTGCTGAAGTAGTCCCCATTTGATAGGTAGCGGGACATTGTTCTTGTGCCGTTGGTGCTGATTAAGGCTGGGATAATTCACTGTTCCTGCCTGTTGTGTCCATCAGGAAACAAGGCCGACCAAGGTAAAACAAATGAGCATATGTTGGCAACAGATTAAAAAGACCAGTGTAAAGTCCGTTAATAATTCTCATATTTAGGATTTGCTTTCTACTGTACTTACTGAATCTGTAACATTTAATCTCGTCTCTGTGAGACCAGCTGAGAGAACCTTTTTTTCCCGCTTCTGAGTGATAGGCCTGGATTTTCTGAGACAGTGCATTTGTCTGTCAGGGCCCATGGCTGCTGTGGTGATTTACTTGCCGTCAGATGATGTTGGTGTCCGGCTGGTGATATAGCCTTGCTGGATATGGGGAAATTTGTTACCTTTAGCTTTGACAGGAAGATAATTGCTGATGGTTAACAGAACTGAGCCAAATCCATTGGTTTTTCAGTAACATAGGCACAAGACTGGCTTTGAGAACCCTGCTTTTCCCTACATACATTTCAATTCTAAGCTTTTGTGTGTGTGAAACGTGTGTGTGTGTGTGTGTGTGTATGTGTGTGTGTGTGTGTTTGCGTGTTTGCATCTTGAGGGAAATGCACCGGACTCCAGATTATTCTCCTTTTTTTAAAAAAAAAATTGCTGCTGCAGCATACTAGCCTGGGGCCTGAAGGAGTGTTTATTCACTCTACAAAGAAAAGGCCTTAGGTGAGTGGGAAGGGGGTGCTTAGGAGGGGTGTCCTGGAATAGCAGAAGCAGCTGGCCACTTGCAAAAAAGGTTTGTCATCAGTGGGGCATCGTTTTGTTAGGCATCTCTCCTGAGAATACATAAATCTGGGCCTCCATCATGTGGCTTGTCAATTTGTCTTCACACTGTGCAATCAAGTGATTGGTTCGACAGTGCCTTGTAATGTTTGAGCCTTGAGGGCTTCTCAGTAAAAGTCTTAAAAGGTTGGAAAGAAACTTAGAAAGTCTCAGGGGATAGCCATGTGCTTCAAAGAGCAGCGCGCAGGTTCTGGACCTGGGAGGATGATGGGCTCACGTGGTTTTCCTAGACACAAGGGTTGGGCGAAGGCCATGGGGTATAATTTGAGGGGTCTTTGGAAGAAATATAGAGAAAGAATAGAACTATCCTCTAGCCCTTCCTCTTTCATCCTTTGGCCATTACAATGAAGGGCCCCTGGGAAGCCCCAACGTTATGCTTCTCTCCTTGGGCACCCTCGATTTGGAACTTGTAATGATCTACCTCAGTGGCACAACAGGCTTTGAAAACGTCCATATTTACCCATAGGGAAGCTTGCTTTTTGAGAAAGCCAGAGATGCAAGCTTCTATCTGCAGCTACTGTGTACCAAGAGCACCAGTTCTCACCTCCCTTTTCTTCTGCCTCAAGGAAAATTTCCATTTTGCCCCAAGATGTTGGGAAGAGGGCCTGAAGTGTGGGTACTATCAAGGCTGCCATGTGCTAGTGTCATGACATTTTCTTGGTAACAGGAATACTCTTTCTGAAGCCCAGAGAACTCTAGGTCCTTCAAGTTTTGCAAGCGAGGGTCCCTGGAATCACCTTGGTTCCCCAAAGCAGAAAATCTAGAAGAGTCCTTGCCAAGATGGCAAAATGTGTGAGGGGAACCAGATATTGCCCTCCCTATGTGGGTGGCTGTGGCCTTTGGAGGCTGGGCTCGCCCCGCTTCCTCATTGCTCACATCTGTCCAGTGACCAGGTACTCATAATCTTTTGTTAAGAGACTCATCAGCTCTGCCTTTCTTTCCCTCTCTGTAGCCACTGCCCAGGGCCAACGGCCCTCATCACTTCCTCAACATTTGCAATGGCACCTCACAGCTAGTCGGTGCCTTCAGCTTCCCTGTCCTTAAATATATGCTACTCATTGACTTGAAGCTTACTTACCCTTCTAAGACCCTGAGCTGACTAGAGAGCTCTGACAGCAATTTGCTGTGTCTCTATTGCTTCCTACCTTATGCTGTAGACAGCTCTGTTCACACTTGCCCCCTCTTTCCTTCCAGACTGCACCCCCTTTGGGGACTGACTCAGCATTCTGTGTTTGTTCTGAGATGTTCATTCCTTTCATTCCTGCTTGTTAAGTTCTGTTATCATTCAAGGCCCAACATCAGAGCCATCACTCCTGGGAGATGTTTTCTCTTTCTGTTAATTGAAGTCCTCTTCGGGAACTTGTTATATTATTAATGACAATACTTTTTGTGCACTCACATCTGTGTCACCTACTAGCTGCTAAGTCCCTTGAAGACCAGAGCCCTATGGTGCCCTACTCTGCCTCCCTATCACCTGGCACTGCCCTCTGCACACAGCAATCACTTAGGAACCTTTAGTGAGTGAATGAATGAAGCTAGAGTGTGACGATCTCCTTATAGCTCCTGGATTGTTTCTTGCTAGTGCCTGGTAAATGACTTAGTTTTCTACGTTGATGGTTTAATGAGAACCTACTGTGCACACATCAGTGGTTAGTCCTGGAAAGCAGGGTAAGATCCATGTGCCACCACTTCCTGATTCCATGCCCAAGGCGGACATCATTGGTGGCCGTGGTGTTCATTTTCAGTGAGGCCCAATATTGCCTGTGAACTTGGCTGCACGTGTCATTCCTGGCAGCTGCTACCCATCATTAGTTAGTATTTGAAGTGTAACTGTCCTGCCATCCCTGGTTCAGCTACGATGAGAGGTCCTGAGAAGGCTGACATTGTCCTTTCCCAAGGGAATTTACAGTTCACTAAGGAGATTAAGTAAATATTTTAAAAGTACTCAGTATGTGGAACATTTAAGTAGTCACACAAGACACTAAGTGGTTCAGAGCTAAGCGAGTGGGGGTGGGAGGGTGCAGGCGGTAAGTATCGGGGGAGTCTGGAAAGTGAGGAATGCTGAGCCACTGCAGTCAGAGCCGACTTCCTGGAGGAGGTGGCTTTAACAGCTAGAGGAATTGGGAGAACAGCCTGTGGCAGGAGGAGAAACAGCCCAAGCAGATCCTCAGAGGAGGCAGGCCAAAGAGGGAAGAGCTTTAGGTTCTTTTCCTATGGTCAGGGCAACCTCTAGCTATGGAAAGCCCAGATGCCTCAAAGACCTGAACGGCACTGCCATGGCATTCTCCTTGATTTGCGAGCTGGTGCATAGTCCTGAAGAGTCCCTTTTAAAATTCTTCACTCTGAGGAATCACTTAAAACAAATCATCCTTCTTGAAATCTGCCTTTAACCCCCAGATCGTTTTTTTTTTTACATGGTGAAGAACTGGAATATTTCTGTGTGTTTGCTTTGCTCTCCATGGGTAACCTCTCTTCCTGCATGACAAATACACATTTGAAAATATTGATTTGCTGCTACCCCTTTGAAAAGCTTAAGAAGGCTGACCTCTGCCTCAGCGTTCTCTGACTTGAACTTTTCCGACTGACCAATCGACCCCTGGAAAGGCTGAGAAACGTTACCTGCGGTCCTGGAGGGACTTTCTGGGGGACGGAGGCCACAGTGGTGGCGGCCACTTGGCAAATGCCTGAAAGCAGGGCCTTTTAATAAAATGCAGTATGTCCATGGCTCAAATCTAATGACTTTTAAATAGCTCCTGGGAAGAGGAAAGCCTCCATGGTGGAGCCCAGGAGTCACCCCGGGGAAGTGCCATTTTCCAGACTCATCTCAGAAACCCTGGGGTCCTCTCGGCCCCAAGTACATGGGGCTGTGTTGTGCCTCAAAGTTTGCTTCTTCTCAGCCTCCCACCCCCACCCCGCCGATTGCTCCTGGTTTTATTTTCTTTCCTTGGTTTTACCACGGTGTGACCTCGTGTTGTATTTTTTCTGAATGACAATGAAAGTAATTGAAAATATTGATTGGCAGTACAGTTAAGTTGTCAACACAACCATTTAATTTGTCAGGAGGACTTGTTAAATTGTCAAAAATCATATAAAAAAACTCCTTCAGTCACTGATGATATACATTAGAGATGTTCATGAATCAAATGGGCCATTTTGGAGATAAGTGTTGAAGAAAAATTCTGAAATGGGTTTCTTCAGATACGTTTGTGTTCTCTCCCACTCTCTCTCTCTCTCTGATCACACATTACAAAGAATATTGGAATGATTTTGGCAAGGCAAGGTAAGTGAGGGATACTTTTTTGAATAGAGGCCTTATTAAGGGTTTCATGGCAGAAATAAGATCATTTATAGCAATTAAATTAGAAGATTCTAATGCAGATGCCATCAAGTTATTTATTAGGACAAACCAGTTTGGAAGTTCCTTTCCTCCCTATATGTAGGATTTAAAATATTTGGAATATTTTTTTCTTATGGAAATTCTTTTTTTCTTTTTTGAGATGGAGTCTCGCTCTGTGGCCCAGGCTGGAGTGCAGTGGCGCTCTTGGCTCATTGCAACCTCTGCCTCCTGGGTGCAAGCAATTCTCATGCCTCAGCCTCCCGAGTAGCTGGGATTACAGGTGCACACCACCATGCCCAGCTAATTTGGCCAGGCTGATCTCGAACTCCAGACCTCAGGTGATCCGCCTGCCTTGGTCTCCCAAAGTTCTGGGATTACAGGTGTGAACCACTGTACCTAGCAGGAAATTGTCTTTTTGAAAATGATTTAATTTTTTAAGAGACAGGGTCTCGTTCTGTTGTTCAGGCTTGAGTACAGGGGTGTGATCATGGCTCACTGCAGCCTTGACCTCCTGGGCTCAAACCATTCTCCCACCTCAGCCTCCTGAGTAGCTGGGACCACAGACATGCACCACCATGCCCAGCTAATCAGTTTCTAAAATTTTTTGTCTCACTATATGGCCTAGGCTGGTCTTGAACTCCTGGCCTCAAGCGATCCTTCTGCCTCGGCCTCCCAAATTGCTGGAATTCACAGGTGTGAACCACCATGCCAAGCAGGAAATTGTCTTTTCGGGGCTCTTGGCTGCTGACTCTGCCAGCCCTGTGTGAGGCTGAGTGGGTAACACCAGCTTCCTGTTCGGATACGTGGGGCCCTATTGAAACCCTCCTGCATTTTCACTACTGCTAGTAATTTAGTTCCTGAAGGGTCTATGTGCCCAAATGGAACTGGAAGTAGCTTTATTTATTTTAGATTAATTTAAGAATAGTGCTATCTGCTACCCCTTGGTCAAAACGAGTCAAGTCATTCTTGACATTGTTAGTTTTTAGCTCTATTTAATAAAATAATGTATTAGGGCTCAGAAATCCAACCTGATTCAGCTTGAGGGAATAAAGGATTTTATTGGAAAGCTACTCGGGTCACTCCTATAGTTCACAGGAGGGCTGGTGTGGTAGGCAGAATACTAAGAATGCCCCTTGCCCCCAGTATTCCTTGTCCCTAGTGTCCAGTCTCTGTGATGTGATGAGATATCATTGCCCTGATTCTGCTGTGTTACACGGCATGGTGGACCTTAAAAAGGGGGATTATCCAGGTGGGCCAAATCTAATCACATAGGCTCTGAAAGCACAGAACTTTCTTCATCTGGTGGAAGCAGAGAAAGTCCTAGATATTCAAAGAGAGAGAGGGATTTGACATACTGTTGCTGGCGTGATGATGGAGGGGCTCACGAGAAGGATCAGGCAGCTCCTAGAAGCAGAAAGTGGATCCCAGCCAGTAGCCAGCAAGGAGTCAGAGACATCAGGTATACAGCTGCAAATTCTGCCTGCCACCTGAATGAGCTAGGAAAGTGATCTTTTCCCCCAGCATGTCTGGTTGAGAGTGCAGACATGTGGGAACTAACACCTTGATTTTGGCCTTGTGATACCCTGAGCATAGAACCCAGGTGGGGGGTGGAGCAGTTGTGTACAGTCCTAGGATTGGGGTTATGCACCTGACCAAGGTCTATCCCCTAATGATAGGGAGCCCCCACCATGAGCTCATATGCAGCCCCAAAAGAAGGGAATGCAGTTCTGGGAAGATAATATAATAAATGCTTGCTAAAGTAATACTGTATCTCATGTTGCTAAAATGCATGTTTTTCAATTTTATCATCTCTGACATGGGGGTACATCTTTCCAAAGCATGGTGACTTCTGAAAGAAAGCTGCTGTCCAGGGTCTGCCATATTTGTCTCTGCCTATGCTTGGGCAGCCTTCTCAGCTGTTCCTGGTGGCTCCTCTCAACTGTAACCACAAGGGTTTCAGTCAACAAACCACTGAAAGGCCATTTGAGGAAAGACTCTGGTTATTGTCTGAAAACCTTCTGTTGACATTTCCTGGTAAGATTGAGAAAGTGCCAGTATCAAAACTTGCAGAACGCTTATTGGCGGCTGCAGCAGCTATGCTCTTGAGTGACAGAGAAGATATTTTGCGTGAGAAACACAAACATCGATAAACTCTGAGTTGAAAATTGATTCTGAAAAGTCAGGCAGTGAGTAGGAGAAGTTTTGGGAATGCCTTATTCCATGTATTTCACATATGTATATTTTTATGAATGCACATGAGTGATAAAAGTCTGTGTCTATATTAATCCAAAAGAGCTATTTTAATAAGTGTAAAATAAAAATTCCAAGTGATTGGAAAGCATTGTGTTGCAGTTTAATTGCTTTGTTTTTCTCAATGTTACATAAAATCATGGTGTATTAAAATCAATGGCACATTAGATTCATATAATTTTAAATAAAACATTTTAGTGTATTACACATTGGTTATCTTGTAAGATAGGGATATTTTACTTGGAAAAGTGGAGATTGGGGTTTTGGCATTGTGATGGGCTGCAAAAATTGGTGTCTTTTAAAATTCAGAATTGCTGAGGTGTCTGTTGATTAGACTGTAAGAGAAAGGACTGAATGCTTGATGCAGCTTAAAATTGTGCCAATCATGTGTCCCAGCCTCCATGCTCCACAAACGTTTACTGCCACTGTCTGCCACCTGAGACGCCTCTGGGCTCTGACCTGGAATCTGTGGTTGAACATGAGTTGGTTGGGAGGTGAGGCATTGAGACCAAGAGTGGCTGGGGTAGGTGTCCTTGGAATTTATAACGTGGCTTTGCTTTGTTTCTGACCCAAGGTGGTATTCTGCTGTCACAGAAAGAACACATGAGACCACATTCTCATGGCATCTTTACCATTACCTAGCTGTGAGACTTTGATCTCAATATTTACCTGCTTTGGAAGTCTCTATTTCTGCATTAATATAAGAAAAGAGCTAAACTATAGTGCCTCAAATTTTGTTTCTAGCACTAATATTTTGTTTTCGCAAAATGTGCTTAGTGTCCCCCTTATTGCATTTCTTTGACTTCTCATTTCTGTGTACATTGGTTCATATTTTTGGAGTACCTGTGGCTTGCTGAGCCCTATGTTGAGTTCTGCATGGGAGAAAAGCTGAAGATGGTATCCTTATCCTCAGGAAGCTCTTCCATGCCATTCCAGAGAGAGGACAGATATCTGAAAATGAGAGTATTTATTTTTAATATAGCATGAAAAAAGAAAGTGTATTAGTTATCTATTGCAATGTAATAAATTACTACAAAACCTAGTAGCTTAAACCAATTTATATTTATTATCTCATAATTTCTATGGGCAAGGGATTTAGTAGCAGCTTAGATAAGTGGTTCTAGCTCAGGGTCTCTAAAGAAATTGTAGTCAAGATATATTGCCAGGGCTGCAGTCACCTGAAGACTTGACTAGAGCTGGAGGATATGCTTCCAAGATGGCTGACTTGCACAGTTGTTTGCAGGAACTCTCACTGCCTTTTGAAAATGGGAGTATTTCAAAGACCATGTGAGTAAGTAGCTAGCAGAATGAACCATGTGGATTATTAGGAAATACAGCCTTCTGGAGAGGGTTTTGTTTTGTTTAGCAGGGAACAAGCTGGAGGATGAGGAGTAAATGGTCTGTGAACTTAAATGAATCAGGAGCGCTTATTGTGTTTGTCTATTGGGGTCTCTGAATTGCCTCTCATTTGTCCTCATTCTGGGCATTTAAATGGGGCTGGTGTCAGCTACAAAACACATAAGGACCTGTAGGCACCACTTTTTGCTCTGGGCTTAAACACCTCTAAAACTCAAAATGGGAATTGGATGTCTGAGCCCCCTTTATTCTACCACCATCTCTGTTCAAGTCTAGTACCTGCCATAGCCAGTTCAGAGTCCTCTAATACCTGCAGTCTTCCTCTGTCCTGAGGTCATCATGTGGCCCAGGCTGCTTCTACCTGGTTGCTCTGCCATTCTTTAACTGGTCATTTTTGTCTTCATGGCCAAAACTGGCTTACCAGCACAGCATTTGTTCTGTCTTGCATGGGAAGAAGGGAGGCAGCATGAAGCACAGCCAGCTTCCTTTCTAAGGATATGACATCAATTTACATGCAGCACTTCACTGTTATTTCATTAGCTTGATCTTAGTCACATGGCTTCACCCAGGGGCAAGGGTAGCTGAGAGATGTAGTCTCTAACTGGGCTACTGTGGACTTTTCCCTGTGAAGAAGTGTGCAAGGGGGCAGTTGGTTGTTTGCCACAACTACCACCATTGAAATCTTTGCTTTCTTTGCCTCTCTTCCTCTAAGCAATGAGTTCCTCACAACTAGCATTTATGCTTTTTTAATGGCCACAGTGTTTATAATAGAACTTAGATCATGGTAGATATTTAAAAAGTGTTTACTAAATGAGGGAAACAATCCATGAATGAACGAAGAAGTGGACTGATGATGGCACACACTATTTGGGGCCCTTCTTTCTTGTATCCTAAGAAATAGTCTTTGTATTTGAGTGCATTTAGCTGAACCGTTAGTGGGCTATGCTGAATTCAACCTGTAAGAGGATGCTTGGCTTCATCTGCCGTGCGGTCTTTGAACCCAGGACTGGGGAGATGAAGGAATATTTCATTAATCCTTGCACCATTTAGTCTCCTTATCGAATGGCCCAGGCCTATTCTTTGTTACAGACAACAATGAAGGGTGCCTTTAAGAAATCTCCAGTGAGTACCGAGGCATTGCAGATTAGGTCAGTAGAACTGCTGCTAGGTTGAGCATGATGGATGAGCAGGAGAATGAGTTTCTGCTGCACGGTATTGTGAAATCTTTTCATTGTCACCAACGGGCCTATGAGGAACTGATGAATGAGGGAGCAAGTGTCAGAAACGCCCTTCCTTGCCCCAGTACAGTTTTAATATCTCCCTGAGCTACAGGAGGAGTATTGATAAAAGTAAAGTTTAAAAATAGCCATGGAGTGATGGGTAGCCATGATTTAAGGAGAACAGCAATGGGGTTAGAGAGGGTTCATTTTCCTGAAAGTGCATGAGTGGGAGAAAGTGAGAGGGAGAGAGAGCGAGAGGAGGAGAGAAGCAGGAGAGCTGGACTGTGAGGGGAAAGAGCAGGAGGCTTTTATAAGAAGCTAATGTGATGAGGATGACGAGGGCTTTGATGGATGAGTTAGCTCCATCTGGTCGCAGTATATGTAATAAATAGCTGTGCTCGGGTTTGACCTCTCCCTTACCAGACACATCTTTCTCTTTGGGGATATCCAGGAGGGAGCTTCCATTAGAGTAAAGAACCCGTCATGAGCCAGAGCTGAGGATGTTTATGGGCTTGTGCAGAGGGCAAAAAGGAGATGGTATCCAAGTTACAGGTTTATAAACTGAAAACAGTAGCCTGTGCGCCTTGCTGACGATGGTGCTGGTGACAGAAATGCATTTCCAGGGTTGCACTGCTACTGATGTGAGGAGGAGGATAGGAGGAGGAGGGTGGCTGAGGGGTGGCCAGCAGCCCCAAGGGCTGCTTCAGGTATATCTTGGTTTCTTGCTTATGGCATAAACAGGCTGCCTTTGTCACACCCTCCCTTTGCTGTGAGCAAATGTTAAATTAAGCTGGAATTGAATGGGTCTGTAACTAGGTATATAATTCTTAACTGGGATGGTTTGGGAATGGGGTATTCCGGTCAATTCAATTTTCCGGTTACCTTGTTAGAAACATTATAAAATGTGTTAGCTCATATTCCTGCCTTAGAAAATTCACAGGAGTGAATTGATCATTGCAGGCATTTGTGTTGGTTTTGGCATATCATTTTACACATCAGTGATTATTTTCTTCCCCTGAAGATACAAAATGTGTCCTGGCCCAGAGCATCTCCTAAGAGTTCAGGTTAAAAAAAAAAACCTGCCCACTTTCTCTAATAAATGTAGAGTTTTGATTTTTAATGATTTTTTGAATAATTGATGTTTTATGGATTTCTATCCAAGAAATGAAGGGGAAGGGAATAACATTTGCTACTGGGTTGTATAGCTGAGAGTAAGTTTGGAGAGCGTATTAGTCCGTTTTCACACTGCTGATAAAGACATACCTGAGACTGGGTAATTTATAAAGAGAAAGAGGTTTAATGGACTCACAGGTCCACATGGCTGGGGAGGCCTCACAATCATGGCAGAAGGTGGAAGGCAGAAGGTGAAAGGCACGTCTTACATGGTGGCAGATGAGAGAAGTGAGAACCAAGTGAAAGGGGTTTCCCCATATAAAACCATCAGATCTCATGAGACTTATTCACCACTGCAAGAACAGTATGGGAGAAGCTGCTCTCATGATTTAATTATCTCCCACCGGGTCTCTCCCACAACACATGGTAATTATGGGAGCTACAATTCAAGATGAGATTTGGGTGGAGACACAGCCAAACCATATCAGAGAGCAAATGGATCCACCTTAACAGTAAATGGCAGATCTGAGAAATCAATTGTTTGTTTCTTTGGGATCAAAAGGGTCTTAGAGAAAATCTAGTTAGAAGGTCCTCCCGCCCCATTTCCCCAGTCTTCATGGAGGAGCTGTTTGGATGCCAGGACAAGGTCCCTGGTGCAGCAAGCCTGCTGCAACATTGCCAAGTGTGGGAGAGGGGCTGGGTTTTGGCCAGCACCACCCTGGCCTTCCTCCTTCTTGTATGAAAAACTGGGGATGAACGTGTGAAAGCTTGGAGCCTAGCACACCGCACATATGAGTCAGAGCCATCAGTCCCTACTGTGGTGACTCATCCCCTTCAAGAATCAGATCAAAGCTGTGGACTCTTCACCTGGAAGTAAAGCACATATATGCTCATGTGTGCACATGCATGCGCACACACACACACACATTCTGTATGTGGTAACTTCAAGGGGGTTTGCTGTAACCCTTTGAATTCGTTACAAGGTTGAGAACTCAGCTAAGTAGTTAAGGCCTATATGATATATATATATATATATATATATATGTTTGTGTGTTTATATACACATAAATGTATGCACTACTGTACCTATGTGCACACACCTACATATATATCATATATATGTATATATGTTTGCTTATCCGTGTGAAATGACTAATATTGTCCAACTGGCATTCAACTGGTTGATGCTCAGTATTCAGTATCAAAGGAATCCCAAGACCCCGTGTGCTTATGAGCATTTCATTTGTTACTCATGCAATTTTAAAACATTTGGTGCTTCTGTCTAGTTTGATTGTTACTTATATAAGCTGTGGCAGAAATTCTCCTTTTGCAAAAAATATAAGTGAATTAAGGCTACTCAAGTGGGACCACCCAGTAGAACTCTAACACAGGTTTAGTTTGTCTTTGCTACATTCCATCACCTTCTTCCCTCTTTCCTACCCTCTGCTACTCTGGTTCCCAAATGCCCCCCTCCTGGCCAGTGCCCTGTCTCCACATTGTGTCCACATGTTGCTTCATCTTCTTTTTAGAACTCCAGTTTCTGTTTCATAATCTTAGCTATGTGACTGGCTGTTAGCTGGATATTAGGAGGAAATCAGAGCTCTAGAGCTAATTCATACTAAAGTGTGAATAACTGATTACTTCAAATTCCCCATGGATAGGCATCTTTAGAAGAGGATATGTTTTAACCCAAATCAATCTCAAGCTACTGAATTTGATCAATGAGGCAAAGGAAGAATTTTAAGCAGCAATGTTTAAAAACAACAACAAAAAACCCACAAATGGCTGCAGGAAAGAAAAGAGCTTAGGAGACAAAGGATGATAAATGTCAGTATTGTTCTTCATGGGAGAATCACTTGGAAAGGTTTGAAGGCAGAAACCAACCTCAGGCACCAGGGACAGAAAAGGGAGAAAACTTTATATGCAGAATTTCACCATCCTTCTAACTAGGGTTTTCCATGATTTGGAAGAAGTTGATTTTAATCCTTTAATCCTTGTTTAAAGTTTAATTTTTAATTTTTTAAATATTTATTTATTTATTTATTTTTGGAGACAGAGTCTCACTCTGTTGCCCAGGCTGGAGTGCAGTGGCACAATCTCGGCTCACTGCAACCTCCGTGTCCCGAGTTCAAGCGATTCTCCTGCCTCAGCCTCCCGAGTAGCTGGAACTGCAGGAGCCCACCACCACGCCTGGCTAATTTTTTTTTTTGTATTTTTAGTAGAGACTGGGTTTCACCGTGTTAGCCAGGATAGTCTCGAACTCCTGATCTTGTGATCTGCTTGCCTCAGCCTCCCAAAGTGCTGGGATAATAGGTGTGAGCCACCCCACCCAGCCCAGTTTTAATCCAATTTTAAGAGACAAACCTAGTCTCTAGCCTGAAAAGGCCCATCTTCCAGTCACAGGGACAGATTTGTCAAATCTTTGATAGATTTTAGGTGTTTTTTGTGTGAGAGGGTACCTGATGGGAAGGAATACTGGAGTTCAGATGAACAAAGAAAAGTTGTAAATCTCTGGAACTCTCTCTCCCATATCTTTTCTCTTATGAAAATAATAAATGCTTTTCCAAGAGAAAGCAGACAGAAGAAAAATATTTCTAATACTCTTGCCAGCTCGCAAATGAAAAAACTCTTAATATTTTGATGTATTTCCTTCCCGTATTCTACTTTTTATATATAGGGTATTTTATATCCTGCCTCTTGATTTTATAGCACCTGCATTTTCCATATAATTACATATTCCTAATGAAAAGTACTTTAATGACTACCTAATATTCTTGTAGCAAGGTGTCATTTTGTTTTACTATTATTCAATTCACAGGTACATGTGTTCCCCCACAGGGGTTTTGGTTTCTTTAGTCTGAAGCTCTAGAAGTAGAAATACCAGGTTAGAGTATGAACACGTCTGTTGAAGGGTCTCTGAGACCTATTGCCACATCACTTTGGTACGAGGTTATTGCAGTTTACACTGCTATTGGAGCAAAGCCTTAAGCATTGACTTTGAAAGACATCAGAGCTCCTAGTTCTCAGTTGAGAGGTACAGTAAGTCATTCCTGAAAGTGGAAAAGAGAAAAAGATGGGGAAACGGGGACTGGGACTGCTTCATAACAGCCCCTCAGGTGAGTGCTGACTTTAACACTGATGCTTTCCTCTAATGTTGCATTAATTTGCTGGAAAATCATAACAAAGTACTGCACGTTGGATGGCTTGAACAATAGAAATTTACTATCTCACAGTTCAGGAGGCTAGAAGCCCGAATTCAAGATGTCAGTAGTGTTGGTTCCTTCTAGGCTGTGAAGGAGAGTCTGCTCCAGGTCTCTCTCCTGACTTCTGGTGGTGGCTGGCAATCTTTGGCATTCCTTGGCTTGGAGAATCATCACCCTGATCTTTGCCTCCATCTTCACCTGACATCTTCCTGTGTGCATGTCTGTGTCCAAATCTCCCCTTGGTGTAAGGACATCAGTCATATTGGATTAAAGGCCTGCCCTACTCCAGTATCATTTCATCTTATTACATCTGCAATGACCCTATTTTCAAATAAGGTTACATTCTGAGGTACTGGGGGTTAGGACTTCAGTACATGAATTTCAGGGGGACACAATTCCACTCATAACAAAAGAGACCTACTAGGCACTAGGGAGTGAGCTACTGCAGAATGGCCCCACAAGCAAGTCACTTGTTTCTCTGGGCCTGGCTTTCTGCCTCTTGAAAATGAGGGTGTTGGACTAGAGCAGTGGCTTGCAAAGTGGGCTCCCCAGCCCAGAAGCATCAGCATCACCTGGGAATGTGTTAGAAATGCACATTCTCAGGCCTTAACTTAGCATTACTGAACCACAAACTCTCTGGTGGGAGCTGAGCAATTTTGTGTTTTATCAAGCCCTCCAGGTGGTTCTGGTGCTAACTGAAGTTTGAGACCTACTGGAGCAGAAGACCCTCTGGGTAAGAATTCTGAAATGTCAACATCTGGAACATGTGTGCATGGGAGTTCACTGCCATGAGGGATGCAAGCCTAGTAAATGATTGCAGCCAATTTTTTTTTTTTTGAGACGGAGTCTTGCTCTGTTGCCCAGGCTGGAGTGCAGTGGCACGATCTCGGCTCACTGCAAGCTCCGCCTCCCGGGTTCACACCATTCTCCTGCTCAGCCTCCCAAGTAGCTGGGTCTACAGGCGCCCACCACCATGCCTGGCTAATTTTTTGTATTTTTTTTAGTAGAGACGGAGTTTCACCGTGTTAGCAAGGATGGTCTCAATCTCCTGACCTCATGATCCGCCCGCCTTGGCTTCCCAAAATGTTGGGATTACAGGCGTGAGCCACTGCACCTGGCCAATCACAGCCAATTTTTAAAGCATAAATGATAATATAGTTTTTGTCCTAGGTGAGTGGCTATGTGACAAACTCCAAACTTTCTACAAGTCCCTTCTGTTCTTCCAGTGTAAAACCTGTACCTCCAGAAAAATACATTCACTCAAAGTAATGTTTATTGATCAATGAACTAACTGTACCAGAACCTGGACGCTATTCCTTTTCCCTAAGTGTGACTATTTTTTTTGCTAAACTTCAACTTGTCCCCTGTTTATTTCTCTTTCCTAAGGGATGAGTCAAGGCCAACGAGATGGCTTGGCCCATGGACCTAGATTTAGAAACATCCTGTTATTGATGTATGGATTATACATGAAGGCCTAATGGAGACTGCTGTGGGGTTCAGGGAAGACCAATTAGGGAATTAATTCATTAGAGCCCAGCATACATGCTGCTATATCTATTTACTTATTTAGGCTAATGTCTTTTGCTTATCTTCTTGCATCCATAAGTCCCTGTCAATATTGATAATGTACTTGAATTTCCTTTAGTCTATTAAAATTTTACATATTGGACATTTATGACAGGAACCAGAGTTTACTTTTTGCCTTGACATCCTGATATCTAGGGTCTTCTATATACTAATAAAGTAATCCAACAATCTGAGCCACACACTGGCCAATCAGTTTTCTCTGCATCTGAGATCACCAAATACACTTCTCTTCTAGTCATTCTACCTTTATGTGTTGGTAACCTTGTTATAGAACAAAGCTGTACATAGAATATTGCTGATCTCATTCCTGTATCATCAACTACAGGATAACATCTGCTTTGTTTCTTTCCCTCATTCCCTGGTAAGATACCTTATTTGCCTCTCATTCTTCATGATTGTGTTTTGTCCCTTACCTTTTGATACAATAACCAGGGGTCCTTGTTGTCATAATGCCCATGCAGTCTATGCAAAAGAAAGATTATTTTAGTGGGAAGATCATAGAGCTGGGTGGTAGGGAGCTTGGGTTCCAACCTCCATTTGTTGACTAACTTGGTGAATCTGGGAAGGTTACATCTTTCTCCTTTCTTTCAATCTCAGTTGTGAGGTGGAATAAGACCTGTTATACCTGCCTTTGAGTGAGGGCAAAAGAGATGCAAAATGAAATAGTAGAGATGGCAGTGCGTTGAACAATACAAAGTGGTGCACCGATGCCAGGAATTCTATGCATATCCATGCACATTTGAAATTTTTGTCCAGTTCAGATTAAAGACAACTTTATTATTACCATTAAATCTGCTTACAGAGCAAATATGCAAATACGTGTGTGCTTAATGGTGGCAGACTTGCTTTAATCCTTCTTGCTTTGGGGTTCTGCATTTTATTTTCTGGTGATGCAGACCTGGTAATGATCACTACTGATATTTACCACAATTTATTAATGTTATTTTTATGATCCTGCAGGAGATAATTAGGATTGGGTTTGTTTTTTTATGTTCATATTATGAAATTTCAAGCTACATAGTGACATGGGGAGGAGGGAAATAGCACAGAGAAGGAATACTTTACAAATAAACTCAACTCAGAAACCATGTTTAACATGGATTAAAATGAATGTAGCCCTGTGTTCATTATTTATATCTATTATGTGGAAAATACATTACTGGACTCTGAAGAATTGGTTGTTAAGAAATGTTTGGTTCCTCCCTTTGGAAAGCAGCCAATTAACACACCATCCAGAGGGGAAAGATTGGGGGGTCAAGGTAGACCGGAAACATTTTCTTTGATTTACTTATTTTAAAACCTTTATTTAATTTCTAACATTTAATAAAATCAGATATTGGCTGAATTGAACTAATTAACTGTCTTTTTTTTTTTTTTTTGAGACGGAGTCTCGCTCTGTCGCCCGGCCGGAGCGCAGTGGCCCCATCTCGCCTCACTGCAAGCTCCGACTCCCGGGTTTACGCCATTCTCCTGCCTCAGCCTCCCGAGTAGCTGGGACTACAGGCGCCCGCCATCTCGCCCGGCTAGTTTTTTTGTATTTTTTGGTATAGAGACGGGGTTTCACCGTGTAGACCAGGATGGTCTCGATCTCCTGACCTCGTGATCCACCCGTCTTGGTCTCCCAAAGTGCTGGGATTACAGGCTTGAGCCACCGCGCCCGGCCAATTAACTGTCTTTATATCAATATGAGAGTGAATTTCAGGCCAGGCTGTGTTGGCATAGCCTTATGTCTTGTTTCCTTTTAGAATCTGTTCTTAGACTAGTAGGTTTAAACAAAGCTTTATACATAAGATGATCAAACTGGTGGAATTAGGAGGACAGTTCTATGACCATAAAGCAGATCTCTGCAGAAGGCATTACCCCTGTACATGCACGGAGAAGGTTCTCAGTAAACTTTCATGTATAGAGGCTAGATAGGATCTTGGTTAAGAGTACCTGATCAGGAGCCAGAAGACTTGTGTTTGAAGCCTAGTGGTTTTGTTTGTTTGTTTGTTTTTTGTTGTTATTGTTGTTGTTTTGAGATGGGGTCTCACTCTGTCACCCTGACCGGAATGCAGTGGTGCAATCTCGGCTCACTGCAACCTCCAACTCCCAGGTTCAAACAATTCTCCTACCTCAGTCCAAGTAGCTGGGATTACAGATGTGTGCCACCACACCTGGCTAATTTTTGTATTTTTTGGTGGAGATGGGGTTTCACCATGTTGGCAAGGCTGGTCTTGAACTCCTGATCTCAAGTGATCTGCTCGCCTTGGCCTTCCAAAATGCTGTGATTACGGGTGTGAGCCACCGCACCCAGCCTGGAGCCTAGTTTTAACATGAACTGTTTGGCACTCTTTAGCAAGTTACCTTAGCCTCTATAAGCCTGAGTTTCCTCATCTGTAAAATGGAGAAAACAGTAGCACCTAACTCTAAGGGCTATAGAAAGAAGTGAGGCACTGTAGCATCTGAAGTATTTGGCACCTAGTACTGCTATCAAATGTTAGTTATTGTTGCTTTTATTACTACTACTGTTATAATAATTATTAGTAATCTTATTGAGTAACAAACTGTTGCATAAATTAGGTAGGGGCAGTGTGTCAGGGAGTAAGACAAGTAAAGAATTTGGATTCATAGCCATTTGAAATCCATTCTAAATTATGAGAATGTATCTTTAAAAATATATTTTATATTTATGGAACATGACTAGTTTAGAACTGACATTTGGGACTTCTAAGCTTGGTTAAGTGAGGTGTGCTTAGATGAATGGCATCCCAGTTCCATGAGTGGGCTCTTTACTTCTCCACACTCCTCTAGTGAATTTGAAGGCCACTGTGAAAAGAAAAAAAAAAAAAACCAACTTGTTGGGCTCTATGGTGCTGTTATGGCTTGGCCCAGCTCAGTTTCCTCTCTCTTCTTTTCTGGACAATTTCAGGACCACAACATCTTGACTTCTCTCAAAATATTTATTTAGTAAGTCTCTAGGTAACTGCAAACTCAAGTCTTGGGCTTAGTGATACAGAAATCCAGAATCCTAGATTTCTTCAAAGTGAGGGTTTGTGGCTGTTGTACCTGAGCTATGGTGTCCAATCCTCTGTCATCCCTGGCTCCTTGACACTGGGTTTATAGACATTATAGGGAGGCAATGGAGTGAAGCCCAGTGAAGCCCAAACATCAGCCATTCATGTAGCAACCTTTTCTGCTTTTGCTATATCTGCTTCATATCACCTGTATCCTTATCTCCTTATTATTTTC
>NW_016805265.1:900456-965489 GCF_001698545.2 Rhinopithecus bieti | reverse complement strand
AACTTAAAGTATAATAATAAAAAAAAAAAAAAAAAAAAAAAAAGTTGTGAGGCTGACCCATGCCCCAGCAGCATGGAAAGGGGAGGCACCTCTCTTCCTCTCAAAACTCCACACAAGCAGCTGCAGTTCCTTGACTGGGAGGCCAGCCCATCTTTCACCAATGAAGTTTTGCAAGGCTGTACTATGGCAGGCTTCTCTCTTAAGCTGCAGTCATGAGAGGAGGTTCTACTAAGCTCTTAAGTTCCAGAGTGGTAGAGGGAAGGCTGCACATTCTAGAATGTTCCCTGTGGCCTTGCATGCTCAAGCACCTCTGTGGAAGGGTAGCATTAGGGGCTTGCCGGATACTTCTAAAAAACAGCAGTGCCAGAGAATGTGGGCAAAAGACATACCCAGTTAAACTAGGAGCCACCATAATGTGCAGGGATAAGTCAGCTTAAGGGCTAAAATCTGGGGAAATAAGGGCCAAATTGAGGAAGTGACTATCATTAAAAACTGTTGTTTTTCCTCTCGTTCCTGTCCCACTAGAGATTCATACCCTTAGGTATCTTTTGGAGGGTGAATTAGAGCATGGAATATGAAAAAAGGTTAGCAAGTGAGTGGAAAAATTGTTTGAACATGAAAACAAAACCCAGAACCTTGAGGGTACTGTACCTGTTTATGTGGTTATTGAGTTTGGTAAATTTGTAATTAGGTGAGTATGGGTTTTGTTTCTGTTTTATACTGATTGCTTTTAGCCCTCAGCCCCTCATTAAAAATAACCATTAAACAATTAAAAAAAAACTTCAACTTGGGTAATATAATAAGCCCAGGCCTTTAAAGACCGATGGCTTTCCTAAGCCACACTGACAGCCACTGTTGGCTGTTGCAAGAAAGGACTTGTGCTCTCTGGCTTTTCTCTTTGCCTCCTGGGTGAATCTGGTGCTTCCCTAGATGGTTGTCTATGTTGCCTTAATATCTTTAGGGGAAAATCCCACAAAGACACTTGGAGGTTTGTCCTGTGGTCATCTGGCTCTCAGCTGCTTTTCTTTGAGTCTAAAGTCTGTTTTCCTTGCTTGTTGTTCGATTGAGCAACTACTTATATTGTTGGTCCAGTAATCATAACCTTACCAATAACAAGAATCCCTTTGACATGTATTTGGCATTACTGTTCTCAAAGAATTTTCACATATGTTTAATCATGTTAACAGCCATTTTTAGGTTCTGTTTCCTCCTAAGCAAGGAGACAGTTTCAGTCAAAAATGCTCCCTCACTGGCATGTACACCTGATATGATGGGCATACTGTGGTTCAGCACAGTGGAGCTGAGCTAGTAAAGTTTCTGGCTTACATCAATTTATGTTCACAAGCTCACGCTTATTATGATAATTTTTCTGTGTTTCCTTTTTTCTTCTTGGTACCTTTCATCAGTTTCGACACCTTTAGAAGCATCAGCCCAATGCTTTAATTTTCTCTTTCTGAAAGAAGGATGATTCCTTTAGTAGCATCTTAAACTATGTGTCAAATAGGCTTCCCTGGACTGTTTTTAGGAAACTCACTGCCATCAGTGATATTATTTCTTGAGGAAATTGAGCTCTGAGTCCTCAGACCCAATATTTAAATACAATATCTTCCAAAAGTTAGCTTGTGCATTGGGATGGTGATGGGCTGGGGTGAAACTTTGCCCCAGTGCTGATGTCATAGACAGTATTTGGGATGTCTACTGTGTTTATCAAGGACTCTGTACACATGGAATTTTCTGAGATAGACCTCAAAGATGGTGCATACTACTGTGAGATTCAGGTTGAAAGATAAAATCAACCTTGATCATGTGGCTGGTTTGACCTTTGCCACTTGATGACCCCAAGACACATCACTTTTTCTGAGGTGTCTGATAGGTAGCTCTCTGGGTATTTGTATACACTTCTCTCTAATCAAACACTGATCCTCCTAGTTTCACCTTTAGGGGTAATGTGATTTGTGGAAAAGGAGTGAGCTAGAGACTATTAGATTGAGCTCTGGCCTGACCAACAGCTATCATTGGGGCCTTGGGCCCATCTCTTCTACTGTGTGGGCCTTAGTCTCCTCACCTATAAAAGAAAGAGATGAAACAGTCATGGGATTTCAGACCTTTCCTTGGTGCCACCACACAGGTGAGCTGTGATGGGGACTCTGAGCCCTTTACCTCCCCTTAAGCCCCAGCACTTCTACCTTTATCTACTCATATCTGCATTCTGCAAAGGATTTCATTTGAGGGAAAAGTGCTGCTGCTCAAACATTCTTGAAAGCCACCTTCATTTTCTCTCCCATCTAGTTGGGACTTTCATTGTTTGGGTCCCACTGTGCATCATGGTACTTTCTAGCTTGTACATTTTATGAGACCAGCTTATGGGATGGTATTCTAGTTGCCCAGCCCTCCTTCTCTCTCAGGCACCCCTGGGGACCAAAAGTTAGGAGAAAGCTGGGAAACTTGTTGAAGAGCTTAGGAAGGGTTGAAGATGAGCAGGCCCAGTGGGGACTTGGAAGAGGGTGGGCACAGAGGACCACATCCTTTTTACTATGTCTTCTTATTCCTATCCATCCTAATCTCAGCTCCAAGTGAGCTGACTGGCACAAGAAGCTCTTGAGTCCTAACTTCCATAACATCTAAAGAAGTAGTGGTGCCTTCTATTTGTTCAGTGTTTAAAAATCTTGAAAATACTTTCACAGCCTTTGTTATGTTGGGGTATTCTCAATAACCTGAGACAGTAGAAAGGGTAGTAGTTGTTGTCCTGGATCTAGAGCTGGGGACATGAAGGCCAGGAGGAGGTGACCAGTGAGCCCCCAGTCACAGATAGTAAATGCGAAACCAGGACCCAGGGTTTTCACTCCGGGTCCAATACTATTCCCTTTGCTCTTCCATAGTGAGTGGTTTCTCAGCACCCCTGAGTCAGTACTGCCATGTAGAGATATTGGTGAAAAGGAGAAGAAATTCACATTGGTCTGTTTTCTCCTTCCTTTGGACATTTCCTTCTTCCCTTTCTCTCTCCAACAAGAAGAATGTCTTTTGTTCTTGGGGTAGCTGTAGACAGCCTCCCCTTCTGCTGTTTTCCCTTTTCCCTTCTCGCAGCAGAAAAGCAGGGTGGTTATGGGGCCTTCTCTTAGCGGAGGTGTTAAGGGTTTATGTAGTGCTCGTCGATGAATGGCTAATGGACTCAGTTGGGTTGTTTCAATGACAGTTTCCCACAATCTGATACTAAAGTGGAAGCCTTGAGTGAAGCTTTTATCACTCTTTCACCAGGCTCATCAAGAACTTCCTTTTCCTCTCTGGAAATTGTATTTCATGTGGTGTATTTCTAATCCAAGTGTTACATCAATCAGCAATTCAGTGTAGGCTTGTGGTTCTCCTGGAGCATTTTACAAACAAGAATGGGGTTTCTTATTCTGGCCCTCTTGGACTCTTGGAAAAATACTCCAACTGTAATTTCCTTCCATCTATTATGATCTGTTTTTTTAGTTGCTATTAGAATTATTGGGTATTTCAAGACATTATCTTAATAAAGGCATTCCTTTCTGGGCTGTGCTTGACCTGTGGGTGAGATTGGGAATCTGTTTCTTCTCATGGTTATAGTGAAGTTAGGGTTCTCAGAAAACCCAACAAAATGGGAGCCTTTGAAACGTGATCTTTTTGGCCAACGACTTCTGTGTGGTTAAAGGGTTGCTCAATGTCGTCAGCCTGTGGATTTCCATCTGGAGAGTGGTTTGTTTTTAAGAAAACCCTCCAAATGGTCAGTCTTTCATATTTCAGATGTCAAAGAAAGAAACAAGACATTTAAAATAACTAACACTAGAGGAAATATTGGCTGGCAAGAAAGGGGGAGTGAGAGCTGGCTCTTGGATGTATCGCTTCAACTGTTTTCTGAATGTTTGACAAACACATGACTTCAATGTGCTAGAATCATAGCAGCCCAGGGATGATGACTAATATGGTATTAGTTGGTTATAAGTCCACCTAAGAATTAGGATCTGAGTTCATGAGCTGGTCCCAGTGAAAGGAAAGAAGGAGACTTTGGAGTCTGGATTTTGGAGTTTGGAAATATTTTTTTTTTAAATGAATATTTTTTAAAGAACAAGAAAAACTCTCCTTGACCCCAGGGAAGACTATCTAGCTAACATTTTCCTCTATAGGATCCCAAGGAAAAAACTTGTCCTGAAATCGTGTCCTATTCATATAAAAGACTAAGATTAAAATTTGGGTTATTTTCCCCTTCTCATTTTAAAATTCATCCGAAGCGTTTTGAAAACAATAAAAAAAACCTCTCTCAGCAACTGTGACAGGGTATAGCAGCTGTCTGAGAATTTTCTTTCTTTCTTTTTTTTTTTTTTTACCGTTATCTTTTCTTTCTTTAAGAAAAGAGTCGTTTCAGAGGCAGCCGTGACAGCTCTGTCATTTCACTCACACCTCTAAATTTCTCTTTCTGTTGTCAGTCAGCAGACAGCAGTCTCTGGATTCTGATGGGCCTGAGGGATGTCCAAATACATGAGAGATTGGAGAGAGGCCTGCAGCAGTGTGCGTCAGAAGCCGTCATCTTCTGCCTTTATTCTTAGAGGAATTGTCAGGAGTTTATAAAGTTCCCCTGTGCTGGAATATCCAAGTCTCCTCTGCCACCATCTGCAGCCCACACCAACAGGCATGTGAGGTGCTGAGGCTGGGGCTGGGGCTTTGGCTTCCTGGAGCGTCGCTTCTGTAAGTTCCAGTTAAGAGGTTGTGTTGAGTTCCTCTACCCTGTGCGCTACACTGGGGAAATTAAAACTATATTGGGAGTAAGTCCTTTCAGGATGAAACCACTTTAACAACAGCAGCAGCAGCAGCAGCAGCAGCAGCAGCTCCTCCTGTTTATGAGTGCTTATGTTCTAGGCACGGGCCAAGTGTTTCACATCCACTCTCCACTCATTTTCCAGTAGTCCTGTGGTAGGTACTATTTTTCATCCCATTTTAGTGATGAGGCACCTGAGGCTCAGATTCATTAAACAACTCAAGTAACTTGCCTAAGGCCATGCAGCAAGTAAGTGACAGAGCTGGGATTCAAACTCAGGATGTGACAATGTTGCCTCAAGGCCTTAAGCCATGTGCAATTCTCATATGCCATCACTGTCTTTTTTTCCACTGTGTAAGGAGAAGCAGAAATCATAATGACCTGCTGGACAGGTGAGGCCTGTGCCCTTGTCCTTTTTTTTTTTTTGAGACGGAGTTTTGCTCTTGTGGCCCAAGCTGGAGTGTAATGGCGTGATCTCCGCTCACTACAACCTCCGCCTCCCAGGTTCGAGCGATTCTCCTACCTCATTCTCCCAAGTAGCTGGGAATACAGGCACCCGCCACCAAGCCTGACTAATTTTTTGTATTTTTAGTAGAAACAGGGTTTCACCAAGTTAGCCAGGCTGGTTTCAAACTCCTGACCTCAGGTGATCTGCCTGCCTCGGCCTCCCAAAGTGCTGGGATTACAGGTGTGTGCCATTGCACCTGTCTGCCCTCGTCCTTTATGTAGTATTATGGCAGCTGAATTAAAATGAATAATCATAGCACCGTGACTTGGGGGCGGTGGGGTAGTGGGAGTCAGAAGTATACCAGGAGGTGGAGGAGAAAGGCCTCCTGAACCCAAAGGGAAAGGTTCTATTGTTGAAAGCAACCTGGATTTACAGTGAATCTCTACAAAAAGGGGCCCCAAAATGCCTGACCATGTGTGCTTGATAAAGGTCTTTCATGGAGCCTAACCTACCTATTGGTCTGAGCTGTCCTGCCAGGGCTTGGCGCATAGTTTGAATAACCCCCGGTAGTCGTCTTATAGATGTTGGCAAAACTGCAAACAACACATTTTCACTTTTAAAGGGGCCAGTTTTGCATCTTCTATCTGTGGTATTCCATTGTCCCCGGTTTTCTTCTTCATTCTTCTGTTAATTTCCCCTGCAGATATAGCATCTCTGCCATCCACAGATGTGTCTTGGTTCCACCTAACTGTTCCCTGGGGCAACTTGGAGGGGAGGCAAACACACCTTGCTGAGCATGACTTTGACCATGACTCATGTTGTTCAGGCCCAAAGCCTTCAGGGGATGAGCTACACAGCAAAGTGGGATGCTCAACGTTGTTACCTCCAGAGTAACTGTTAGTCATTTCCTTTCTGGAGTTAGACTGTTTGAGTGCAAATCCTGATTCTACCTCTTAGTGAACCTGTGGCCATTTGGGAGGTTTTTGAACTCCTCTGTGCCTTTGTTTCTTTGTAAAATAGGGATAGCAGCACCTAACTCATAGGGTTGCTGTTATTGATAATCATAATTATTGCTTTCATAGCCTTATACTAAGGGCCGGGCCTATTCTAACAGTTTAACATTCATGAATTAATTTTATCCTCCCAGCCGTTCAGTGAGGTAAGTATTGCTTTTTCCTCATTTTGCCGATGAGGAAACTGAGTTGTAGAAAGGTTAAGTAATTTGCCAAAGGTCAGACAGGTAATAAGCAATGGAGCAGAGATTCAAAACAAAGGATTCTGTGCTCCTAACTGCCATCCTATCCCCTAAAATTTCATACCTACAACATGCTTAGCATAATGCCTGGCACATAGTGAGAGTTTACTAAATACATGCCATAGGTAATAATTGCAGTATTATTACCATGATGGGGATTAATGCAAGGCACTGTATTAGCTGCTGATAATAATGATGTGCAACCCCCAAAAAGTTCACTTGTGTATTTAAAAAGCAATGAGGAAGATGGATGCTTTAATGAGCAATGACCACCAAGTATGTACAAGCTATGACAGATGATCTGCAGGATGCTATGGAAGGACCAGCATTTCTTTAAATAAAAACTACTGATAACTTTCATCCTAGGTCAGGCATTGTACTAAGTCCTTTGGGACAGGAGTTATTTTACTGAATCCTGCATGGTAGATGCTATACCATAATTATCCCATTCTATAGACACTGAGGACTGGAGAAGTAAGTTGTCTAGGTCACGCAGTTCTACGGGGCTGAAGGCCCTGGGCTCTAAGCTACTGTCCCACTGCCCAACTTGCCTGAGTGCCTCTACACTGATGGTTGTTTCCCAGGACTTCCTGATATTTTTCTGAAGGATGGAAACAAAGACGACCCAATAGCAGTGAGGTCATTACCTCCCTCCCACTCTCTCTTTAGCACCAGACCTCCAGGAGATGGTTCAGTAAAAGAGCAGTGAATTGGATAGAGGAATCATCTCTGTGGAGTGACTTGCCTTGTTTCTTTGGGGTGGACCATTCTGGGCTTTCCTCCTCTACACGTGTGCTCATGTGACACTCTTTGTGGAGTGCCAGGGACTGTGTCCTTCAAGGACAGATTGGGTACCCTGTTTTCTGTGGGCCTTCCATGAAAACTGCCCATGGCATGCTCTCCTTTCTTTGGTCCTTGGTCTCTAAACCACGCACAGAGGCATTTCTGTCACATCTTCCTTTGGTTCTAAGTTGTGTGTATTAGGCTGCTGTGACCGACTATCTCTAAAGTTCTTTTAGAATAGAAATCATGTCTGCTCAATATTCTACAGCATCTGTCTCAGGCTGATGAGCATCCCAGGCCTCTCTAAAATCAGAGTCTTCCTTTCTTTTCTTTCTTTCTTTCTCTCTCTCTCTCTCTCTCTCTGTCTCTTTCCTTCCTTCCTTCCTTCCTTCCTTCCTTCCTTCCTTCCTTCCTTCCTTCCTTCCTTTCCCTCCCTCCCTCCCTCCCTCCCTTCCTTCCTTCCTTCCTTCCCCCCCATTTCCAGTTCATCACAGGGTCTTGTCAGCTCTAATTCTAAAATGTTTCCTGAATCTCCTCCATCACCACCCTGGGCCAAGCCACCATTACGTATTTCCAGGACAACAGTAGTAGTTTCCAAACTGCTCTCTCCCTTTTCCTCTTTTCTTCCTACAATCTATTTGCCACATGGCAGCCAGAATGGGTGTTCAAATTGTCAATCAGCTCCTGTCACTCTCTTGCTGAATTCCCTCCAGCAGTTACCTGTTGCACTTGCTGTAAAATCCAAAGTCCTTCCATGACCTACAAGGCCTGGTCTGGTCTGGTCCTGTCAACGTCTCCCACCTCATCCCTGTAGAGCTCTTTCTACTCTGTACATGCCAGGCCCTGGACCTTGTGTGGTCACTCAAAAAGAACAAACCTATTCATTCATCTTAGAAGCTTTAACAAGCTATTCCTTTTGTATACAACATTCTTGGTTAGGTTGGTCCCTTCTTATCGTTTAGGTCTCAACTCAAATATTTCCTTCTCAAACACTCATATAACCCACTTATAACTGGCAGTCTCTCTCTATTCTGTTGCTTTTTTGTTTTCTTCAGGTCACCTATTATTATCTTCACAAGTGCTGTTTATTCATTTGCCTAAATGTGTATTGTCTGTCTATCCCCAGTAGAGTATAAACTCCATGAGCCGGGGCCTTCACCTACCTTGCTCGTTCAATCCTATGCCCCCTGTACCTGGCAGAGGGGCTGAACCATAATGCCAGCTAATAAGCAGTTAATTTTGTCAGAGTATTACTATTTGCCAGGCATTGTCCTAAGCCCTTCACATATATTAACCCGTTTAGTGTTTACAGTGACCATAGGATGTGGATATTATTATTATTCCCATTTTACTGATGAGCAAACTGAGGCATAGAGGGTTTATGAATGCAATAGCTCAAGGTCATACAGCTAGTAAGTGGCAGAGTCTGGATTCAAGGCTCCAAAGCATGTGTTCCTAATCACCACATTATAATGCCTCTCTGGTAGATACTGAACAAACCCTGTGGGGTGAATTAATGAATAGAAGATGCTCAGTAGAGGCTTGTTGGGTAAACACAATCATGGATTATTGTGGAAATGTCTTAGACCTGAACATTGTGAACCTCCCAGAGCAGAGGGCGTGGCACTGCCCACGTGGGTACGAAATACCCCATAACCCTAAATGGGGTTTGCTCATACCACAGTTGCTATTTATACTTTATACTGGATAGAGCCATCTAGCTCGATTGTCCTTTACTTCCTTTTTTTTTTTTTTTTTAAAGAGAACAGAATTGTGGGAAATATTTTGTTTTCCCTGGGAGCCAGACTATGTATTTACTTCAAGTTTTATTAAATGAGTTATAAATTTTCCCAGCAATTTACTCATAGCTCAAGAGGTTTAATTTGCATGTGTTGCCTTTTACAATATGCTTTTCGTAATGTTGCAGATGCTTCTTCCCCAGCTTCAGTAAACAACAGGCACTCCGCCAGGTTTTTGACTGAACATGTGCCAGGCCTGGGAAATATGAGTTAACTCCGTGGTGACTGTGGGGGGGCCACATGTTCCCCTCTGTCCAGGGTATCTGGGGAGCTGAGTTGAATTCCTGAGGGGCAGAAGCAAAGATTTTCTGAATCTTCTTTTTGGACATCTTTTTAATATTTTTTTCCACACACAAAATAAATCAATAAACAGACATTTCTGCTCAAGCATCAGGTTTGCACTGGTCCTAATTAAAAAGTAGTGTTAATACGATGACAGAAAGGGTTTGTTAGGGTCCCCAGGGTGATCTCTAGAGAGGCTAAAGTCACTTTAGCCTTCAGGGAGCTTCCCAGGGCCTATGATGGGGAAGCCCTTTGAGTTTCAAAGAAGCCAGTCCCTCTGAGGATCCAGGTCTGAAGCCTGTTTGATTTCAGGGAGAGCGCTTCAGGATTGAGAACTTATCCTCTGCTGTCACACTGTCGGGTTGAGTTCTGGATCTGCCACTTATTAGTCGTGTGACCTTGGACAAGGTACTTAACCTCTCTGTGCCTCAGTTTCCACATTTGTGGAGATATGGTCATAATGGTCCCTGTCTTGTAGGTTTGTTGGGAGAGTTAAATGGAATACTGCATATAAAGCGTTTGGAGGAGACTAGTTTATAAATGGACACATAAATGGCAGTGCTGATTGTCCCAGGAGTGTTCAGTTCATTGGCTACAACTTAGGGGACAGATCCTCTCAGTGAGTTCTTCCTGGTTGGAGACAGAGGACACTGGAGCAAGGGATGGATGGTGTGTTTGTTAGAATGAGGCTTAGCTGCATGTAACAGAAGAGCTCAAGTTAACAGTGGCTTAACATTGTAGAGATTTACTTCTCTCACATAAAAGGAGTATGGAAGTACTGCAGGGCTGGTGTGATAATTTCATGGTGTCATGAGGAACCCTGGTTCCCTCTCTTTGTAGCTCTGACATTCTTAGCATATTTTCTTGTGATTCAAGATGGCAGCTTGTGCTCTTGTCATTATGTGCTCATTCCAAGAAGCAGGGAGGAGGAAGGAACAAAGAGCGGTCTCATTACCTCTTAAGGAAACTTCCAGCAAGTCCCACGTAAGACATTCTTTGACATCTCATTGGCCAGAGTTTAGTCGCAGAGCCACAGCTAGCTGAAAGTAAAATGGAATCGTTTAGCTTGGCAGCCACATGTCAAATAAAAATCCAGGTTCTGTTACAAAACAGGAGGTGGAGAATGGGTGTGGACGCAGGGAACTACCAGTGAGTTGCCAGTATTGTCCTGTGGTTTTGTGACTTGAGGTTGAAGGAATTCCCAGGTACATAAAGCAGTATTAAATTTTGTTTCCTAGATGATTTTAGGTGGCACAAATACATTTTTTATTTGAATAATCTTATAATTTTTTCTATGCAACCATGTTATAATTAGCGTATCAAACCCAGGATTTCACAGATCTCCTACAGTGTGATACAATGTTATAATGTTTTTCTTTAAGTCTAAATTTAACAGCACCAATGTTTAAAAAATTAAGTAAATGCAGGCATATAGAGATGAGCCAGGCAATCTGTGCAGTGGCTAAATGTGGGTCGTGGGGCCTGAGTTTGAATCTATAACCTGCCACTTATTGGCCAAATGACCTTGGGCTTTCCATGCATCACTTTGCTTATCTGTAAAATGGCATTAATAATAGTACCCATCTCACAGAGTTGTGGTAAGGACCAAATGGGTTAGTACTTATAAAGCTCTAAGAATAGTGCCAGGCATGTGATGAGTAGCCCATGAACATTCATCATTGTTCTTATTGTTATTCTTTCTGTTGTTATTGTTATTATTATGGCTTATATTACTGATACTATTAATAATAATGATTACAAGAGATGACATTTGAATAGAGCAGAAATTACAAGGGTGGTACACGCATGACTGAAATTAGGGAAACACTGGCTTAGAGGAATGAGATTGGCAGTTAATCAGGAGCAGTCTTAGACGCAGCTATAAATAATGACTTTATTAACAATTAAAACTAGTGCTTTATGTTTAAAGTGGCTCCATATATGATAATAACATTGATTAGAGTTTATTGAACATTTATTCTGTGCCAGGTACCATGGGGTATGCTTTAAATATATTACTTTTAATTTTTCCAACGCTGTAAGATAAGTGTTCTTTCTGTTCTATAGATGGAGAAACTTAGTCTGGGATAGGGTTAAGTAATTTTCCCAACATCCCGTGGGGACCAGCATCAAGGCCCCTGCTGATAAACGCATCTTGTTTACATCCTTTTTGGTGCCTTTTCTTTCCTTTTCCCCATCTCTGTTTGGATGTCCAGGACCCCCTTCATTCCACTCAGGACCCTCTGATTTCCCCTCCTCCCTGTGTTTCTTCCCACACCCCAATTACCGGCTAGTCCATATGTGCCAGCTGTTTCCCAGGTCTCTTCCCACTGTCAGAACTGCCCTGTCCATCATCTGTGTTCCTGCAGGACACAACAGGAAAAAACTAGTCTAATGAACTAATCTATGAAAATGGACATTAATAGACTAATATGTAGCCCTCTCTGGGTCATTTATTTTAGAATGGGCTTGTTGGCAATGTTTTGTTTTTTCTTCTCAATAATTTACTTTCCTCTCTCTTTCTTCTTTTAATAGACTTTATTTTTTAGAGTACTTAAGTTCACAGCAAAAACTGAGCAGAAGGTACAGCAATTTCCCAGATACCCACTGTCTCCACACTGGCATGGCCTCTCTCACTCTCAACATGGACTTGAGGTCTTCACTCAAAGGGATAATTCGTGATGGAGATTAAAGGCAGGAAACAGTTCAGTAGCCTTGTGGGTCTGTCCTAGAACACCTCCTAGGTTATTCTTTAAGGTTTTTAAATTGCTGTATCATAGGATCCTGACAGAAATGGGACACTGAGATGATGAGCAAAGGGACGAAGCCCACTGGTGAGTGGTCAGTCAAGGGCCCTGTTCCCCCTTCTCCAGCACCCAGCCCTGTGTCTGGCACATGGAGAGCACGCAGTCAATACTGTTGAGTACATGAATCAGATATGCAGGGAATGGAAGGTCCTTTAAGGAATGGGACAGTGAATTGCAGTGGGTAAGGTTTGGTTGGGCCTCGTGAACTTGATAGATGTTTTTGGCGGGGGCACTATAATGTTCTGTCATGTAGGTCAGCTTGCTGTCATCCTGGACCTGTGCGTGTCTGGCTAAGTGTGAACTGAACATGAGGAGCATGATGCAGGGATTAGGGGACATTCATCTTCCACTCTCTCTCTTTGGAGCTGGAGGCTCAATGTGTTACTCTCATGATGTCATAAAGCAACTGATGTCTTAGTACATCCTGCAAGAATTATTTCCTCTTTTACTCTTCTTACAAATTGTACCTTATGATCCATTGAATTTCACTTTCCTATTTTTCCAACATTTCTCATTTTCTGCCCTTTTTATCCTCTCTCTCAGACCATTGGGGGAAGGAAGAAATGTTGCTTAGCAACCAGAATGAAACTAGTCAATACTGTTTCTAATATTAACTCTTTGTAACGTATGTGCGTCCCAATCCATGTGTTGTAGAACTCTCCCCTAGTATGTTTTAAACTAGAACTTCTTCAAAAGTTGGCAGCCCAACTTAATGTTTGAATCACAAACATCAAGAATATATTTGTGGGTTGTTATAAATGTTAGCAAGTTCAGTGTTGTAAGTTATATACATTGTCTGCTTATTAAAGTGGTTTGCTTTTATATTCTTAACTTGAAATTTGCTGTGACTATTTCACATTTTACTTTCACTTTTTGAACAAAATAGTTTCTTTGCTGGTTTGGTGTGTGTCTGTGTATCTGCTGGTTTGCTTTTTAGACATTTAAGTTCATTTGTCTGACAATTGGAAGATACATTTTCTGGGTCGTATCATTCATTTATCTAATGTTTATTGGGCTCTACTCTCTGCTAGGTGCCATGCAGGGCACCATGGAGTATTGCTGACTTGGGCAACACAGCAGAGGTTGAGCAGACTTGGTTTTTGTATGCATCTTTTCATCAGCAAAGACTCTTTTTCCCTTTTCATCTTCATCTATTGAAATAACATATGACAGGTGTGGGTTTTCAGATGTGATAATAGTTACTCTTCTACTGGAATGGTGTCTTTGGCTTTGATTGGATGATATTATCCCTAGATTTTAAGCCCTTTGAGGGTGAGTGGGCCAGGCACAATGACTCATGCCTGTAATCCCAGCGTTTTGGGAGGCCGAGGCAGGCGGATCATGAGATCAAGAGATCGAGACCATCCTGGCCAACTTGGTGAAACCCCATATCTACTAAAAATACAAAAATTAGCTGGGCATGGTGGTGGGCGCCTGTAATCCCAGCTACTCAGGAGGCTGAGGCAGGAGAATCACTCGAACGCGGGAGGCGGAGGTTGCAGTGAACCGAGATCGCGCCACTGCACTCCAGCTTTGCAACAGAGCAAGATTCCGTCTCCAAAGAAAAAGAGTGAGTGATAGGATGGAACAAAAAGATAAATATTGGTCAGTTCCTCTTTCATACACCAGGTGCATACACAGAGTTAAAGTCTGGGAGTGTTGATTTGCCCGACATAAAATCATGTTGATAAAGTTGGCCTCTAGTGTTTCTCTTCTGACATATGTGCCCCGCTTTTTGCTACAGGTGACCTGTCAAATCTCCCTGAATATCTAGCACTCTCATGCCAGTCAATGCCACCCTCAACTCGGGGAAACAGCTGATCTCTTCTTTTCCTTA
Organism: Rhinopithecus bieti; assembly: GCF_001698545.2. NCBI lineage: Eukaryota > Metazoa > Chordata > Mammalia > Primates > Cercopithecidae > Rhinopithecus > Rhinopithecus bieti. The sequence continues at coordinate 951,507 of NW_016805265.1, read as the reverse complement.
GGGCATTTTTTACTTTATTGAAGTCTCTCTATAAACACAGTGCCTTTGGGGGTGAACCAGAATTTACTGTGGTACTCCACACAGACAGTAGGCTGAGTGAAAGCTGAACTAATTGGGGTTTTCAGATTGCCTCTGTCTTCTCTCACTTGGAAAGGGGTGATTCCCCCTCACATTCCCTCTCACTTCTGGAGTGCCTGGTGGGTGAAAAGGTTGACCATCCTTGTACCCTGCATTGCCTTGCAGGGTGATGCCAGTTGGGTTACTCACATTCTCTGGGTCCCCAGAGTTCCCATACACGAGGCCATTGTGGAGTTGTGGGGGTTGTGTGGATTCCCCCTCTTAGCTTGAGTGGCCAGTATTCCACAATGCTTGGGCTTGGTCTCTGTGAATTGGTCAGGTGGTGAAAAATGTCTACAATGACTAGACTCTGTAAAGCAAGCTAAAGGTGAAGCTGGCCTTAATGATTTGAGCTTATTTGTTATCTAAAATATAGTGGTGACCTAGGACTCATCAAGGTGTGGCTTTGAACTGGAGTTTGGCAGATGTCTTCAAAAAGGCATCCAAAACACCTGAGATATCATTACATGGTACTTGGGTTCTCGCCTTACTTTATTCAGAACAGAAAAGGAGAGAGAACTTAGAGACACAGGACTGGGCATAAGCATAATTCTAGCAGCTTCTATTATTGAGCACCTACTATGTGGCAGGCATTGTTCTAGACAGGTCTCTTGCACACGTTATCTTCCAGCCTTTCCAGCAGCCTCGCAAGGAACACTTTCATATCCCCATTTTGTGGGTGAAAAAACTGGGATTCAGGAGAGGGTAAATATCTTGCTCAAGGTCAGATAGCCCACATGGACCAGGCAGGGATGTAAATGTAGATAGGGTCTGACTCTGTATCCTGTGCATTCTCTGCAGGGCCACATTACCTCCTTTGCAAGTCAGCTTCCACTTGAAGGCAGGGGACAGCTTGGGTTGTAGTAAACAATCCTAGATGTGAGTAACGTGGGCATCTAGCCATCAAAGTCTGCCAGGCCAGTTTTCACCATGTGAAAGCACTTAGTTGTCCGGTCTGTCCCATTGACCAGCTAAAACCACAGCAAGAACAAGAGAGGGGTACAGGAACCAAATTAAAATGTCATATTCACTAACTTGGAAAGTCTTTCTTCATTTCTCATTACTGCATTGCTGTATATCTTTCCATCTCTCCTCTCGAAACATGATGATCCCAGTTTACTTTTAAGTGGCTGAGTGTGGCGGGCGTTCTGTGAGGGAGAGGTGATTCTGATGATGATGATGGTCTTACCTGTCATTGAATGCTTCACATATATGTGTGTATATATGTGTATACGTGTATACACCTGCATACATAATATCCCCAAGTCATTTTCATTTTTCCTTAATTAGCTTTCACTTATAAGTTATGCATTTTCAAATATAATATGCATCTATGAATGTGAATAGGTATGTGTATATGTGTACATATACTTACGCATACATGTATGTCTCCAATGCTTTTTTTTCTTTTTGATATGGAGTCTTGCTCTGTCGCCTAGGCTGGAGTGCAGTGGCACAATCTTGGCTCACTGCAACCTCTGCCTCCCCAGTTCAAGAGATTCTCATGTCTCAGCCTCCTCAGGTGGGATTACAGGCACCCACCACCATGCCTGGTTAATTTTTGTATTTTTAGTAGAGATGGGGTTTCACCATGTTGGTCAGGTTGGTCTCAAACTCCTGACCTCAAGTGATCCACCTGCCTTGGCCCCCCAAAGTGCTGGGATTACAGGAGTGAGCCACCACACCGGCCCCCAGTGTGTTTTTATTTGTCCTGAGTTTCCTTTCTTCCTCACAATGCTGCTCCTTATGCAGGGAGCCCACCAGGCAGCTCTAGGGCAGGGGGAGTGAATGGGGAAGGAACTAGCCGTGCACCACAAGGTCATGTGAGAATGTCAGTGTCTGGGCATATTACATGGCAAGTCTTTCCTTCAACGACATCATGATTTACCTGGGTTCTTGCTGAGCTAATCTCCCTGCAGCAAGAGGACAGTAAGTACTGGCCGTATTGCTGAAGAAAGCTGTCCTGGGTCCTGCAAGGCCAGGCTGCCTGGCATTCTTGGGGATCTGTGCCCCACAGGAAGGATATCCAAACCAGCAGGTGGAGGAGGAGAAAGAGACAAGAGCTCAGGCCTACGCAGAGCTTCCCTGACAGGGCCTGGTCTGCCAAGTAGAAAGGAACAGTCAAGGCCATGGAGCCATCAACTTCTCTGCCCTGTGTCCTCCTGGAAGGGAAAGGGAAGGCCTGCCAGGGCCTGCAGAGACAAGCAGCCGTGTGTGGTCATGGTCCAAGGGAACATGTCCCACTCGCAGGGCCTAGGGTGGGAAGAACACCTCCTTCATGCTGCGTGAGCAGGAACAGACAGTGTTTACCTCTTTTGCCCGTGGTCCTGTGTCGGGGGCCAAGGGACTGTATCATCTTACATAAGACCAGCGCATGTCACAGCCAGGCAGAGGACTCACATGGCATGCCAACCAAATTGCCCTTTCTTTGGCAATGCTGAAAGTGAAGGCCATGATTCTCAATTCCTGGGGATGCGTTTTGCATTTTGAAACTCAGATTTCAGCAAGAGCTGCTGCATTTTTCTGTTCCAACCCCCAGTTTGAGAGAAGTGGGCTCAAGAACATAAGCTGTTGGACTCTTCCTCATCCTCTGCTCAAAAGGCATTCCTAACGAGCCTCAGTTCAGAAAATGAAGTGTTCAAGTCCAAGGCCTGAAAACCCTGATGCATTATAGTAGGATGAATATTTTGTCTAATTATTTGTATTAATACAACAGTAGCCTAGGTACATAGGTTTTGTATAAACTTATCTGTGGCTGAACTCCTTGTCCCCCAGATGAGGAGAGTCTAGATAGTGGTCTTTTGTGAGGAATGGCTTGCTAGAGAGAACAGGTATGAGCGGTTAGCAGAACCTCTCATATTTATTTTTTTCTGACTTTGAGGGAGAATTCTGAGAAACGATGGAAACTGGGAAAGGAAGTGAGCAGGAACAGTAAAGGGAAATGTATAATAATGAAGGACAGAAAGTAAACAAGAGGAAGTATTAGAGATACCAACCATGGCATCCAGCGTTTTCCATGTTCTGTTAATCAGAATCTCAGCTTAAATTAGCATAAGCAAAAAGGAAATTTATTAGTTCACATGTTTGAGAAATTAAGGAGTGGATAAGACTCCAGGCCTGACTGGAGCCACAGGCTCAAACAACACAATTGCCGCGATCTCTCTCCTGCCACCTCACAGCTCTACTTCCCTGCTGCTGACGCCCAGGTAAACTTCCCCTAAGGGAGGCAATGTGGCTGTGAACTCCACAAGGCTTTCATATTCTCTTCTCATCAACCTCAGTCAAAAAAGAGAGATTTCCTCTCACCAGCAGTTCCACAAGGTCCTAAACTGGGTCTTGCAGTCCCTGATTGGGCCACATACCCACCAACCTCAGCGGTCTGTGAGAGATGACACCCTGGTTGGCCAGTCAGTTTCTGTGCCTGCCTGGAGCCTGGGTGGAGTTGGCTCCACAGAACTCACGGATGGAGGGAAGTAGGAGGGGTTTCCCTGGGGCACATCAGGGTACTTGCACAGGAGGATGTGAATGCACACTGGGCAGGAAAAGACCTGCCAGAGGAAGATGTGATGAAACGAGAAGGGGTCCTGAGAAGAGCTGCTGAGGTGATGGTGCAATGAAGATGGAGAAACAAGGAAAATCAAATCTGTGCATTGTTTTGGGTGGCTGGATTGGATGATAAAGCCAACATGGCAGAAAGGTTCTTGTATCAACAGGAGTTGGTCAAGATATTTTCTAGACAGCATTTTAAATTCAGAGCATCCCTTTTATTCTAGGCTTTAGAATGAAGGAATATGGTTTTTTGGGCCTATGGATCTTAACCATTGCTGGAACCTATTATTTTGGAGAGCTCTGAGAGTTAGTGAGGAGAGAGTCATGAGCTGGAATAAACATTTTTTGAGTACCTACTATTTAGCAGATACCAGTGGTTTAAAGATCAATAAGATATGGTTTCTGCCTTCTGGCTGAGGTATGGGTAATATAACAACTACAGTCTCGTGAAACTCATATTCCCTGATGAAAAGGAAATATTTTCTTCCTTCAGTACTAAGTTACTCAAGCTGTGCTTCCTGGAATATCAGGATTGACTTAGGTGTTTCGCGGGAAAACAAAAACAGAAACAACAATTTGTGTCTTGACAGATTAAAAGATGCTGTACCTTCTTTCCACTGTGGGAGGGAGGATTGGCACTTGCAATGCTCATTGTCATATGAATGGCTCCAAGAAGTCTGGCAATAACAAAGCTTTTAGATGTTGTTCAGCCAGGCATTACAACTAGCTTATGTGACGACGGGGTACTTCTTTCATGGCACCAGTATGGTATTGAACATGGTTCATAAAACGGAGCCCACGGAACCAGCCACATCTTCATGGATTTGCACATGCAGAGCCATCTGGAAAGACTTTTGTTACCATGTTTAGTTTTGGATGTTGTAAGGGACCTATTGAGTGTTTCCCCAGGCCTAGGCCATGCATCTCACCACGCCCAGCTTCCTGAGAGGTTTATGACAGATCAGACAACACCAGCTTCTCCTGTCTTTTGCCTCTTTGGGCTTTCTCCTCAAGAACTAGTCATAGTAGTTCTGTTCTTTGGAGTCTGGGAAGACTGACTGAGATTCACTTTACTGGTATCATCATCTCCTGATGGTACCCAAGATGATTTTGGAGGTGCATAGCTACATAATTAATTGTGTGAAGAAAAGCTTTTTCCCTCTCAATTCTCCTTTCGACCACAATAAGGAGAAAGTCTCAGTTTGGAGCCGCTATGTCTTTAATGTTTCTTTTACAAGTGGATTTTTTTTTTTTTAAAAGAGAGCAGCCCTCAGGCTCAAAGTCTTCAGTCGGTCGCTATGTCTGACTAAATTTTTAAATTATTTTGTTTTCACTGTATATATTTCTCTGAATACTTTTTACTTATGACTGTAGACACTTTCTGCTTATGACAGATGATCCTGGTCTTTATGATACTTGCATAAAATTCCTTTTAAAAATAAATATAAGGAGAATGGGTCAACTTAGATCAAGGTTTCTTAACCTTGGCACTAATGATATTTTGAGCCAGATAATTCTTTGTTGTGGAGAGTTATCCTGTGCACTGTATGTTACTTATCAGTGTGCCTGGCTTTTACCCAGCAGAAGCCGCCCCCACCAAGGTTGTGACAACACAAAACATTTCCAGACATAGGTATCCCTATAGCACGACTGCCCCAAGCAGTGTAAACCACCAGTTTAAAGCAGAATGGTATAGAAGTGTAGCAGTAGTTGTGAAGGTGATGTGGATGACCAGATTTGAGCCCTGTATTATGGTTAGTGGGCTGGACTGCCACTGGCTGGCATAAGAGCTGGGTACCTTCATCCCACCCCATCACCCTCTCCACTTCAAAGCCTTTCCGGATGGCTCTGTGTGGGCAAATCAGTGAAAATCTGTGCTCTCTATGGGTTATTGGTAAGAGAATGAGCTTTGGACCCTGTTGCATTTGGGCTTGTCCATTTTTTTGCAGAAGCAGCAGAAGTCCAGGGAGGGAGCACTGGGCAGCCCAGCCCCATGACAAATGCCAAGTCACCAGAAATCAAAGAGGAATGCTGAGTCATAATTTCCTTCATTCAGGAATTAGCATGTGCTTTTGAGATTTTGAACTAGAGTGCAACACAGAGCTGGTGAATGAGCAAGGTTTAAATATTCATTCAGCATTAGCATCTGTGAGGATGGCCAGATACTTTCATTAACTGGATTCAGGTTATATGTGTTTCGTTTAAAAGCAGCTGTGATCACTAATGGAATGACCTCTGTGTCATTTTCCATTCTGAATCAGGAGGTGCAATAGCTCCTCTTAGGATGTTGTGTTTGCCGCTTGCGCTGACACCAAGTGCTAGTAAAATATGGTTGGTGGCTTTCAACCAAGCTCCCCACTTTAAAAACAAATTCTTTTTTCATTTTTAATAAAGAGACAGATCCCAGGCTTGAAAGGCATGGGATACTGTGCAACTATACTGATGGCTGCAGAGGTGTGGAATTTGGGAGAAATAAGTTTTCTCTTTCCTATCCACCACCCTTCTTCCTCCCTCCAGCCTCCACCATCTTGAGGGCCGTGAGTCCAAACAGGGGACCAAGAGACAGGTCTGGGTGTTCAGGTGGCTCCCCAATCTCCATTCAGCTTGGGACTCACCTGCCACCCACTCCTGCCTCCATGTCCCACTCCCAACATGTACACATGCCTCTCTAGGCTTAATTTTGAGCATTTAGAAAAACATAAGACCCCCGCTCCCAGCTCTCTTTCCATTTCTCCCTTTCCCACCAAGATTCACACAGACCAGTACAGAGTCTTTCAATGACAATATACTATTATATTAGTATAATACTAATATATTTGTTTGCTTTTATTCCTAGCAGAGCAGCCATGGCGTGCTCTGTTAAAATGTTAGATTAGACCCTGTTACTCCTCTGCTAAGAAATCTCCTGAAGGCCCAAGTCCTCCCAAGGCTCAGGAGACCTCACCCTCCCCTTGGCCCCTGACCTCTGCCCTCAAGCCTCCTCCCCAGCCCTGGCTCCCTCCATGCCAGTGGGTGTGGCCTGTTCTTGCAGCTGCTCGGACCTATTGGATGTCTTTTTCCTTGATGTTCCTTCTATTTCTATCTCAGTATCTCTTTCCTCCTTCGGATCTTTGCTTAAAAGGTGTGTCCTTTGTGCGGTCTTCCCTGTTGAGAATGACCCCTCCTCCCACCCTAGCCCACTCTGCTTCTTGCTTTCTCTCTACAGCCTCAGAGTCCTCCACGACACTCTGCAGCCCTCATTTCCCATGCAGGTTGCATGCCTTCCATTGCTGCAATCCAACTCAGTGAGTGCTGGGGTCCCATTCATTGTAGTCATTGGGGTATCCCTGGCATCTGACACACAGCGATGCTCAATAAATGTTGGTGAGTAAGTGACTGACTGCTACTGTGACTGTATTAGTCCATGCTTGCATTGCTATAAAGAAATGCCTGAGATTGGGTAATTTATAAAGAGGATTAATGGTTCTGCAGGCTGCACAGGAAGTATACTGGCTTCTGCTTCTGGGGAGACCTCAGGAAGCTTTTACTCATGGTAGAAGGCAAAGGGGGTGCTGGCACTTCACGTGGCTGGAGGAGGAGGGAGAGAAGAGGGAGGTGCCACATACGTTTAAACAACCAGATCTCACAAGAACTAATTATCAGGCCGGGCGCGGTGGCTCAAGCCTGTAATCGCAGCACTTTGGGAGGCCGAGACGGACGGATCACGAGGTCAGGAGATCGAGACCATCCTGGCTAACACGGTGAAACCCCGTCTCTACTAAAATACAAAAAACTAGCCGGGCGAGGTGGCGGGCGCCTGTAGTCCCAGCTACTCGGGAGGCTGAGGCAGGAGAATGGCGTAAACCCGGGAGGCGGAGCTTGCAGTGAGCAGAGATTCCGCCACTGCACTCCAGCCCGGGCGACAGAGCAAGACTCCGTCTCAAAAACAAACAAACAGAAACAAAACAAAACAAAACAAAAAAAGAACTAATTATCAACCACGGCTCCAAAGGGGATGGTGTTAAACCATGAGAAACCACTCCCATGATCCAGTCACCTCCCACCAGTCCCCCCTCCAACGTTGGGGATCACAATGTGACATGAAATTTTGTAGGGACCCAGATCCAGACTATATCAATGACTGATAGTAACAGTGGCGGACGGTGTCGTGGGTTACAGAGTGCCTCTGTGTGCATTTTCTTGCTTTCCTCACCACAGCCCCATGATGTAGGCTAGGAAGATTTTATTATCCCACTCTGCAGAAGAGAAAGGTAAAGCCCAAAGATAGCCAGGGGTCTGTTCAAGTTCGAACAGCTAGCAACAGTGAACTTGGACTTATTTCTTCTGTCCCCTGGGCTGTTTATATTTGATATCTGACATGGCTGATTTGGGCTTCTAGAATTCTAGGGCAGCTGCATGTGACCCCAGTAGGCTGAAGTTATGAGACCTAGGTAAATGAGTGTCATGGTGAAATGCCCCTCATTCCCAAGACCCCACACCTTGCCCACTGGCTCCTCCCAGACAGGCTGGCCTCCTTAGGCCTTGGGTATAATTAGCCTAGACGTTTCTGGCCTTGATACAATAACTGGTAAGAAGCTATCCACTCTGCTGTTCATTAAGACAGGTGACACAGGTGAAAAATTTTAGGTGAAGCATCTGGCCTAATTTAGAAAGGCTCTGTAGGGCTAGAGCCTTTGATTTATCAGGGAGAGGTATCTGTTATCAGAGAGTCTCACACATGGACTTATTTATTATCCAGAATCTGTTTTTAATTTCAGAGATTGTTTACCTAAACTGCTGTGTGTCAGATTCCAGGACGGATTTCTGCTTAGCATTTAATTTTAGATACTTGCCATGGTGGACAGAAAAAAATGGGCCTCCAGAATTTGTAGTTTCATTATGAATCTTATCCTTGGCAGCCCCTACCAGTAGTTTGTCTTTGAAATCTCCTTGGTACTTGTTAACCCTGCTCTGCTGTGAAAGAGATATAGTGTATTTATTGGACTTTGCCCATTTATGAAAAAGTACAGAAATTATTAATGGTTTAGTAGCTATTAATGCATTACTTGGGTGGAATTCAAATTCTAATATTTATGGTAAACCCCTTTATAATGAAACAGGCAGAGAATCAGCTCTCTTGCTCCTTAAATTTGGAAGGCTCTGGATGCCATTGGAATGGCTCCCTGTGAAATATGAGCCCTGCTGGCATTATATTTACACCCATAAATAAAAAATAAGTACTTCGGGTTGGAGGAGAAATAATTAAGAATATTTGTGTAGATAATAAAGAGGAAATGGTCCAGTTTGGTTAAGTGTGTGTTTAGGAAATGCCAGGGGCTGCTGGGACTCGAATGAGGGATGGGAAAGATCGGGGCTGGAGGACTGTGGGTGTGGAGGACTTCTGGCGACTTGTAGGAAGGGAAGCCTTGTGGAGGCCATCCTGGGACCATGGTAAGATGTATGGATCTGGGAGGCTTGTTTGGATTCCAAGTCTTCCCTAAGTTAGCACAGCTCTTTAATAGCAGTTGAACTTTCCTGGACCTCAGCCTCCTCCTCTATAAAGTGAAGTTGGTATCTCACAAAATTGTCAAGATGATAAACAGCATAGACTTAGAATTGTAATAAGTAATCCACAGATCTGTGTATATGAGGCCTAAAGAGAGAACTCAGGTATGGCAAGCATCTCAGAGCAGGATTGGAAAAAACATATACATATGTATGTACATATACACACATATAGAGATACATGTATTTTTGGTGTGTGCGCATGATTGCTGGCTGTCGAGCGGAAGATAGGGAATATAGAATGGGTATAAAATAACCTTAATATGGCCATTTTAAAAAATAGGGTCTCAGAATACAATAAATGTACTGAGTACCTCTTACCTACCAGGGCTCTTTTGCCCATGGAATCTGTTATTGGGTTAATGTCCCCTGATCTTTTTCTAGTCCAACTGAGCTTCTTTCTGACCTCTTCCTGTTAGAAGCTAAAGGGTTTGGTTGAATCTCTACATCTCTAAGCATCTAGTAATCAGCTGTAAAATCAACATGTAATAACAGAAAGGAATCTCAAGGAGCATCTTGTTTAAGGATGGCAAGCACATTTTATTGCATATGAAAGCTATATAGTGATGGCTTCTAGAAGTGCTGAATTGAGAAAAATTCTGACCCATAGCCATGTTTAGCAGGAAAGATGGGTGACTGATGAGTGGTACCTGCTAGAGTTGATGAGTGGGAAGTAGTGATGTTGTGTCTCACATCTTCTCATAGCTTTTTGTTTGTTTGTTTGTTTGTTTTAAGAAGGAAACTAAAACCTAGCACAGTCAACTGGCCAAGCTCACAGACTTAAATCTCTGGCTTCCAATTCAAGTGATGCTGAGGCCACACTACACTGGTGTGGTTACTACAAACCTCCTAGGACAGCAGTCAGCTGCTCCTGACTTAGGAGACTACCACTGCAAGTGGACATCTCCTTGATGTGTCTGATGGCCTTCACAGAGAGCCAAAAAGCCAAGGCCCAAGAGACTATTTGGATTGATGATGATTATGTGAATGATAACTCATTTATTTAGTATTTCTATGTCTCAGGTCCTATACTATGACGTTGATGCTTGTTTTCCCATTTAATTACAACAATCTTATCAGTGGGTGACAGTCTCTTCATTATGCACATGAGGAAAAAGGGGTCCAGATAGGTTAAGAAACTCTGCAGAGTCACAAGCTAGCAAGTCTCAAAGGCTCACAGACTCCAGAGCACTGTTTTTAATCACTGAACATCTCCTATGTGCTTGTGAATGGTGCCATCCCTAGGGGTAACATAGATGCATCCTCCGAGTAACATGAAGAAAGATGTACATGTAAAGTAGCAAAGGAAGCTGGGGGCAGTGGGTGGTCGGTGCTCCTGACAGACAACATTTAGGCGGCAGGGAAGAATGTCCTTGCCATCTCATACAGAATTTCCGTATTTCTGTGTGTGCTGCCGTGACTCTAGCAAGAGTTGGATGGAACTGGGGAGATCAAGTCTCCGGTTCTTTATTTCTGCTCACTCTAGCTAATTGCATAATGACTCATAAAAGTGAAATTTCTAGTGAGCATGTCTGCCATGCTGTTTTGCTAAAGGGCATAGATGTTTCCTGACTTCAGAAGGAAATGATCCCTGATGCTGGAGAAAGGGACAACCTTTCGCCTAACAGATTTTGCCTCTCTTGTCCCTCCCTTTATGAGGAGCCTGAGTAGACAGTATCATTCTGGGAGCTCTGGACTCCTCCCCATGGTGCTCCAGGGGCTGGTGGCTGGCTTGCATTGAGCCTGTTTACTGTGTGGTGAAGGCAGAAGACATGGCCATTATATTCCTAATTTTACCTGAGTTAACTATAGCCAGATAACACAGGTCTTGGACTCAGGTCCAAATTCATTCATCCACCAGGCTTATCTTTGTCTGCCTATTGGCTTTTAAATATTCAGGTTACAGGGTATAATCTTAACATTTAGGTTAACTATCAAATAAAAATAAAAATTAATAAGGTAGAAAAAAAAGAAGAGAGTGTCTTTACTTACAACTCTTATTGGAGCTGGTGGAAGGGCGCCCTCTCAGCCCATGTGATTCCTGTCTAGAAAATGGGCTCTTCTCTGCATGTTGCAGTCAGCAGACTATCAATCTCTTCCTGGGCTGGGTGTAGGTTGCTGCCCTACCTGGGATCACACAGAAGGAAGCTCGGGAAATTCTTTGATCGAAAGTTACTTTTCTGGCCTAGGAAAGGGGTCCCAGGGGCATTTCACTTCTCCCCAAGAGAGTAATGAGAATTGCTCTCATTGCTGCTGATGATGATGGAGGAGGAGGAGGAAACTATGTTAACGTTTGAGTAGAATCATCATCACCTGGCAGGCATTGTTCTAAGTAATTAACATAATCCTTCAATAGACTCGAAGTTGCTGTTATTGTTGTCCCCATTTTGCAGTTACACAATGGCTTGGCTGGTTGCAGTTAAATAAACCACAGCTTGGCCCACACAGGGGCTCACATCTGTAATCCCAGCACTTTGGGAGGCCCAGGCTGGCAGATCACTTGAGATCAGGAGTTCGAGACCAGCCGGGCCAATGTGGTGAAACCCCATCTCTACTAAAAATACAAAACTTAGCCAGGTGTGGTGGTGGGCGCCTGTTATCCCAGCTACTTGGGAGGCTGAGGCAGGAGAGTCTCTTGAACCCAGGAGGCGGAGGTTGCAGCGAGCTGAGATTGTGCCACTACACTCCAGCCTGGGAGACAGAGTGAGACTTTGTCTCAAAAATAAAAAAAGAAAAAAAAAGAAACCATGGCTCATTTATTCCCTCAGGGTCATATTATTGGTACATGGTGGAACTGGCCTAAGAATAGAGTCTGCGCTTGGTGACTGGAAGAATGTCTTAGGAGAGGAACACTTCCCTTTTCCTGTCAGTCTCCAGACCCTTACTCTCCTCTTCATGGAGATTGTTTTCTTTTTGATCAAAATGAAATCCAGAAGAGAGAGGGAAAATCCTTATGGAACATCTTTGCAGGCCTCTTTTATCAGGGCTTTTCTCTGGCTTCATCTACCTGCCTGCCCCACAGGCCCCTCTCCCTCACCTAAACCCCTAAGACCTATCTGTTCTTTGTCTGTCATGAACAGTTCTCCAAACCTTTACTTACCCTGAGTTATAGATGAATGACAGAAGCTGAATGTGTTTCTTGTGCCAGCAACATTTGTATTTTCATTGTAGTTGAAGCAGTGAAGGTGGACTTTCACGTGCAACTGACCAGGTGCTGCTTCCCACTCTATGGTCTTTATATGTCCAAGCTAACCTGAGATCCAAAGCTAGGAATTCACTTAAACTGTCTGCCATTCCATCTGTTTGGATTTGTCTACAAACCAATCAGGAAGACATATGAAAGGTGAACAGAGGCAGCATTTTAGCTCCTTCTGCACCCTAGGATTTTACAGTGCCATAGTCTCCAATAGCATGCTCTGAACATGATCACTGTATCGCTCTTCCAGATGGAAGGTGGTCCTGCAATCAGTGGGCTTTTCTTGGCACAGCATAGGCTACAGCCAGGCACCTGACTGAGAGAACATTCCTTAGGTGCCAGGAGCAGGAGAGGAAGGCTGGACACTCCATGTTGCCTGAGGCCACCACCCTTTGGACTAAGAGACAGAAAGAAAATGGTGCTCACCTCTGGAAAGACCAAGTCGTTGATGTCCTGCCTCCCATCTTCAGGGCTGTTCTACCTATGAGGCCATCTCCTGAAGGCACCGTGTTTTTTATATAACGTTTTGTCCTTTTAGAAATTATCGTGACGCATGTCAAGAGCTTTCACACCGAAAAAATATGTCACATTAGCTTCCAAGTTTCTGATTGTCTAAATAACGCAGCAACTCAACATACAGCTGTCTGGCATTTTGACAGTACAATAACCCATAATTCTTCCTGCCACTCAACACTTCAAGGTTAGCATTTTGTAGTTTGCTCTCAAGGAGTAGTCATTTAAATTTTCAAGAGCAAAGAAATGAATGTGGCTGCTTCATACCTCTCTTTTGATCCTTCCTTTATTTATTTGTGTACTTTTTCCATTTATATTTTCCATTATATATTTTATGGAATGCTTATGTTTGGGTGTAAACTTTTTTTGGAGCATTAGAATGTTGTATCCCCTTCTCCAGATAGATGGGAATAAAAATGAGACATATCTGCTGAGCTTCCGAGGGCAGCTGCCCTGTGAACAGTTCCCAAGCATTTGCAGTGGAGTAAAGCAAGAAGGAACTAGTAGGCATATGGAGTAGTTTATGACTCTTTTCTGTCTCCTTTCGGATGGTAGGTGAAGTACTTGCAGCTGCCTTCTGAGGAAGGTGGAGTTTCCAGTTTCTACCTTCTCTTGAGAGAACCCCACTTGCTTAGTCCAACCTTCATCCTTGAGTCTCAAGGATGAGTCTTGGAAACCCAGTTAACATCTTTGACTTAGCTGCTGGTTTCTGAATTGTCCTGACTGGCTTGGTTGCAACTGGTCATTTTTGTAGGCACATAATGGGTTTTGTGCCTAGGTGGGAAACTGGGTTATGAATCTGGCTTTCATTAATTGCCTCTATAACCTTGACCAAGTCAACAGTTTTCCTCTTTGAACTTCTTTCCTTATTTCTAAAATGAGATTACTAGCTCTCTCCATACCTGCCACTCTAGGCTTATATAGCTGGGATAAGAAGAAACAATAGGGATAAATGTGCTCGAATTATTGAGAGCCGTGCTATCTCAATCTTAGACATTATTGTGAAGTTTTTCTTTCAACCCGCTGCCAGTTTATATCCTGGATCTACCTTCCTGCCTGCAGTAATTTAGTGGCTTATTGTGATGTGTGGGTCACTTTCTGAGACAAAGAGAGTCAATATAATGCCTTCTGCCATGAACAGGCTTTATTTAGTGGCCTTTCTTGGACTGTGTTCAAGAGTAAACTCTTGGACCTTGGGCACCCTGAGGACATCTCAGGGTTTAAAATTCCTGAGATAAAATAATTAAGTTTTAGATCCATAACTGACTGATGGACTCAATGAATGTGCTTTGCCTGGGAAAACTCTAACCTCTCCAAACTCACCAAACCATGTTTAAACCCATGAAGTTAAGCACAATTTAAAAGTCTGAATGTGTTTAAAAAGAATCACTGTGTTTATAGGCAATCTGTTTACACGTTGAAAGCCATTACAGTGATAGTGATAAAAATTTACCAGTTTGGGCCCTAAAATCTCTAAAACATAATTTGTTTGTTGAGGCCTACTGGAATTGATGAAGGAGAGAATTAACTCTTCTTCAGCATCCCTGGGACTCACTCTGACAAGTCTGAGAGGGGCTGCTGGCTGGAAATTATAGAAGGTTTGAATCTAGGTTCATGGGGAGTTTCTAATGTGTGGAATTTGTTTGGTTGGTTGCCTTTGGTGAGGAGGAATCCAGGTCGATTTTCTCCCATTTATTAAAGGTTTTATGACCCCTCTTCTTCAGAATTAGCAATCTCATTTGCTGTGCATTTGCTACTTTTAACTGGAGAGTTTGAAACCTTGTGCAGTCTACTTGTATAAGATGCTGGATTATCACAGTTCCACGCTTCAAATAGCCTGGGCTAGGAGGAGAACAACTTGACGGGGTTTACCGCAAATGTTTCAATACTAGCAATAACACAGTCACTTGAATTGCATATCATTCTATACTCTTCAAAGCATGTCGCATCTGTTAACATAGCTGATCTCAGAGTAGTGCCGTGAAGCAGGAAGGACTATGATTTCTAAAATTACGTTTTTAAGGATTTTTTTCTGATTATGAAAATAGTGCATATTCATTATAGAAATTTTGGAAAATACTGAGAATCATAAAGAAGGAAATTAAGGTTGCTCATAATTCCCCATTTCCCAGAAATAACCACTTAAAACCTTCTGGAATGTATCTCCCACCACACATACTCCTTTTTGTATGTATGTGCACAGATACCTGTAGATTAGATTTTTTAATATGAGATCCTTCTATAAAGATACTGTATGTTCTAGGCCTTTCACTTATAAACATTTACCCGTGTTATAAATAGTTCTTGAAACCCCACTGTTTAATAGCTGAATGGCTTTCTGTTTGAAGAGTATTATAATATTGTTGAGTAACTATGTTATTTTCAGTTGTTCCCTATTCTACTCGGTATCATGAAGTATGTTCCAGAACGTACATCTATTTATTTATTTATTTTTTTCATTTTAAACACAGCTCTGATTATATCCTGAAGACAAACTCTTAGAAATGGAATGGCTAAGATGTTTCTGTCTACTTTTTGAGGACTACTATGTAAAGTGATAGATAGAAAGGTAGGGATTTTATCCCAATTTGATGGTGGGAAAACTGAAGATCAGAGAGTTACACTTACTTGCTCCAGGGTGCAGAGTGGAGCAGCCAGGTGACCCTATGGAAGCATTCACCTTGCTGGTGCTCTCACCACCTGGCAGGTGAGGACAGCACCTTGGCAAGGCTAAGCTAGGTTACAATGTGGCTGTTGTGGGCTCTCTTCACAGCCCCTATTTGGGTATGGTTTGTGATACTGATGGAGATTAATGAAATTGTCATTCTGCTTCATGTCACTGCTTCTCAGAGCTTTCTGGGCTTTCCTTCTCCCCCTCTCTCCCCAACTCAGTGCTCTCTCAGAATGGCTGCAGCCCACCTGCCTGCATGTTTGCGTGCCTTCCTTTTTAACCTAAAACATTTCGGAGGATGCCTATCAAGTTCCACACCCTGTGTTGGCTGCAAGGGGTACAAAGATGTGTTAATTCAGTCCTGACCCTCAAATGTCATCTAGGATGAGAAGGCAAACAGGTAACTGTGGTGAAGTATGAAGAAGACATAGTCCTGGGGCTGTGGAAGAATCAGGAATGTCTCATTTGTGAAGCGTATCACGCTGTTCCTGGTGCATCACAAACCTCTAGTCTGCTGCCTCAGTGGACCCCTTTGGATTCCTATTCTGTAGTATTTGTTTTGCTCAGATGTATCCCCAAAAGTCTTCTCACTTTTGCTCCTTTTTGCTCCTTGTCTGCTTTGACTTACTTCCCATTGTTTTTGTACACCTAATAAATAATTGATGGTGTGGCCTGACTACCTGACCTCTGGGTGCCTCTATCCTGGCCCTATTCTTGCTACTTATAAGTTCCCAGGAAGTTGCACCTGTCCCTGAGTCTCATTTTCCTTATTTGTAATATTAAGGGAAGAAAACCCAAAAACTGCTAATACAAATAATAGCAAGCATGTATTGAGCACTTATTATGCCCCATGTACTGTCATAAGAACTTTACACATATTATTAAAGCACACATCTTCGTGGGGTTTGGGTTAGTGTTGTCCCATTTCCCAGCTGACGATCCAGAACCCAAGGCCACACAGCTGGATGGTGGGGCCATGAGACAGGCAGACATTAGCAATTGTTCTCTTTGCACTGTCCTCCACTTTCTTAGGACCCTTGCCTTACATTGTAGTTGGAATGGCAAAACACTTGTGGTGTCATTTGGGAGTTTAATATGGTTAGTTTGGGAGAGCAGAAACTCTCTTGAGTTGACAATGCATTGCAGAGCAGGCATGAGGACGTCCAGGACCTTGGCTGTTCCCTCCCCAGGGCTATAGAATGTCACAGAATCAGGGAATTGTGGGGCTGGGAGAGACCTCAGAGGAAAAGCTCCTTTTTCAACCATCCATTCACTTGCTCACTCACCAACATCTTGAGCACCTGCTATTTGAAAGTCATTATACTACATGTTGTTCTTGCTATGGAGACTAAGAACAGGTACGGCTTCTGCTCTCGGGAAACTCACAACCCAGAAAGCCGGGAGGTAGCATGTCACACAGCTGGTGGGACTGTTGGGAGAGAAAGCAGTAAGGATAAAAATGTTTTCAGTTGAAATGCCTAATTCTCTCTAGACTTCCAGGAAGGGGCCTAATAATTTTGGCACAAGGACTATCTTCTTTCCAGTGCATGGCCTCGTGTTCCTGGGTCTGGCAAGTCCAGAATTAGTAGTAGAGAACTCTTGTCCAAAGCACTAATTTGGAGGCTGAGATTTATTGTTGTCACAGCACCTGGCTTACAAAAATAAGCTTTGTCATAATGGAGGAAGAAAAGGAAGGAAAATAAAGTCAGGTTTTAGATCAGTTGCAGAATTTTTTCCCCTGTCTATTGAGGTTTATAGTAAGTCAAAATGCCTGGTACTCAGATTGATTTGAATGAAAAAAAAAAGATATACATATATATGCATGCTTGAACAATGTCAGGCTTCCAGTGTGCCTCTAGTTCCTCTTTAAGTCCCCAATCTAGGAGTTTCTTCTGTAGCTTGATTCCAGCAAGAACAGGCACTGCTTCAGTATTCATTTCAGTGGCATTGACAATACTGACAATATAATTGACCTAAAAAGTTCTGGATTTCCTGTTAATGCACTTTAGAAATGTACATCAA
This sequence comes from Rhinopithecus bieti, assembly GCF_001698545.2. NCBI lineage: Eukaryota > Metazoa > Chordata > Mammalia > Primates > Cercopithecidae > Rhinopithecus > Rhinopithecus bieti. Next base: position 933,895 of record NW_016805265.1, on the reverse strand, counting down.
CTACCAAAAAAAAAAAAAAAAAAAAAATCATTTCTATCTACATTTCACTTGATTTCCATTTTCAAGAGAGAGGCTTCATCATTATTATTCTATTTGAATAGCACTGATATCTTGAAGGATGGAAGGAGATTTCTATTGTATGCGGGAGTACTTTATTTCGATATTTTCTTTGTCTGATTATACATGATAAACACACATTAGTGACATTTCGTGCATGTTTGGAAGATAAATGGGGATATCTCTTTAAACCATTCCTGACACTTGCTAACCTGTGAGCTTAATGGCATTTTCTCTTTGATTCAATAATTTGTCTGTCAAAAAAAAGCTGGGCTGACATTCTCCTTGTTGTGGGATTGAAATGGAAAGAAATCTCTTCTCTTGAAGATACATTTTTTTTTTAAATTGAGGGGAACATTTTAGGATAAAATGTTTTGAAATTATTTGGGTTTTGGTGGTGGAGGTGGGGGACGGGGCTGGGAGGGTGGCGCTGATGAATGCGAGAGCCCTGACATTATATGTATGGCAAGTGATCTTAAAAGGGGGCCCATTACCTCTGTCTGCAAGTCCTCTTGAAATAATTAGGGAACGTGTGAAATCTTGCAAATGAAGATGGCTCCTACTGCAGTGTCTCCTGGGAGCCGTCAGCCTCGGTCCCGATGGAGGTGGTTGGGTGGAGTGTGCATCTGTGTGCATAGGCATAGCTCTGACTCCATGAGCCTTGGTTCCCCCAGACGACAGAGAGATCCCCTGGACAATGGTGAGAGGGAAGGCCGTCCCAGTATGATGCCAGAGAGGCTCCAAATCCAGATGCCTGTTTTTGCTTTGGAGATTTTGGAGCAGCCTCATTCAGGGGCTGTGATGAACATGAATCAAGTGGTGAACCTCGAGTTTAGGGAGACATATGGTAGGCCGCAGTTGGGGCTTAGAGCTCATGAGGGAGCCCTGTGCATCTGTGAGAAAGGTGGCTTCATATGTTGGGAATGAGGGACCATGTCAGAGCTGTATCATGTGACCCAGGATGTGTTACTAGCCTGCCTCCTGGAGCCCCTCCGTGCCCGGAATTTGAGGGCTTCTTGGAAGTCTGATTACGTAAAGTTGATGTGAATAGGCAGGGAGCAGAATGGAAGAGGATGCTTGGTGTTGACAGTCTGCTTCCCTCCCTTCCTGCTTCTCCACCGTAAGGGGTCTTCACATGCACCATTAGAACACAAGGACTTATTAGGCCCCCTCGCGTTGATTCATTCAACACCTTGTATGTGTGCCAGGCACAGTTCTAGGCCCCAGGGAGACACCCCAAGTCATATAACTTGCCCATAGTGAAGTTAGGAATAAAACCCAGGTTTCTTGACTCCTGATCTGATGCTTTTCTGGCATACCACGCTGGCTTCCTGGAGACCCCATCTCCTGCAGGAGCCTGAAATTCTTTCTCATTATCTTGTTGTTCTTCCTCATGGCTTCCGGTTCCCCTGTCTGAGAACCCGGGTCAGTCATTTCATGCTGGGTTACCCTAGCAAAACACAACAAACACAAACAAACAAAAATGAAGTCATCAACTATCACATGTGTTTTCCCAGGCCGGATTTCCCACTAGCAAGTAGGGCCCTTCAATGAATATCCTGAGTGCTGTTACTTTAGAAGCCCCATCACACAGCATATCAAACATATTAAAATTAACCCCTATCTCATATTAAACATGATTTATGAAGTTTCATGTGAAATTTTGGGAATGGATTTTAAAAATCATTTTTATAGTTTTGAGGTTTCAGAGTAAATTCATTGTGGCTTAAACTTTGTTATATTTAACTGTAAAGCTTGAATTGATTTGCACTTAACTGACCAATGATTATAATGTTTCTTTCTGTTGAAATTTAATGAAATATTTATTATTTAATGTATGATTTTTATTATATTATTATTTATTTAATGAAACATTTATTAATCTTAGTTTCACGATTTTTATTTCACATTTTAGAGCCATTTATTTTCAGATCTCAAACATTTCATTGGCCTTTAATGAGTCTAGAGGAGAGCCCTCGACACTATGCCTATAACTCCTCATGGAAGAAAGGCCCTGCAAATAGACCTCTTTGCAGCTACCCACCCAAAACCAAATTGTATACCACAACATTTGCTGCCCTTGGAGAACCCCAGATGGGCTTGCTGGAAAACCTCTTCTAAAATCCCTGGGACTGGCCTGAGTGTCATGGAAGTGAACCTGAGGACTCAAGAAGAACTCCCGTTTCTACTTGCCATGGTGTCTTACTCAGCTTGGGCTGCCATAAGAAAATATTGCAGACCAGGTGGTTTAAACACAGACATTTATTTCTCACAGTTCTGGAGTCTGGAAGTCCAACATCAAGAGCCAGTTCTGTTTCTGGTGAAGACTTTCCCCAGCTTGCAGATGGCTGCTTTTTTGCTGGGTCCTCACACCCTCACATGGTAGACAGAGCACACCCTGTTCTCTCTTCTTCTGAGGGCACCGATCCCATGATGAGGGTCTCACCCACGTGACCTCATCTAACCCCAGTTCTCTTCAAATACTACTTATACAAAGGCTCCACTTCAAACTACCATCACATTGAGGGTTAGGGATTCAATACATGCATTTGAGGAGGTTGGGGGGTTGGGGCACAAACATTCACTCCCTAACATACAGTGTGGTGGAAACGCCCAGGCCTCAGAGTCTGTGGCTGTGGATTTCACATCCCAGGCCCACCACTTTTAGCAGTGGTTAGCCTCCGAACTTCAGTTCCTGCATCTGTAAAATGGGGATGGTAATCAATCTGCAGGGTTGTTATTTGCATTAGAAGTAATGTTTATAAAGGGTCCAGCACCCAGTAGGTACATCTTCTCATTGTAATTTACCCAGTCATGTGAGGACATCTTTAATGAAATGAAACAGCAGCTGTTATGCATGAAGTTACGACAAAGAGACATACAGAGCAGGGAGACAGGCCAGGAGCATGTCTGGAGGCAGAAAAACAGGTAAAGTCCTTGACCTTGAGGCAAGGAGGGGCTCCTATAAAAAGAGTTTTTTCCCTACATTTCTGGGAAGTCTCAGGCTTTCAGGAAACCCCTCAGGTTGTGCCAGACTGCAAAGAGTGGGCTGAGAGGCCCAGTCTTCTGGGCCTGGGGATGATTCAGGGATGAAAGATCTGCAAGCTGGGAAGTCAGCTTGAGGGTTTTTCACCAGAAAACAATCTGCAGTTTATTTATTTACTTTTGCCATTTCCAGAATGGGAAACACAAATGGAAATGATGAGTTTTATAAATGTGGGAGTTTAGTGCCTGGAGTGGAGGTGGGGGTTGGTATTTACATGCAAATGACCCTAGATTCTGCAGATTACTAGTATCTGGTGAAGGAACAAATGCCCAGCATTTAGAAAGCCATCAGAACAGGGAGCGCCACCCTGACTGCGAGAATGGGTGGGCAGTGATATGGCAACCCTCTCTCCTGGGTACTCCACCATTAGAGGGGATTGGTGGGTAGAAAATAAGAGGTGGTGAGTGGTCTCCCAAATCCTTCCACGGGGGAACGTCCCCCGGCCCACCCTCTCTCTCTCCCATCCTTTCTCCCTTCCTTCTGCCACTCAAGTGAGTGCTGGGTGTGTGTCAGGCACTATCCTAGGTGCTTGCATTAAATCCATGGGCAAAATGGAAACATTTATAATAGACATTAAACAATAAACATGTCTCGTAAGGACGTTATTCGTTGGAGGGCAAAAAATGCTATGGAGAAAAGAAAAAGAGAGCAGGTAATAAAATTAGTAGTCCTGGGTGGAGGTGTCAGGACAGGTTGCAGTGTTGAACAGGGTGGCCAGGAGAGGCAGCATTAGGAAGGTGAGATGAGTAAATGGCAGGTAAGTCAGTTGAGGGTGTTGAAGGACAAAAGGACTATAAAATGAACTGTCTCTGAGCTCATAGTGTCTGATGGGGGAGGAAGAAGCCAGTCAACATTAGAATGCCTGGAATATCATTTCTTCCTAACAAATCTGAGCAATGTGGCTTAGGGAGATGAGGAATAGCTGTGCCTGCCAGTACTTAATCTTACGTGGCTCATGGTACCACTAGGCAGAGCTTGGTATCAGATGGCGATTGGGACATGGGTATAAAGCCAGAGTTCTCTAGCCCAGGTGGGGTTTTTGGGTGTCTAATGGCTCAAAACTTTTGTTGGATGAATGACATGAGTGGCTGAATGAAAAATTGAGTGAATAAATTCATCAATGAGCAAATGAATGAACAATGAATGAATAAAGACTGATTAAAATTCTTTGTTAAGAATAGGTAATTTACAAGTTCATACTATAAGTTACTAGTTGTACATTTAACTTCAGTAGTAATTTTTTAAGGTGCTTTGCTATATTTAAAATATATAGGCATTTACACCATTGAGTAAATTTTAAATGTAGTGAAAATTATCCAATTTTAAATATGTTTAGATATTATGGTATAGTCTGAACTTAGATTTTCACTTGTACCTGTAGTCAAGGTAGACCGTATTTTCTGAACCAGCAGATGACTTTGCCTCCTATGTAGAGTGAGAGCAGACTGCTTGAGAAGCTTGTGAATCATAGTTTCTTGCTTATGGATAATTGCTGCTCTTGGTCTTGAGACATGACATGGAGATCGACGCAGAGTAAACTGCTGGTCTGCTGGTTATTAAACTTCGCATATTTTCAGAAAGACCTGGGGAAACTTACAGAAAGAGTGGCAGACAGTGTCAGGCAGGCCTCAGACTGGCCACACCCCAGGCCTACTTTATCAGAAGTTTCAGGTATGGTCTCCAACATCTGTAGTTTAAAATTGTTTCTCAGGTGATTTTGTTGTTGATAGTGTAGGGGATTAAGGAACCACTGCACCAAAGCCAACTTTGAGAGCAGGGGGTATGTCCTTTTCTTTTAAAATTTTTACTTTATTAGTGTCTATTGATAAATGGATAAGCAGTAAATCCTAACTGCAGAAAGCCAAATGAGACAGATTTATCCCGCTCCAACAAGGTAGCATTTTAGTCTTCTCTCTCTCTCTCTTTTTCTTATTTTGCTTAACTTTTCCCTAAACATGGGACTACTCTGTACGTATTACTGTACTATTTGCTTTCTCTTTGCAATTCTGATGCATTATGCATGTCTCTCAATATGTTTTAAAGCTACATGATATTCCAGAATGTGGAAGTGACCCATCTTTTCAACTTGCTGAAATTCATTGATTTACTCAAGTGCTTCCCTCATAGAAAATGTTGATAAACCTTTGCTGACTGAATAAACGAAGAGAACATAGCTATTTCGTACCATCCACCCCATGTCAGTTGCCCATAAGAAGTTTGGTGTTAAAAGCAAGCCAGATTCCTCCACACATGTAGTTCCAGCTACTTGTGAGGCTGAGACGGGAGGATCACTTGAGCCCAGGAGTTTGAGGCTGCAGTGAGCTATGATTGTGCCACTGCACTCCAGCCTGGGTAACAGAGTCCTATCTCTGAAAATAAATAAGTAAATACATTTAAAAAATAAATAAATAAATGGGCCAGGCGCGGTGGCTCACGCCTGCAATCCCAGCACTTTGGGAGGCCAGGGCATGCGGATCACAAGGTCAGGAGATCGAGACCATCCTGGCTAATACGATGAAACCCCCGTCTCTACTAAAAATACAAAAAATTAGCCGGGTGTGGTGGTGGGCGCCTGTAGTCCCAGCTACTTGGGAGGCTGAGGCAAGAGAATGGCGTGAACCTGGGAGGCGGAGCTTGCAGTGAGCCGAGATCACATCGCTGCACTCCAGCCTGGGCGACAGTGCAAGACTCAATCTCAAAAAATAAAAAAAAAAACGAACGAACCAGCTGACTTAGTTCTTCTTAGGGAAGGTTCTAGGCTGTGGTGAGAACCCCTCCAATGCAGGGGTTCAGGCTGACTTGAAATGGGGTTGTCATTTAACAAAGGGAAAGAGAACAAATCCGCCAATGAGAAAAGTTGATGGGGCAGAGGCCTCAGGCAACGTCCAGACCCTGTCCTCAGAGTCTGTGAACATTTAAGGAGTTAGGACTTTCTTTATCTTCCTGGAGTGTCCACCCACTAATTTAGGGCAGGATATGGTGAGGACTGTGAAAGACCCAAGAGCCCTGGAGTTCCCTATGTATTGGCTGAGGGTATTCGGAGGAGTGAGGGTTTGAACTGAGTTCAGAAGGAGAGTCAGCCTGAGCTCCACTGAGCAAAGGCTCTCGGTAACCCTGCCACTTATGTGGAGAGGGCCGTTTTGCCTCTGTCTGGCCATGTGAAGACCTGCTGGCTAGTGTAGGTGGCTCTTGGAAACCAGGTAGGTAAGAAACCTAATAAACTAACTATTCTGTTGTTTCTCCTTTTGGAGAAACAACAGCCACAAAAAGCTCAGCCCTCCACAGAGCCAAGCTCCAAGAGCCCCTTTCACAGACACATAAATATTTAATAATCATCTGTCTACAACCAATCTAGGGGAAAAAAATCTTTAAATAGACTGCTCGAAAGGCCAAAACCTGAATTTTAATTGGGGTACTTTGAATTACTCCCATTAGTCAGTCGCTCTGACTTTTTCTTAGTGGGGACTGGATTGTTTTGAAAGGGGATCGAAATTATTAGCAGCCCTTAAAAAAAAAACAAAAAAAACCTCCTGATCCTACTAAATAATAAACTAGGCTTCTTTTTAAAAAGACGCGGCTTTCTAGGCTTCAAGCAAGAGGGTAAAGTAAGATGAGCCCCACATTTTAGAGATGCAATTTGAAAAGCAAGCATTAAGGGCATTCAGATGCCTGGCTAAGCAGTTCCTTGGCAAAGCACTTCTGCAGTGCTCCCTGGTCCTGCTAAAGTTTGCAGGATGGAGAAGGCCTGTGTGTGTGTGTGTGTGTGTGTGTGTGTGTGTGTGTGTGTGTGTTTATATATTTATTTTCCCTCTCTCTGCCCCCTGGGCCTGCAGTCTTCTGTAGCTGATGTAACAATCCTCCTGGACGAACCCCTTGTATCTCACGCTAGCCAATTTCGACAGTCTAAAGTGCTCAAATTGAGCCATTTTGTTCTCTGTAAAATAAACCTCAGGCCATTATGCGTGGTTTTTCATTCAGCCGCCTCCTTGTCACCCTTCCCTTGGCCCCTCTCTGCCCACCCTCCCCTGCTTCCCCATTCTCTCCTTTTGCTCCCCCTCTGACGAATGGGAGGGAAGCAGACATCCTTTAGGAGACCGCTGTTTTCAGTCCAGGCATGTCAACTTCACTCTGGCACAATTTGCTTTGAGATCTGTGGCATGGAGTGGGGCCGCAGGGTCACCCCCCCACCATAATTGATCTTGCTTATTCATCTGCTTCCTGAGTATTGCCCTCTCCCCACGCTGGCCTTTGTTTGGATAAATTGTTGGAAGATTTACTGTGGTGCTGAAAGCCGCCTGCCCTGGTGTCCCCACCACCTCTTCCAGGGTGAGACGATGGAGTGGCACTTAGGGAAGAAAGTTCTCCCTCCTCCCCACCATCCCAAACCTAGAGGACATCTCCCAGCGTCACAATTCAGGCAATTTCCAGACTAATTTACTATGGAATCACTTTGCACGGCCCTTGTGCACCGGTATGAGAAATGTTAATTGGTGTGTGAGCCCGAGATGCTCTTCCGAAGGATTTATCGTCGGAAGCAGAGGAGGGGAAGGGGAGCCGAGGCCGTCTTTGTGATGGCTTGGAGGCTGCACTCACTCGCTTCAGATTATTTTTAAAACCAATGGTCATGATGGATCTGAATCCAGTAATTTATTCGATTTTGGGTCATTAACCCTTGTTCTGCTTATGGCAGCAAATGACTTCATCGTCAGAAATGATGAGTGTTCTGAACTGTGGGGATACTTGGCTCTCTCGAGCTCTCATCTGAAAATCAATTTTAAGCAAGTGGCAGGCATTAGAAATCCTCTCTGCTTATAGGTTTCTGCAGCATTGCCTCCAGGATTTGAAGAAGCAGGGAGGGCGGGGGAGGGGGAGAAGCCCCTGGAAAACTCCTATTGCCGGGGTGTTTGTGTTGGGGTGGCTAATGTCCTGAGAAGGCTACACAATAGACTGTCAAAATGGTTCTTTCAGAGTGGGGCACAGATCACAGTTTGGAAATGGGGGAAAAGGAAAGAAAGGAGCCAGCCTCCATCGAGTGATCCTGTCTATAGACTGAATAAAATAGCTTGAAATCATTGTCTTGATTCCCATTGACTGAAGGCTGGAGGGGCTTTACTGGTTAAGCTTTTAAAGCCGCAGCAGTTTAAACCCTTTTTTTTTTTTTTTTTTCATTTTTTTGTCTGGTGTACCCTTTATCCAGTTGACCTTGAAACACATTTAACTCATCTTTGGAAAAACAAAAAACAAACACTGTTTGCCTTCAATTCCGAGGTTGGCTTCTCTCTTGAGGTGTTCTATAAATAGGTGGCATTGCCCAGCATCGTTGGCTGTAGGGCACAGGGGACTGACGTGGCCAGTGCCGACCTGCCTCCCACTGGGCACACACTCCCGTGGCTGCCCACACTGCAGTCCTCTGCCATCCTGGACAAACTGGCTGGCAGTGTTTCGGATCAGAGAATCCCTTCCCTGCCTTTGCAGATGGAAGCAATGTTTGACGGGTGCTCGAGTGCTCTCTGAGAATGCGCCCATCTTTAAGCACTGCCCATGTGAGCCTGTGATTTCCTTCAACATAGTCATGGGAGATCCTTTCCACTGCTGACTTTTAAGTTGAAATATTTAGGGGAAAATATGAGTTTTAGAAACTTTTAAGTGGAAGAGATTTAGTAGATTTAGTAATGATTTAGCCAATTCCCTTATATTTTTGCAGATGAAGAGCCTATGGCACAGATATATCAAGTGCCTTGTCCAAAATCACGCATACTGCAGGGAGCAGAAGTGATCCTGAACCCAGGTCTCCTGAGCAGTGGGGTACCTGGGGTAGGGATGGCAGCAGGTTGCTCAGGTGCAGGTAATAAGGGACTGCACTGTCTGCAGGGAATTTACAAACAATAACAAAGCCCCTCACTCTGCTTTTAGTGACCACCATCAGCTGATTTTCAACAATGTCAGAGCTGAAAACACCCCTTTCAGCCAAGGTGGGTGCCCCACTAGCCCCTCCCCGCCTCTTTGGTACCCCACTGCTTCTGACTCCCAGTTCTGTGTTTTTCTCACTAAACTAAGATGCATCCCTCATCAAATAGCAGCCAAACAAAAAACCAACCTTACGTTAGAAGTTCCCTGCTTCTTTTGGAATTAAGTAAAGAAAATAGCCTTTTGATAAGCCCGCATTAGCCAGGAATAGCGCAGAAAAGTGTGGTGACTTAAAATTCGAAGCTAGGGGGCCCCTAAAAAGAAGTGATGGGATTTGTCCGCTCTCTCCTCGCCTGCATCCCTCTGACATGTGAGTGTGGAGTGTGGGCCAGGAGCTTGCAGCCCTGCTCTAGGTAGATTTAACAGAACCAGGGATGCTCTGCATTACCTTCCAAACTTAATTCTCTCCCATGTATCATCAGAGCCTACGGGGAACCTCCCAGTGGTCTGAGGGCCTGACCAGCTTTTATGTATATCTCTGTGGCCATCTTGGCCAGACTGGTTGCTGTCCAGGTTTCTTCTCCTCCTGAGCCACTCCCTGAAATGGGTAGGTAAATATCCCAGTCTGACTTCAGCTGCCGAGTCATCAGTCCTGACAGACGGCTGCCTCTTTGCCGAGCAACCCCCGTCACTGCCTCCTCCCCCAGCCCCTCATTTCATCTTCCCTCTGTCAGAACTCACCCTTTGGCAGAAATCTTTTGCGAGAGCTAAATGTGAGCCTCAAAGAGATGTCGTCAAGGTATTTTTCATAATTTTCAAAGGTAATTTCCTTCCCTCCCCCCACCCACCTTCTCTCTGTTATAATTAACGTCTCAGCAGCTCCCCAAATCAGCATAGCAGCCAAGTCCCCTCCCTGTGAAGGTGGCCACCTTTTCCCACACAACAGGCCTAGAAAATGGCCTTGGAGAGCAAGGGTGGGCAGTCAAAGGCTTCCTCACCATTGCATTGAGAGGCAAGCTGGTGGCCTTACCATCCTGGGATGAAGGAGGACTTAAAATGGCTTCGTGTCACTTTTGGTCTAGAGATTCTACTGTACCCTGAGGCATTTCCCTAAGTGCCAGGCCCATGATGGTGTTTAGGGTACTCTTAATCTAATTTATATCCTTTTTTTTGTTTTGTTTTTTTGAGACAGCGTCTTACTCTGTCACCCAGGCTGGAGTGCGATGGTGCAATCTCAACTCACTGCAACCTCCACCTCACGGATTCAAGCAATTCTTCTGCCTCAGCCTCTGAGTAGCTGGGACTACAGGCGCTCACCACCATGCCCGGCTAATTTTTTGTATTTTTAGTAGAGTCGGTTTCACCATGTTAACCAGGATGGTCTTGATCTCCTGGCCTCGTGATCCGCCTATCTCAGCCTCCTAAAGTGCTGGGATTACAGGCATGAGCCACCGTGCCCAGCCTATATCCGTATTTTTAAGAATAGGCAACATCCATTCCAGGACATTCTCTGCAGCTTCTTTACCCTCCCATCCCCCCTCATGCCTCCTTACTCTCTCAGGAAGGAGCCAAGGAAAGAATTCCTCTTTCTCCCTGAATCCTGACCTCTGCCACCTCTGAATCCTGCCTGTGGCTAGCCCTCAACAGGTGGCCCGGCCACAGGAACCGGAGGAGGACTGGCCTGTGTCTCAGGCCCTCTGCAGAGATCCAAGCATGGCCAACCCTGGCTGAACGGAGAACCTGAGGGTAAATTATCTTCCACTAGGAATCCTGGGACTTGACATTCAAAAATTCTATTCATTGAAAACAGACTAGCCCTGAAAACCTGGTTTAGTAGATAAAATCTGTAACCACAAGAGGATAAATCGAGTTTGGCTTGTTTGTACTGGTCTAATTTAATATGATCTCCCTTGGAGTTTCCAGCGTCTAGATTTTCTAGATCATTAAATCCATTACTTTTCAATGTTAACTTTTTTTTAGGAGGGTAGGGTAGGGAGTGGATTTATTTTTTAGAGGCATCCCACACTAATCCTGGGAGCTTCATCAAAGCTCATTTAAGTGACTAATTTCTAAGCGCAGGGGCTCTGCAGGAGGATTTTCATCCATTTATCACAAAAGACCCCAGCAGCCAGTCAGGAAAGGGGTCTGCTGGCTGCAGCCACTGGTGTAGTCCACCCTGCAGAATGAGGAGAGGGGCCACTTCCAATCCCCCAAAAATGCCGAATTCCAGGATGAGGGGTGTGGGAATGTGGCCATCTCATCTCCCCTACCTCTGGAATGGTCTACAGAGCCATGGAGCCATTGTCGTGAGCCAATGTGTGACCTTGAGCAAGTGGGCCACCTCCTCTGTCCTCAGTTCCTCCATGTGACTGGTGGAGCGGGTCTCACCTGCCTCTCAGGGTCAGTGGGCGAGGCAGGTGAGGGCTGCATGCGAGGGTTGTGTGCAAATCTGAAGTGCTCATGAAAGTAGCCATTATCATTTCCTTAAGATTAACTCCTCTGAGCCTCAGTTATCATTGTGTAGGAAAGGGACTCTGTGTGATTGAGATTTTAACACCATGTGCCCTTCCCCTGTGGAGCGGTGGCATCTTAAAGAGTGAATATTTTGTTCCAGCTCTGTCCTCCAGGGATCAGCTTTGGGCAGGTGGAGCAAAACACAGGGCCAAGATCTTTACTCTGAGGGGAGATGCATAGGCACATCCCTGACTTCCTGTGTCTCCGAATTGCATAGGATGAAAGGAGGAGCCCAGAGGTGAGGGCAAGCCATGCTGGATAGTATCCTTCCCTTTGCTCCCTTCCCAAAGGCCAGGATAGGAGGAGGAGGAGGAGGGAGTGAGGCTGGTCATAGAACTCCAGGGCCTATGTGGGAGGACTGTCACACTCTAGGGTTAGGGACAGGGTCTGGGTGCAGTTCAGGGTTGCCAGGTTGTCAGAATGGCTTGGAGAGGAGCAGCAGCCTTGCCCAAAGCTGGTTCCTGGAGGAGAGTTTACTTAAAGGCCTGCTGTCCACACTAGGCTTCTGTTTACTGGTTGCTCAGGCCTTTGGACTGCACTGGGTTCCTCTCCTCGATGGACCAGTATCTTCCAACCAGAGTTTTCAGCCACTGCACTTTGTCATCAGTTATAGCTGCAGGCCATGGTGCATCTCAGAAGCCCCTGTCAGGGCTATACTCTTGTTCCAGGACAGAGCTCACAGCCCAGATACAGCATGAGGGCTTTCATGTCCCACTCCCATGGTGAAGAGCCAGTGGGACCCCACTGCACTTGTTCATTTTATTGTGAATTTGAATCCGTGGCTGTGTGTGGTGTGTGTGTGTGTGTGTGTGTGTGTGTTTATGGGGCAGGGGGTGTGCTTTCCTCCAAGTCTTTTATAAACTTTAATAAGATGGTTCTTTAATTTTGGGCATTATCCTTTAAATACATAGTCCCTTTGGCTCTTCCCCCAACCCCTGTAACCCCTCCAAACAAATATAAAGCATGGGAACAAAGCAGGCTGGGATATCAGTTGTACAACTGGTCAGTTCACGAAGAGGCAGTGTGTGCATGCACACCTGTGCATGTATGTGCGTGTGACAGACACTGAGTTCAACCCCTCATCATTCAGTGGTGGCCTTCCTTGGGCACCAGAAGACACTGCATAGTGTCTTTTCCTGCATAATTGGGCTGTCTTTTCATACAAGCTGAGGCGCTTGTTTCGGGATATAAGCCCACGCAGTCTCAACAGGTCAGGAGCGATAGTAAAAACCTGTTGTCTGGCTTTGTATTCGGAATAATGGAGTCACTAATCTACTTGATCTGACCAAGTCAGATAAAGGAGAAAGTGAGGGATGCCTGTGCTTCAGAGATGGAAGGTACTTGTAAAAGCAATTTCTTTGCGGGAGGGGGGAGAAGGGGGAGACACATAGGAAAAAAAGGGAGCAAAGACTGTTGGAAACCTTTTAATTAGTACTAATTACCTCAGCAGAAAAGGTTGGAAGCTTAAAGGATTTGTGTCAGCAAGTAAAAGATCAAAGATTGCTAGGCTCGCATTTTCATCTGTTGGCTACAAAAAGGAGTGAGGGGGAGGTAATGGGGCCCAGGAGAATGGCTGCCCAGGTGGCGCTGTCCTTAATCCCTTCTTTACTGCTGCAGCCCCAGGCCTAGTCCCAATTACATAATAAGATGATTTAATTTTGTTTTTTTGCTTTGACTTTAACTGGGAGTAGAAAAGAAGAAGGGTCATTTTTCTCCCCTTCAGTGAGGATGGGGTGTGGCTTGTGATAGTAGACTTGGTAGCTGCACAATCCCTTCTTTGATTTTCCCAATCTTTTCCCAATCAGCAAAATGACATTTTAATTTCAAATTAAAACAACAATAACCACCACCCCACCCACAGAAGAGTGCTCTTTCAGGATAAAAGGGTCTCTGGATATACGAAGAAAGTGAGGGCTTTTGGTTGATTGAGCTGTGGTTGAGCTGCGGTTGGGGCATACCTGGGGCAACAGATAAAATGTATTAAAAGAAAGCTCCACCTACTGGATTCATCACTATGGCAGTTCCTTAAAAATCCAGGAGGGCAGGGACAGAGGGAGGTAGCGGGGAAGGACGAGGAAGAGCGGAGTTGACAAGCCACACCACCCATCTTAGAAGGCCTCTGTGTTTCTCTCTGTCACCACCCTATTCTCTTTCTCTTTCAGAATGGATTAGGCTGGGACAAGGGCTGTCCGCAGACCCCACTGGTGCTCTGCCCGTATTCCTTTGGCAATCACCATTCTTGTGCATTGCCAATCTGATGGCTTCCAACTACAGACACCTGTAACTCTATTCTCTGGCTGCTCGAAACTTCTCAGGCCTCAACCAATGACTGATGGCAGGAGGTTGGTTAATATTGCAGCTCCCTCATCCCTAACTGAGGTGTCACTGAGAAGTGATCCACATTACATCCCATACCATTCTAGAGGAGAAGTTGGTGGTCAGCTGCTGGTCGGCCCAATACGGTCTACTGTTTCTGTTTTAAATATATATATTAAAAATATGTAATTATATATATGTGTGGTAACATTGTTAAGCCTATTCATTTACATATTGTCTATGACTGCTTCCACGTGGAGCTGAGTAGTTTTAACAGAGATCGCAGGACCCACAAATCCTAATATATTTACTGTCTGGCTATTTACGTAAAAAGTTTGCTGATTCCTGACCTTACAGGGTTAAACCCAGCTGCCCTTAGCAGTAACCCACCTCATACTATATCCTTTATTGACATATTTCTCTTTTTCACTTTCTGGTGTTTTGTGTGACCACTTCCCAAATAAATGACTTGCTCTCACATCCTCAATCTGTTTCTAGGAACTCCAGCTCAACACCATATGTGCATATACACACCAAAAGGACAGAGTCCCTGCAGATAGTGCTGGTTCCTCCCGTCTCTTCCAGAGGCCAAAGTTGACACCGTCAGAAACATCATGAAACAAAATAGCAGTTCAGCTTGGAGAACTCAAAAATGCTTTAACATGTTGCCACTTTGACCGAAGGATCTGAGCTCAAGCCATTGAACCTCTTCGTTCAACAACTTAGGCTCCTTCTAAAGCTTAGGCTTTAGGAGATAGGCTGCAGGAACAATCTAGAAGGAAGCCTGTATGGTAGAACTGAGACCCACTGGCTCTGGATCAGTGAGTGTGGCTCAGCCCTCTGTGGCATGGCACTTCGTCTTCATGAGAGGCGTGACCTAGAGTGGCCGGCTATTAGAAGGCTAGCCTCCTGGCTGTAGCATCTAAATATCCACTCCCTCTAGGAAAGGCTACCAGAGAAGGTTTTAGGCCCAGACCTCCTGACATTTAGTTTATGTCTCTTCAGAATCATATATGTAACTGCAAAGCACCTGCCATTCAAAATCTGATGTACAGTCTCTCTTGTATCTTCTGACCTCAGTTAGTTAAGTTTGAAATCCATTTATCATGAAGCCAGAGAGGGACTTGGTTGGAAGATTGAAGAAATAGATGCCCCGGCACTTTGCCAGGTGTATTAGTTATCTATTGCTAAGTATCAAATTGCCCCCCAATTTAGCAGCGTATAACAACAAACATTATTTATCAGACAGCTTCTGTGGGCCAAGAGTTTGGATGCAGCTGAACCCAAGGTCTCTCACAAGCCTGTGGTTAAGGCATGGAACAGGGCTGCAGTCCTGTCAAGCCTTCCCAGGGAGGATCCCTTTCCAAGCTCATTCACATGATTGCAGGTGGGATTCGGTTCCTCATGGGTGCTGGACTAAGGCCTCACTTTCTTGCTGGGTGTTGGTTGGAGACCTACCTCAGCTCCTTGCCACATGGAACTCTCCATAGGACAGCTCATGACTTGGCAATGAACAAAGGAGAGAGAAGGAGAGGTCCAGAAAGACAGGAGTCAGTCTTTTTGTAATCTTATCTTAGCAGTGATATCCATCACTTCTGCAGGATTCTGTTCATTAGAAGCAAGTCAAGAGGTCCAGCTCACAGTCAAGTGGAAGGGGTTACAGGGCTGTGACTACCAGAAGCAGGGGATCACTGGGAGTCATCTTAGAAGAAGCCTGCCATACCATCAGCTATCAATCTGAACATGCCACTGTGCTGGTATCACTTAATAATGAGGTATCCACTTAACATGATGCCACGTTGACTGAAGGATCTGAGCTCAAGCCATTGAACCTCTTTGTTCAACAACTTAGGCTCCTTCTAAAGCTTCATTGACTGTCTTTAATCATTAAATAATATTAGCTACTTTAGAATAAAATCTTTCTGGAACTTCCATTACCAACTCCTCTGTTTTCTTAAAGAGATTATACAAAATATACTTTTATGATTTTCAAGTCTCATCTCAGAATCTACTTCTTTGAAATTGTCATTCTTGGACTTCCAGCCTAAAGTAATCACTCCCTCTGAGTTCTTGTAGCACTTATTTTCTATATTGTTTGTGTGGCACATAATCATATATTACTTTGTGACAGTTCTATTGTTATCTTGAGTTATTCTTTGAATTTTGTATTGTTTAATTTCCACATGTCGACATCTTGTCTCTCCATAAGAATTATAAACAATTTAAGTGCAGCAGTTGTCTAATACTTCAGATAAAAGCAACTGCAATGGAAGTTCTATTTAAATATATGTTGACTTTTTTCCTTTGATGATGTTGATTTCTGACTCATGATGGTGATTCTTTTAAGGCTATTGAGAAAATAGCTTTAAAAAGGTAAAACAGTGTCAAAAAGGTATATTACTCATTGCCCTACACCAGGTGGCCCAAATACTCTGAATTGTTGTTTTTTTTTTTTTTTTTTTTTTAGCTTTGGTTTATTTATTTTGGTAGGTGGTTTTGTTTTAGTTTTTAATCTGTTTTCCTTGAGTGTCAACATAATAACCATTGCTTATCTCCCTTTTCTCTATGTTGGCCAAGAATCGGGACTAGGATCTTGAAATACTGCTTTAACCGAGTTTTCTGACTCAATGCTTATGATCTTCTGTAACATCCTGATTTTGTGACATCATCATTGGGACTGAGAGCTGTAGGAAAAAGGAACACACCTTTATTGAACACTGACTTCATGCCAGGCATTATTCACTTACCTCTAGGTTCGTGACTGTGTTTCAGAGAATGAAGATGGATTCAAGTGTGAACTTTAGATAAATAGTGTGCTGTACTTTAATAGTCTGAATGATGGTCATCTTGCACTAGGAATCAGAAGCCAGGTCTTAGGAAAAGAGAATAAAAAGAAATGGATTTAAGGAGGTTGGATTTGACAGCCGCATCAGTGCTTAGGGTTCGCAGTTCGTAATCCCTGGCTCACATAGCTGCTTGGGATGTTGCCTCCTCATGAAAGTACTTCCTTAGGCCTGGATGAGAACTTTTGGCATTTCTTATAAGAATAGTAGTAACTTAGAAATTGTATATGGGCTGAATTGTGATCCTCTCCCAAATTCATACTTTGAAACCCTAACCCCCAGTACCTCAGACGGTGACCTTACATGGAAATAGGATTGTTGTGGATATCACCAGTTAAGAAGAGCTCATATTGGAGCAGGGTAGGCCCCTATTTCAATGCAACTGGTGTCCTTGTAAAAAGAATGCCATGTGAAGAGATGCACACGTGTTGGGTGAACGCCCCGTAAATCCGCAGTTAGGCTGGAGCAGATGCCGTGCAAAGGCCAGAGTTAGGCTGGGGTGGAAGCCACACGAAGGCTGGAGTTAGGCTGGGGCAGATGCCACGCAAAGGCTGGAGGTAGGCTGCACGCCACCAGAAGCTAGGAGAGAAGTCTGGAACAGACCCTCCCCTAGTGCCTTCAGAGGCAGTGTGACCCTACTGATACCTTGATTTCAGCTTTCTCCACTCTAGGAATGTGAGACAAATATATCTTGTTCTAAGCCACCCACTTTGCAACAGTAGCCCAAGGGAACTAATTTCACAGAAGATGTTTCTGGCCTGGATTTGAGACCTCTACACTTCATGTTCTGTCCTTGGTCCTGAATCAGTCCCCTGGTTTTCTGTCCGAGGTCTCTCATTACCTTCAGGAGTCTCCATTCTCTAAAAGGTGTCTATGTGGGGAGGTGTCTTCCTGTAGTACTTCCAGCCCACTTGCTACTTCCCATGGAGAAAGTAGCCCATCAACAGTGATGAAAGTGACTTCCTACACTCAGGCAGCTGGTTGGGGCAGATCTGAAATGTCCGAGGGGACTTTTCTTAAGCCTGGAACAAGCCCATTCGGCATGGGGTATTTTCCTGGGCTGCTGTGGGTTCCAGGGCAGATGCGCAAACACATCTGTGAAAGTTCAGGGTCCCTGAGCACTAATGAGAGCTGCAGCTTCAACTTGCCTGATATGTTTGCTGTCACTTTCTTTTCTAGTGACGTTGGAGAAGGGCAAAGTCATGCAGTCTGTCAATCTTGTCTGCTCCCATGAAACTGAGAAAGTTCTATTAGTTTCCTCATGGAGACTGACATCTGTGCCATCTCTTCCATCACTGTGGAGGCTCCTTCCCAGATTTCGCTGTAACCCTTGGCAGCTGTGGAAGACAGCTTGCCAGGACAGTTGTCAGAACTCAAAGGAAGCAGAGCGGTTTGCCCAAAAGTAGACAGAGCAAAAGTCTTATCCTCGATCTAATCCAGGGTTTTTTAACCTTGACACCAGTGACGCTTTGGGACTGATAATTTTTGTAGTCAGGGCCTGTCCTGCATATTGTAGGATGTTTAGCGTCATCCCTGGCCTCTGTTCACTAAATGCTAGTAGCACCACCCAGTCATGACAATAAAAAATGTCTTCAGGTGTTGCCAAATGTCCCTTGGGGGACAACATAGCCCCCACTTGAGAACCACTGATCTAATCCCTTCAAATGACTGTAGGGATCTCTAGGGGATTTTGCAGTGGTCTTGGGAAAATGCACAGACATGCCATATTAGGAAGTGGTAGTTTGGGTAATTGCAAGGTAGTTGAGGACACTTAAGGGAACTCTACAAGGCATAAAGATATCAGGCTTCTGGAGGTTTGTTTTTTTTGTTTTTTGTTTTTTGTTTTGGTTTTGTTTGTTTTTGAGATGGAGTCTCACTCTGTCACCAGGTTGGAGTGCAGTGGTTTAATCTTGGCTCACTGCAACCCCCGCCTCCCAGGTTCAAGCGATTCTCCTGCCTCAGCCTCCCGAGTACCTGGGACTACAGGTGCACGCCACCATGCCCAGCTAATTTTTGTATTTTAGTAGAGAAGGGGTTTCACCATGTTGGCCAGGTTGGTCTCGATCTCTTGACCTCGTGATCCACCTATCTTGGCCTCCCAAAGTGCTGGGATTACAGGCGTGAGTAAGCCAACGTGCCTGGCCCTGGAGATTTTTAAGACATAAAGTGAAAAGAAGCTTCAATCAATGCATAATGTTACAGATTCTAAATGTTCAGATTGATCAACTGTGGTGATCATGTTACCAAGGGGTTACTGTTTGCTGGCAAATAGGTAGGGTAACTTTCATCACAGTTTGCCCAGGACAGTTTGAGTTTATGCCATTTTCCTGGCATAATCAGTAAGTGTCCCCTTTACTCTAGGAAGTATCCCAATTTAGACAGCAAATTTTATGATCATCTTACCCTTGGGCCAGGTACAGCTCACTGTGTTGTTTGTGGACAGCACAGATGCTCATATGGCTGTCACGCAGTAGAGTGTCTGCTCTCTGATTCCTTCAGCCCTCGGCACTCCTTACTGTCTTGTATTTTTAGTAGAGACGGGGTTTCACCGTGTTAGCCAGGATGGTCTCGATCTCCTGACCTCGTGATCCGCCCGTCTCGGCCTCCCAAAGTGCTGGGATTACAGGCTTGAGCCACCGCGCCCGGCCTCCTTACTGTCTTATGTGCATTTGTCGTATTTCAGCATTTCTGAGATGTACATTTCTTTTACATGTTAGCATACCTGAATCCATCTTAAAATTGATGGCTTCTTGAGATTGTCACTGACCAGGAGGCGGCTGTGATGGAGCTGCTGTTATCAGGGCACACTTGAATTGGGTCATGGTGGTTCTTATTATTTTTGCTGCAGTTGACTTATACAGATTTTTGGTACTTCACATGTCATTTACGAACTCATCGTGATTTGGCATTGAAAGACAAAACTATTGTGTTAACAGAAAGAGCATAAACTTGACATTATAAAGAATATATTTATTATTGAAATAATGACCTTGAGTCATATTTTCTGGCAAAGTAACAAGCAGAATATAAAAAAGGAATGTTTCTGAGACATTTTAAGGTAGGAAAACTTTGGGTCATTCTTTATTGACAGTGTTTTTTTTTTTTTTTTCCTAGTACATAAAATAATGTTGTGTCTATAATTGGTGCACCTTGGATTCATTGAAATGCAGTGTATCACCTGACTGGACCCTGAAGACGTATTTGAGTTGAGGACCCCAGTGGTTCTTATACTGCAGTAGACATAGATATGAGTTGGGGAATTAGCTCATGGATATCCACACACAAAGAACCTGATATGTAAGTCAGGCCTGGGCATGGGCTTCTGAATTTTTTATAAGTCTCAGGAGATTCTGGTGCAGGTGGTCCACGAGCCACCCTTTTACACAGTCTCATGTGGTCACTCCCCTTGATTCCACTCTGGAGGAATCTGAGCCCAGATAGGGGAGGGCTCTGTTCATGTAGTAAGTTCAGCCAGCTGACCCCTGGGTAGTGCTTTCCTGGATGCTGCATCAAACACAAGGTGAGCTGAGGAAGGGCTGCTCAGTAACTTTGCCTGAGGTGGGGTCTGACCCAGGCTGGACCGGATGGGGGTCGCCTACCCTGCCTCTCTCAGCTGTCTGTACTATATGTGTGTGGATACTTGGTACATGGATATGTACATGTGGTTTTTATTTGGTTTCCTTATGCATGTTAAGGAAAACATGTTACATAAAAGCAGGTAAAGGTATTTTAGAAGAAAGAGAGTGGATCTATGGAAAATGATAGGGAGGGAAGAGCGGAAAACAAAAAAGAACATTTCTAAGTCTGGCAGAGGAAGAAGACAGGCCTGGAACAGGAAGCACCTTCACTTACATTTCTTGAGTGCTTTCTGGTTTGCCAAGCACTTTCCCAAGCTTCCATTTGAACCTCCAGGTTGGAAATGGGTGGCTGCCTGATGTTAGTTCTTTTTATTCCTTCAACCCCAGTGCAGGCCCCTCACTCTAAGGTGAGGACATTTGGGCATCCACAGCCACTGACTCCTGCCCAAGCTGCCCACTCAGGGGGCCCTGGGTGTGGGGCCTGGAAAGGGCCTGTGAGCAGAGTCTCCTCCAGGTTTCCCTGGCAGCTCTCAATCCCCTCACTGTGGCAACCTCCCAGATGGTGCTGAAGACCCCAGTGAGAGCCCCACTGCTGTTCAGAAAACCTGGAACTGAAAAGAACAGAATATAGACTATGGTGGACATTTGTACTGAATGTGCTTACTGAGCAATTCTGCGCCCGAGGAATGTCAACCTTGCCTTTTTCCATGCCTTCCTATGAGTGTCTTACACTTTTCATCACTCTTCTTTCAACTTGCCCTCAGTGTTATCTTTAGAAGTGAGGTTTTTAGAGCTGCCTTCACATACATTTTTTGATGAGCCTGTATTAGAAACATTTCTGGCTGTCTTCTTGGACTTTTCTTCTGGAAAAGAGGCAGGATTGGGATTTGGGCCTGCTAGGAGGATGCAAAGAGATATAACCCATTGTGCCCATGGTCACAGAGCTTAATTAATTGTCAAGGAGACAAGAGTAAGATACCCGGGACAGTTGGACAATAGACCAAATTCATGGACCAGTGGTAGAGAAAGTGTGCAAATAGAAGTCCTTTGAGTATTCAGTCCAGGCATGGTCAGTTGGTTTGGGACAGACAGAGAAGTCTCCTGTAAGAAATGGGGTTTAAGCTCTACCTTGACCTGTAGTTGTGATGTACGTCAGTAGTGAGCAGGTGGGGGCATTTCAAGTGAAGATAAAATGACCAGACACACTACTCAATCTTCCTGCAGGTCTTGGCAGATCCTTAGAAGGTGATAGGAATAAAATCTGGAGGTCTGGCTTGAAAGCCAGGTCAAGACTGATCAAAAAGTTAGCTTTGTCAAAAGCTTCAGGCCCATTCTTACCTACAGACAACCCATGGTGATCCTAACTCATTAATCCACCAAGAGGCCTGTCCTGACCTGAGTTTCCTTGCTTTGAAGTCTGCTGTCCTCTGCAGCATGAGGAAATAATTTGCTGCCTGCTTCAATGAACCATCAGGAGAGCCAGCAGACCTAATGACATGTGAGAATATTAACCTCCTACCACGAAGAGCTGTGAATCTTGAGCGGCAGTCTATAATTCACCCTGGACTCCTGAGCCAGGCCTCTCCGGCTTTTTCTCTCACTCACTTTCTCACTTACACCCAGAGAGAGAAGGAGAGACCTGCTCATAAAACTTTATATTCTCCAATAGTGTGAGCCTTGCTGAGCTGTTTAGTAATGAGTGACTTTCCTTTTGCAGTTATGGAAAAATGTATACCTGCAGAGGTGGGAGCGGGGGGAAGACATTTTTTCAACGTTGCACTTTGCATAGGCTTTTTCCTAAGCAGAAAGGAAAAGCGTCCTGACGCTGGAAAAAATGCATGATATTCTGGAAGGTGACCATTTCAGTGCATGAATAACCAAACTTCTTTGTAATTCTGGACGTTATCTTAAAAGTCAAAGAAAAGTGGAGGTGAGGATACTAATCTTAAGATATTTGGATATTAGAAGAGATCTTAGAGACCTTTTGAGGTCACTTGGAAGCACAAGAAACACTGAAACCTCATTGAATTAATGGTCATCTGTTTGTGCCCTTGTTTCATGAGATTTGGGGCTTTTGGAGGACAGGATTGTGCTCCTAGTGCCTGACAGAGTATCTAAGTCATAGAAGGCCTCAAATAAAAGTTAGTCAAAAGATGGAGCCAGTCACCTGTTCTAACCCCGCATTTTGTGTATGGAAGAAACAAAGGTCCACCAGTGATTGGCTCACGGGCACAGCTAGAATTTTTCCTACGGCGCAACTACATCTCTTTTCTTCCATCTGCCTCTCTAGTTGTCTGATTGCTGCTCTTGGCCTTATGATGTTTTCACAAGCATTATGTTGTTCTAATGGAGACTATCTTGATCTTGTCAACTAAGTGAAGGCAAACACAAATGTAGGGCCAAGGCACCATATCAGGGAGTAAATACCACCAAATCAGGGAGAAATGGGCAATTAGCCTCAGGGCCCAGAGTGCAGGGGTGTGCAGATCTGGCTGCCTGGCAGAGAGCACCTAGCATGGTAGGAGTCCTTAGACCAGAATAATCTTCCTTACTTTGCAAGGAAAGCCTTCCCTACCAGGCCTCATTGCTCCACCAGCTCCACGTGGGATGGGAGAAAACCTATTTTATTCATCCTGGGCCTGGCTGGGGAATGCTCAATAAATATTTGCTGTAAGAGGAATAAATAAATGAATGAAGGATCCAGTCTGTGGTTGTTAGGGTACCTTTCTATTTAATAAGGCTGTTTAATTTCTGTATCACAAGCATCTCTGTCTGGACAATGGACAATGCTGGGCACCTATAAACTTTTTGACGACATATAGAGGTAGTAAGATCAAACTTTCTTCTTATGCTTACTTGATTAGCGCGATGAATGGAAAAACCAATGGTTAATGTCTACTCTCTGTATATATAATTCTCAGCCTTTCTGATCTCTTCAAATTACTATCTTCTTCCTTCTGCCATCTTTTTTTTTTTAAGAATTAATTTTATTAAAACCAGTCAAATTAAAGCTGCCTCTGTCCAGGGGCATCTCAAGGTCCATCCATTATGGCTTCTTATCTTGGCAGGCGATCGGCTTGGAAAAGCAGCTTAGCCATTATGCACATACAAAGCCCATCACTTCACAACCGATGGTCAATTCATCAAACATTTATCTTTTGCCCTCTAAGCGTGTGACGTTTTGCATCTCACTTCCTAGTTTGGGTTTCTATGAAAGATGAAGAAAAGCAGGTGGGAGTTCTTTTCTCCCCTAACTTTCCCCTTCCCCAGATCATTTTTATTAATCAGATTTCATACTTGAGGCTTGAAACATGCCCTGCTCACTGACGCCCATCTTTTTGGCCATCTGAGGGTTAGGGATAGTCTGCCCATCTCATGCTGAACTTTTTACTGAATGGTGGAACAATTAAGGCAATGATAAAACTTTGAGAGTTTTCATCTTGCAACCCACTTTAGTGCATGGGATGTTTAAAAATGAAGAGACCTCCAAAATAATCTAGCCTAGCCTCCTTAGTTTACAAAAAAGTACAGTGAGGCCCACGGGGGCAAGGGTTTGACTGAAATACTGCAGCAAGATGCTAATCAAGGCAGGACCCAGATCAGGTTCCCTGGTTGTTCCTAAGACAGAGGCTCTCCCGAGCTGCCATCTCCCCATGCATTCAGATGATTCTGAAACATATCAGCATTTCTTTTGGAGGTTTAGCCACTGACCTGCATCCTTTTCTGAGGCAACTAATTTCTTCCTTTGAAAAGAAAATATCCACATGTATTTTTCAAAAACAATCTTTCAGCTAAACAGCAATTGATCTAGGTTTGTCTTCATGTACTATATCTCGGCTGATCCCCATTCTGATATCTGCAAATTGGACAGGTCAGGGATTTTCTGTCACTTTGAAAGATTAGAAAGTTACATTTTGCAAGTGTAACTTGCAATTTTTTCCAAAGTCTTAGACCACAAAAGCAGGACTTGAAAACAGAGCTGATGCCTCTAAATGGAGTGGTCTTATGCTGTGTGTTCACCGACCTCATTTGTGTTTGGCCTCACTGAGTTGACAAGATATTCCTCATTCGAACAACACGTTCCCTGTGAAAACACTGTACTGGCTTCCTGCTGCCATGAGCAGCAGTCAGATAACCAGAGAGGCAGACACAGAGGAAATAGCCTTGGTTCAGTGCTGGGAAAAACTCTTTTTCTCCATGCTGCACAACTGGAAACAGTTGATGTCTTCTCTGTCCCTAGCATTGTTAGGTGCAAGTACACAGGGCTCAGGACGTGCCATGAGAAGATCTGGAAAGCAAAGCTCACCAAATTATTCTTTGAGAGGTTTTGTGAACCATAGAGCTAGAGCTATTTTGCAAGAAAGAAAATGGTTCCAGAAGCACGCCACTTTTGGAGGTCACCATATCTCCTGGGGCCTTCTTTCCTGCTGGAGATATAAAGCTATCTTGTAGTCTGGGACAGAAAACATGTTTTCACCTTTTTTAGCCAATTGGGACCTCACAGAATCAACAGTTGGCACGTTTTTACTGGCTTTCCTGGCCTGAGTCCATTCCAGGGGGCCCCTGCCCATGGGGAGCTGGTCTTTGGGCAAGTATTTGATTAGGGGCCGTTGGGGTCCCTGGAGCCTTGAGACCCAGCCGTGTAAATGTCTCCTTTTCTGGTTGGCTTGCAATGAGTAGACACCATCTGTTGAATTAAAAATTCCCTTTATGGAGGGTGGTGAAAGGCTTGTGTAGAAGAGACACTGTTATCTTTCAAGCAAACAGTTCATGAGGTTGAGGAGCAGTGTTCTTGGCCCAACATATGTTTGCCCAATGGCCGTGGGCGCCTCCCCCACCAGGCTCTGCATTCCGCCCCATGGTGAGGTGCACACATACCGTGGCTGCGGTACACCGTGTCCACTCTCTCACATCTCCCTAGCAAAGAAAACCCCCATTTATAGAACCCGCCAAACAAACTCACTCTTTAGACTCTTAAAAACAAACAAGATCCCAAGGCCACAGGCTCCATGAGTGCATGTGTGGTTTTGTAAAATCTCAAGCCGTGAATCAAAATAATTTCAGAGACACAGTCAAAGCCCAGGCCAAACCCTGTCACCAGGGTGGGAAAAAGACAGGAAAGATTTGCTTTGAGGAGGGAGAATGATGGGAGCAAGGTATGGAGGCTGTCCTTCATCTAGTATGTACATGGAGAGATACCTGGTCCTTGTCTCTGTCCTTAGGGACTTGCTATAATACCTTCAGTACAAGCATAGGACGGATGGGCCAAAAACAGAAAGGGCTTACTACAGCCCTCATTGCTTTCCTCTCAACTTCCAGAGCCCGTTGTATCCATGCCACTTACTGATGCGCTGTCCTGTATGGTGTCCCCTTATTCCAAGCCCAGTGTCTCTCTCTCCTTCATAGATGGTAAGAGCATTGGGAGCAGATTCCATGACTTGTGCATCATTTGTATCACCAGATGCTCGTGCTCACTGAATTCCTGTCATGCTGGAAGTGAATACCACACCCCACGCTTTTTAGTAGCAAATCAGCTTTCTGGACTGTAGCTTACTTGAGTGCCAGGATCAAGTTATCTCTTTTCCTTATGTTCCCTCACCACCAAATGGGGAATAAAGTATCAGCAGATGCTCAAAAGATTAGAATTCATTTGCATTGAGACTTAGCTCAAGCCCATCTCCTTCACCAGCCCCAGCCCTTTCTCAGAGTAGCACTACTCATCCCAATCTATTACCCTGCATTATCTGGTAACTGCTTCCCCATCTATACCTACTACTTAATAGTAGGGGACTATTGCACAGTCATCTTTGTAGCTCCAGAGACTAGCAAGGTACTAAGCATGGAGTTGGCACTCAATACATTTTTATAAATGAATGAATTAATAAGCTATAGAGGTGCACCCCAAAGGGATCATTAGTGGGTAAATCTCAGCCCAGTTCCACCTAATGCATACTTCAAAGGAAAAAAAATGTTAGAACTAGCTCTTTAGGAGATTGTTCTAGGAAGATCCATGGAGTACAGAGTGAAAGGAAAACTAACTCGAAAACCATTTAGGTTCATCATTGTATTTATAATTGAGGACATACAATGAATGGGTTACAAAGCTACATATAATGTTTGGGTAAAGGATGTTGCGATGGTGAAATTCCATTTCTGGACCACAGTGAGAAAGTACGTAGAGGTAGTTTAACATAGTTGGGAAGCACTGCACTTTATGTACACAGGTTCTAAATGTGGCTTGGTGACTCATGTGTGTTTTCAGGTAGGCCACTTTACCTCTCGGGACATTAGTCATCTTCTGTGAAGTGGGGGGAGAGTGGAAGAGCCTAAAATTCCTCTAGGATTCAAAGTCTGTGAGTCTATAAGAAGACTATAATAGGGCATATTTTCCACGGATAGGGCTGTAGTTCTAATATGTAGTTTACATTCTGTAAGAGGTCAGGGTGCTAACATGTGCCTTTTTATTATGGACACATGTTACACCCTTCCCATAGTTAGGAAAATATTAAAGAAGACTTGCACAGTCCCAGCTAAAAGAATGAGGCACAGAGTTTAGTGTGCTGAAACTCTGCTACCCTCTTCCTACCAGACTGACTCATAAGGGACCCTTTGGCAGAGCAGAACTGACTTAACAGCCCTTATAAACTGTGGTTACAAAGGAAGGAGCTCCAGTCAGATAACCACAGTATCTGCGTAGAATATTAGAGGTCATCGAATCTGATCTCTATGCAGAAATTCCCTCTAAACATTCTCCATGACTTTAGCCTCTGTTCAAGTAAGTATAGTGGCTCTCAGGGCAGCTCATCCTTTAGTGAACAGCTTCTCCATTTTGACAAGTTTCAAAAAATTGATTCAAGATATTTCCTCCCAGCTTATATAATTTTCTATTTGTTTTAAATTCTGCATTCTGGAACCCTGTAGACTTAGGACTTTGAAATGACTAAGATTTCTCTGATCCTGGTTAAGCAACCTTAACTGTCTCAATCACTGTTTCTTACACCCTTCACCTCCTGGTGGTTCTCCTTGGGTGGTGTTTCTGAATGCAAATCCCCCTTTGAATCTGGCACCCAGATTTCAAACAAAGCTCCAGGCACAGGCACTTAGGGACCAGGAAAGTAGTAGAGTGGATTGGGATCAGATTTGCTTCTGTGGTGGTCGCTGGCGATTCATACTAAGTCCTCTTCCCAGACACTGCTCTTTCTCTAAAGCTTCTACATGTTATGCGTGTGGAATTGTCTTGTTTTATTTAAAAGAAATATTAACTGTGGTTTTTCCTGATTATAAAATGCATATTCATGATAGAAAATGTAGTAGCTAGAGAAAACTATTTGAAAAATGACTGATAAACTCATTGCCTGAGGGTTAATGGTATGTATCTGGGAGATATAGATAGGTAACACACACACAC
Organism: Rhinopithecus bieti; assembly: GCF_001698545.2. Taxonomy (NCBI): domain Eukaryota; kingdom Metazoa; phylum Chordata; class Mammalia; order Primates; family Cercopithecidae; genus Rhinopithecus; species Rhinopithecus bieti. The sequence continues at coordinate 906,226 of NW_016805265.1, read as the reverse complement.
ACACACACAAACATATATATACATTTAAGTGTGTTTGTGTATGTGTGTACAGAATTGTTATAACATCTCTATGTACAAGATTGTATATTCACAGCAGTTTATAAACTAGAACCACTAAGAAAGATGACTTTGATGATTCTTAACCATTAACATGCAAGAAAATGCCCAGAAAAGCTTGGCACAAATTAAAATTTGTGTGGAAAATTGTGAGGACCATATGGATGACTTTTAATTTTCATGCATGAGACCTTGGTGTGTGTACCATATTACATTGTGACTTAATTTGCGGTACTTAAATGTATAGCATGAAAATTGTACTGGCTCATTAGATACCTGCCTACAATATTATTTTTAATCCCTGCATAGTATTCTATGATACAGATCTATTGAGCTTTATTTAATCATTCTTCAATCCTTGGGCATTTAGGCTGGTTTGTAGTTATTGTAAATAATGCTGTAGTGAACATACTTGTACATAAACTTATATATATCTTTGATATTTACTGAATAATGTATTGGAATTGGAATTTGTGGATGAAAAGGTAATTATTTTAAGACTTTTAATATAAATTGCCATCCAGCAATTTCACTGTCTCATTAGTCTTGCATTTGTTTGAAGTAAAAGCTTGACAAAACTATGTTAAAATCTAAGAAAAGGATGTAACTATTTTATTTGAATATTCTAGATTCCTAATAAAGCTGAAAATTTCTCCCATATTTTATTATTGACAACTTTCCTTGTGAATTTTCCATCCAAGGTTTTGATCATTTTCTATTAGAGCTTCATGTTTTCCTTAATGATTTATAAAAGCTCTTTCCATGTTGAGGGTGTTAAATCTTAGACTGTTAGAGGGCTTGAAAATATTTTCCCAATTTTCATTTCCCTTTTAATTTTTTTCAGTAAATATTTTTGGATAGTTGAACTTTATATTTAAGTTTCATTAGACATTGTGAAATTTCATCTTATTGAACGAAACAAGGTTGATTCCAAACAGCAATCATTTTGGCATCCTACTGTATCTTTCTTATATCCTCTTTAGGGTCCTGTGCCCCATAAATTGTATAACCTCTCCTTACCAAGTCACTGGCAAAAAAACAAACAATAAAAAACAAAAAAACAGGGTCTAAAATCCCTAGAATCTACCCATAGAGCACATTTGAGCCATTAATCAGATTCTTCAGGTACATTTTTGAAGACTTATGGACTCCTACCTAAGATTGTCATTTTTCTAGCCCTACTTTTGCCTTCCTGTCACAAAAGATATTATGAGAAGCTTATTCAAAGCCTTTTTTTTTTTTTTTTTTTTTTTTTTTTTTTTTTTTTTTTTTTTGAGACAGAGTCTCGCTCTTTTGCCAGGCCGGAGTACAGTGGCACGATCTCAGCTCACTGTCACCTCCACCTCCTAGGTTCGAGTGATTCTCCTGCCTCAGCCTCCAGAATAGCTGGGACTACAGACACACACCACCACGCACAGCTAATTTTTGTATTTTTAGTAGAGACGAGGTTTCACCATGTTGGCCAGGATGGTCTCGATCACTTGACCTCGTGATCCACCCTCCTCGGCCTCCCAAAGTGCTGGGATTACAGGCATGAACCACCATGCCTGGCCAACCATTTTGAACTCTGAATACAATATATATCTTCTTTATTCCTACATGAGTATCTCCATTAACAACTGGTCTCGCAAAACTTTTCCTTAATGTGCAGAATCTGCCTGTTTGAGAATCTATATTCTATTTTATTGATATATATATATCCTGCCTCATTCTACAAAGGGTTTAGGCTAGCTTATTAGAATCAATAAAATAAAAAAGCAATATATAGATAAATGAAACACCAAAGCTGTGAGAAAAGTATAAGCCTTTACAAATGAAGTTAGAAAACAGGTATGGTTATCATGAAGGATTACCTTTTTACAACTGGGTCACAGTTTACCTCTGAGCTTCTTGGTAGCAAAAGTAAAAAGGATAACATGATCAGATACATTATTCATGTTGTCCTACAGCAAGCAAATACTGGTTCCTGAGACTTATCATCTGACCAGAATTTCATATGGGTAGTCATATAACCTCATGTGTCCAAAATAGGAGAATCTACCTTCTTACCTCCTTTTTCAAGTAACATTAATTCCAAGAGCTTCTAGCTCCTTATTCTCCATTACTAATTATTCATTACTCATTCTTTAGGCATCATATTTGAAAGTTTTCTTAGTATTATTAGATACGGTGCAGGGGGCTTCAGACCTAGTTAACTGTTAATACTTAAGCTTTTTGACTGGTCTTGGATTCAGGTCTCTCAGACGAGTGTTGAATTTTACTCTCTGCAGTTCAGGGATTATTCATCATGTTGGGGTCTCAGTAGAGCTTTGGGGTTGACTTTGACCCCAAAGTCATGTAACCCTCTGCCTCTTTTTTTATTGTTATTGTTTAGCAATGAAGTCTCACTCTGTTACCCAGGCTGGAGTGCAGTGACATGACCATAGCTCACTGTAGCCTGGACCTCCTGGGCTCAAGCGATTCTCTTGCCTCAGCCTACTGAATAGTTGGGACTACAGGCTCACACCATCATGCCAGGCTATTTTTTATGTTTTAGAAATGGTGTCTTACTATGTTGCCCAGGCTGGATGCAATCCCTTGTGATGTCAGTGTACACTCTGTTTCACATAGCCAGAACCTTTTTCATGTTCTTCTATTTCTTAAAGACATTTCTATTCATCTTGATACACTTATAGTGTGGATTAGTTGATTTATATAATTATTTGTGTGTGTGTGTGTGTGAGTGTGTGTATACATATATGGCTATGTGACTTGAATGGCCGAAAAATATACACAGCCAACTATACATACTATATATACTAATATATAACATGTATAATATATATAGTAATATATAGAGTTACATATCTATGTCTTTATCCATACATTTAAGCATATAAAAAGAGTTTTATGGAAAAAAGAATGTCCCTTACAGGACTAGGTAAATGAATTATAAAAATGTATAGGTATAAAAATGTCTGTGCTGGCTGGGTGCGGTGGCGCACGCCTGTAATCCCAGCACTTTGGGAGGCCGAGGTGGGCAGATTATGAGGTCAAGAGATTGAGACCATCCTGGCCAACATGGTGAAACCCCATCTCTACTAAAATTACAAAAATTAGCCGGGCTTGGTGACGCATGCCTGTAATGTCAGCTACTCAGGAGGCTGAGGCAGGAGAATCACTTGAACCCGGGAGGCGGAGGTTGCAGTGAGCAAGATTGCACCATTGCACTCCAGCCTGGTGATGGAGCGAGAGACCCTGTCTCAAAAAAATAAAAATGTCTGTGCTGCCACTGGACCATTTAGTGGGATATGAGTGGTCACATCATACCTCACCAATTCTGTTTTCTCCCTTCATTTTCCACCAGGTGACTTTTGGTCACTTGTCCTGTCCTTGTGGCTTTTGCCATGCCTTTGTGGGAAGTTGATTTGCAGACATTTCCCAAGGAGCTGCTGTGTGCCAGGCACTGCAGTTGGAGTGGTGGGGGGAGTACAGGAGAGGAACAAGTTAATTTCAGCTCTCAAGGGTGATGTTGAAACAATTTAACAACTGTACTGTCCAATTAGAATGGATGCCGGCTGGAGCAGGGTCTATGGTACCCCTGGGCTGTGGTGGGCATTGGCCTCCTAGTTTCTGGATTATGAAGAGGTCTGGGGGTGCCAAGGAGTGGCCAGGGTAACAGGAAGGGCACTCAGAGCTGCAATTACTGCCCATCTCATGTTGGCGCAACCCTGTCACCCCCAGTATAGGCTGGAACTGAGGGAGGAGAGATTGAATTCTTAGCATAGCCTAGATCCAAGGATTGATCCAGGGGTTCTGGAAGCATCCTCTGGTGGTTTTTATGGTACAATGTCCCGGCTGGTTTTTGGCTAGGCAAGGGGCAGGGAGGAATGGCTACAAATTACCTACTGAAGGAGGTATTTAAATATTTTAATATTGAGAACTGGTATACCCGTGCAGACTTGCTGAATGTTACTCTTTCCTGATCTCAGCCACGTGGCCCCAGGGAAACCATGAGGAGGCATTCTGGCCTCTGAAAGAATACGAGTCGAGAGGCTGCCCTCCTAGCCACTGGCCAGTGCGCTGGTCCTGCTCTCTGTCCCATGCTTGGGTTTATTGGCTGTTTTTTTTCTCAGACACTCCCAGGTTGTGGCTGAACAGTGCTCAGTGAATGAGGCAGTACTGAGCCCTCACTGTACACTTAACAGCTTTCTGGAAGTATGGAGGCTGCATGGAGATTCCCTCTTAGAGGGGCCTGGGCAGGCAGAAGTCATCAGAGAGATCCATTCAGAACAGGCAGCAGCCGGCCCTTTCAGGTCTGGGGACCTAGCCAGGGTGGTAGACATCAGACCCAGGTTAGGCCCTCTAGAACTTCCATGGCCACCCCATTTTCTCAGTTAAAAATATGGGCAGGGATATTTAGAGTCAAGGAAGTGGGTAAAGACCTTTGTGGAGATCTTGCTTTCTTGATTGGTTTGAGAACATCCTAGCCTTTGCTTCTGGATTTGGGGCCAAATATAGTCCCAAAGAGACAGACACTTTTGTTTTAGGGTCTGTGGTCAGCTGTTCCCCCTGTTCACTGCCCATCTCATGTTGGCGCAACCCTGTCACCCCCAGTATAGGCTGGAACTGAGGGAGGAAAGATTGAATTCTTAGCATAGCCTAGATCCAAGGATTGATGCAGGGGTTCTGGAAGCATCCTCTGGTGGTTTTTATGGTACAATGTCCCGGCTGGTTTTTGGCTGGGCAAGGGGCAGGGAGGAATGGCTACAAATTAGAGGCTCCTGCCCAAGCCTGCCAGCCCTACCCGGGCCCAGGTCCTAGCTCTTCCCCTCCATTCTGGTGAGTGGCTCATTTGCAGGGAAAGGATGAAGGTCACTGATTTGTGCCCACCCAGGAGCAGAAGGGACTGGGGCTCAAGGGGTGGCCCTTCTGTGGGGCCCCTGGCCCCCACCTGAGGTCCCCCCATGCCAGCCACTGGCCTGGGCTGGGCAGGGCTGCACGCCCGTTCAGTGCTGCTGTTTTCATAAGCTAATGAGGGCAGAGTGTGAGCCACAGGCGATGATGTTGGGATATTAACTCTGACAGGAAGCTTGATCATAATTATCTTAACGAGGATAGGGTTAATTACAGTGGAAACTTAAAAGTTCTCTCCATTTGAATCCACTGGAGCCCAATGCGTTGTGATGTTTTGTCATTTTGATGTGACTTTGGAAAAGGCACTGGGATGCTCCCAGCAGCTGCTGCAGCTCCTGGGGGAGTCCAGGCAGAGCCCTGGGAATGAAGGAAGGAGGTAAGAGGATGGTACCTGTGCGTGAGATCCTGGCTGCATTGCTGCTGGTGGAGGGGGAGGCAGGCAGCCTGTAGGGAGTTCCAGGGGTGCTGATTAGGTTTCCAGAACAATCCAGGCCTGGATGATCTCCCTCCAGCTGGCTATGCCTAGGTCCTGGGTGAAACCTTGCTCTCTCCTATCAGCCCCCAGTCCATACCTCAGACATCGCACTACTCCAGGAAGCTGGTGAGTGATGCTGGACTGACAGTCGGCGTCTCCACCGGGGAACTGGTTTTGGGGTGCATTTTGCTGTCCATACACAAGATGATAGCAGACAAATTGTCATTTTGTTTAACAGCACATATTTGCAGGCATCTGGCATGTAGGGGAATGAACTCAAAGATCTACACACATATATTTTCTCCTATTTCTCCCTAGAAAACAACAGTAAAAATAACAACA
>NW_016805265.1:729470-897637 GCF_001698545.2 Rhinopithecus bieti | reverse complement strand
CCCCTTCTCCCCCGCCGCCCCCGCCCCGACTCCTGCTACTAATTCTTGTCATTCACTTTGCTGACAGGCACCAAGCCCAAACTATTCCCAGTCCTGAAAGGGAAGGTTAAAATATTTATTTCGGCTCATAATGGCCTCCCTGATTTAGTGCAGGATCATTTTTCCTGTTGCCTTTGTCATTGCAGGTCACTGGAAGGACTGAGCGCATTCAGGAGCCTGGAGGAACTCATCTTGGACAACAATCAGCTGGGGGACGACCTCGTGTTGCCAGGGTTACCCAGACTGCATACCTTAACCCTCAACAAGAACCGAATATCCTTTCCTCTGCCCGCTGCCCCCACTCCCCACCCAGCCCCACAGTCGTCCCCCCACCCCACCCTGCACAAATACCTGCAAAATGTCAAATGAGTTTTATGTGTCGGCTAAATTAAAGTATGTGAAATACAGTTCGTGGGCAGACAAAGCGTTCTGTCTTCTGGCACTCGGGACACTTCAGAGTAATTTATTATAGGTCATTCATAAATGAAACGCACCATTATATCTTCCTGTTGCTCCATTTTAGTGTAGGGATCTAAGTTATGGCTGTGAAGAAATCTTTTTAATAGATAAAAATAGAGAAAGAAAATAATGTCCTTCCGAGGCGGCGAAGCCCGGTCTGTTTGCTTGGGCTTGTGTGGGAGGGCGACCTCTGGTGGGAAGTCCTGGGTAATGCCACTAAGCAAACTTCGTCTCCTCGGAGGTTTCTGGAAGGCTCTGGGGCAGGCTGGGGGAACAGTTTTGGAGAGGGAAAGGAGCTAAGGTGGCAGAGACATGTGAAGCCCAGGCCTGGCTATGCCTTCACTGGTGGATACCATGCTGGGCTGGTGATGAGAAGCCTAGGGAACCCATGATAGGGTATGGCCTTCCCTACGGAGGCAAGGACCTAGCCAGCCTAGGGTGAGACTTCCAGGCACTAACTGCTCTGGATTCTGTAGTGGGGATGGAATCAGGGAACCCTTGCTGCGACCTGAGACCCGTAGCTCCTGCAGTGTTAGTGTAGTGGATTACCCGGCACTAGAATGCCAGCTCAATAGGACAGGGAGTTTCCTTGGTTTTGTTAACTCCTCTGTTCTTCACACAAAGAATAGTGCCTGGCACCAAGTACAAGCTCAATAAATATTTGCGGGATGAATGCATGATTATCATTAGCTGTTCCTTATTGAGCACTCCTAGGAATGAAGCATGGTGCTGGGTTCTTTGTGTGTGTTGTTATTCATCCTTACCAAGCCCTGTGAGAAGGGTGTGTCTTTTCCATTTATCTAGACATGGAAAGAGGTGAGGCGTAGGCACACAGCCAGACATTAACAAGATGCTATGTCCCGGATGATTCAGTGTCAACTGTGTTGTGTCCAAAGTCCAATGACTGCATTCTACTGTGTTGCTTCAGACTCAGTGGTCCAATGGCTTTGTTTTATTGGATGGAACATTTGAGACCTGGAGTAGTTAAATCACTTGTTCACATTCATACAATCAATTAGAAATAGAGGCATTTTCCTCTAGAGTATAAAATAAAATCAGATATACATGTAAGGTTTAGCACATATGCATATGCCAGCATTTAAGAGTGATTTGCAGAAGTATTTGTTAGCTACTGTTTATACTTCAAGCCATAAGTTAATGTTTTCTTTATTCTCTAAGATATTGTCTCAGTCAGCTCTTGCTATTGACTATAGCACAATACCATACATGAGGTGGCTTAAACAACAAACATTTATTTCTCACAGTCTGGATGCTGGAGGTTTGTGATCAGGATGCCAGCATGGTTGGTTTCTTGGTGAAGATACTTTCTCGCTGTATCATCACATAGCAGAGAGAGAGAAAGCAAGCTTTTTCAAGTTGCTTCTTATAGGGGCACTGATCCCATCAGAGGGATCTACCCTTATGACCTAATCACCTCCCAAAAGCCTCATCTCCACATACCATCACTTTGGGGATTAGAATTGCAACATATGAATTTCAGGGGAGAACAAACTTTCAGACCATAGTAGTGTAAATATGCTCCATGTGGTCACTATTAATTGTCACTTTGATAGAAGTAGAAGGGGAGGGCCTACAAGTAAATTCACAGTCTTTGTCATAATGAAATTTCGGTGGATTTTCCCCTCTTATATCCATTAGTCAACCAAGTTTCCCAATGACTGTTTGAAAAAATATTGTAGTCTTATGGCTTTCTAGGCTGTCTTAGATGATCACTTGGCCAATATTCTCAAATCAATCAAGGACAGAAGGATTTTTAGACATATCCTATGTCCCAGGTCTCTGTAGAATATTAGAGTCCATGGACTTTGATTCACATCTCAGCTTAATCATATTTAGTGGTGTGGCCTTGAGCAAGTTATCTTCCATGAGCTTCTGTTTCTCATTTTTAAAGAAATACATTGGACTGGATGATGGTTTTATTCTCCGTATTGCTGTCACCAGAGATAAGCAGGCCTCTTGGCTTCAGAGTGCTGAGAGGTGTTCTTTGTCTTTGGTTGAGTCCTTTCCCTATTCTGTGCTTCCACTTCTCCAATCTGTAGCAGTAATGCTGAGGGAGTAATGGTAATGGCCTAGGAGGGACTGAAGCAGAAGACACTGTGTGGCTATAAACCTGACTGGTGATATCACTGTGCTGTTGTAGCACATTTCTTATCAGTGAATGTTCTAAATAGACTTCTTTCCTTTTTTTCCTCTGCTCTACTAATGTGATTGTGAAGATCAACTTCCCTATCTACTTGACTCAGAAGTCACAGAGAAAGGTAGGTAAAAATCAGGCAATAACAGCACATGTTCTCTTCTCAACCCAGCACTTCTGATGCCACTTTTTCAGCTAAATGACTCTCTTACCTAACTGTGAGAATGTTGCAGGCTTTCCAACAATTTCTATGTTCCATATTGTTATTGCTACCCCATGAAATGCTTTAGATATGGGCTCTATACATTAGCTTTTGCTGCATAATAATCCACCCCAACATTTAGTGGCTTAAAACAGCAAATATGTACAATTCTATGGATCAGATGATCAGATGTTTGGCCAGGGCTCAGCAGGATGGTTCTTCTGCTGGTCTTACCCTGGGTCACTCATGCAGCCACATCTACCTGGAGGCTCAACTAGGGCTGGATGGTCTAAGATGACCTCACTCATATGTCTGGAGGTTGGTACTGGGTGTTGGCTAAACTACCTGTGTCTAACAAGCTAGCATAAGGCACTTCACATGGGAGGAGTATTCTAACAGCACAAGCCCCATAGTACAAGTAGTGTTCAAGTTCAACTTATATCATATATGTTAATGTCCCATGACGAAAGCAAGTCACATACCAACTGTAGAACAAATTGGGGAGGGGACTGCATAGAGTGTACATATAAAGAGGCATAATTCATTTCTGTAACAATCTACCCAGGAGGCCTTGGCATTGGCATCTTGTCTCCTTAAGATTTTACTTCATATTTGTGATAAAGGGAGCCCTAGACACAAGTAACTATTGACCTCCTGAAAAAGTATTAGCTCTTTTGTGTAAATTGAATCTTTAAACATGTTAGGAAGCTTGCTGCCAAATGAGGTTTTATCTTGAATCCTTTTGTGAAATTTGCTTCATTTTTAATTTTTTTGGTTTGTTTTTTGGCATATGTAAAATGGTTATTCACCCCACCTACCACGTAAAATCTAGACTTTTCCACTTTAGTTTGACTCACAGTTAAATGTGTCTATAATAATGCTGTAGGTTCCTAGACCTTGGCCACTTGGGTCATTGGCTTCTTTGATCCTTTAGCAAGAGAGAGTATCACACAGTGGTTAAGAACAACAGGCTCTGAAGGCAGACTTCCTGAGCTTCTACCCTAAACCTGCCACTTTTCTGCATGACCTTGGGCAAGTGATTTAACATCTCTATGTTTTGGTTTCCTTTGAAAATGCATACAATGCTGGTACCCATCCCATAGGTTGTTTTCTTGAAGAGTATTCTAAGTATCTCAGACATATTAGATTCTAGTAACATAGTAAGTGCTATGTAAGGGTTACTATTATTGTTGTTATTATTATCCTAGAGAATTGTGTAAACTCATCTGGTTTGGCTTGGGTCACATTATAACCAAGGCCAGAGTACAGATATACTTCTGAGTGTAGAATGCTTCTTTGACTTGCATAATTTAATATTGCCCTAATGGCATTCCCTGAGTTGGGTACTGCTGGTGAATAATTCTTCTCATTTTTATGGAAAAACTAGGAGTGCATGAGCTTTCTGAAGTCACATAGATTGTCAGTAGTGGGGCTTAGTCTAGAACCCAGGTATGCTGATTCCCAGCTCCAGACTCTGAAACCCAAAGGAGCGGCAATCATTGTACAAGGAGAGGAGCCCAGATACAGGAGGAGTCAGCATCCTGGGCCTGCCTCTGCAAGGTCCTGCTCCCAGCTGGGGCTGCTGGGAGTCTGCTCTTAAAAGGGGTTCCAGAGCCCAGACCCAGCATCTGGAAAATTCCTTCTGTGTTCATCAGTCAATGCCTTCCTGCCATCTGCATACCTCCTGCTGGACCTCCTGTCTTTTTCCACCAGCCCTTTTTCTCATTGTGTTCAGCCCTCAGTGTTGATGTCCTACTCTGGTATATCTGAAAGCCTGGTTATCTGAGATTACCTCTTCATTTCTTGGTTTGTAGGGATCTCATTTTCTTTCTTTGGTTCATTGAGTCTGGCCAGGTAATCACTGGCTATGGACTTGAACCCCTTCCCCACTGCTCTCTCTCTCTCTCTCTCATACACACACACACACACACACACACACACACACACACCCATCCATGAGCATGCACACACCATCCCCGACTCTTCCACCAGGAGGGGTGGGATATTTGGTAATGGTCTCAGCCATATCATGTCTGAATAATCAACCCCAAGTAAGGCTGACCAACTGAAAATTCAGGAAAATGTAGGTACTTAACCTTTGCACAATCAAATGATTCTCCTCTACTTTCCTTTTGGCGTGCGTGGGGGGCACATAAGCAGATTTTATTTGGAATCACACTTCATCTTCTGTCTCCCTATTTGCTTCAGCACATGTACTGAATAGCCAATGAGTTTGAATTATAGTGCCAGCAGGAAGAAAGTAGGGTGCTACATGTTACACAGCTGGGCTGTGGCACGGAGACCACTCCAGCAAGTCAAAGGGGGGACTGGAGTTCCCTTACCCATTTGTTGTGTCATGTTAGGAAAGATTTGCTGTGTCATCTTAGGAAAGTCTCTACACCTTGTCAGGGGCCTCAGTTTCTTTATAAAATGGGTAACACACACTTCAGCATATTGTCAAGAGATTTAAATGGTATAATATGTGGGAAATCACTTTGTTAAAGACTTTACAATTTCTTGGCATATTTTACTGTTAGCCAATGCCTCGATGCTTCGAAAGAAGCAGCCCAAATTGGAAGGAAGGATCTGAGGTACACAGCACATAGCCCGGTGATGGCACCTGTGCTCTCCCACAGAAACATGTAGGAACTCTCATTTTCCAGTGGTTTAAATTTTGCTTTTGTGTTAGGAAATTATGAGTCACTTTTTCCTCTAGAAATGCAGTTTCTTTAGGACCTATGTTTAAATCCAGACTCTATCATGTACTGGCTATGTGACCGTTAACCCGTTTCTTTAATTGTTATTTGGGCACGATAAATTTCTGACATATGTGAATAAAAATGAGATATGTCATTATGCTGTATATTTAGTATTCAAAAACCCAGTATTAGGATTAGCTGTGGTTAAAATCATCCCAGTGGTTATGGAGGCTGCCCTTTGACCCGCAGCTGAGCCCAGAGGGAGGGATGTGTCCATTCTCACCTGGGAGACAGCTTTAGACCCGCACAACTGGAACACGCTGGGAGGCTTCCCTCCTCCCTCATGCTTCAAACTTTCAAGGCAAGATGCTGCTTTGATCTTGGGCCCTCTGCAGAAAATCTCCCTTGGCAAGCCTCCCCATGACAGCTGGGCTCCGCAATGGCAACTTTCTACAGACAACACTGAAAAAAAATCTCAATGCTAAGTACCCGGGAGAAGACTTGCTGAGGGAAGCCAGGTGTGTGCCAGGAACCCAGCTGGAGAGAGATGAAACTGTGCCAGGTAGCTTCACATTTTTACAAAAGGTACCCTTAGGAGAATCCCTGAAGTGGTCCCCACTGCGGTGGTCTTCATTAGCCAGGGACACCAGGTTTCTTCCACAGATTGCCTCTGGTCAATTTTCTATGAATCTTGACAAAAAAGAAATGTGACAAGTTCTATCTCGGATCTCAAAACCAGGCAAGACAAGGCTGTGTTTGTCCTTGCTGACCCAGGAGACGAAGAAACCAATTAAAACTTCTCATTTTTTATCTTCTGGTGGTGCTATCAACATAAAGGTGAAGGGCTGGTCTACAGCATGCATGCACGGAGGAGGTGCTAGTGCTTCTTGCTTGGTGTGGATTTGGGAGAAACCACCTGACTCAGCCAAATATATCATTTATAGTAGGTATATGAAAGGCTTGGGAAGATGGAACTTCTGCTATACAAAATACCCAAAGGCAGGCAGGCAGGCTGGCTCTTAGAAATCTCTTGGATTCATTGGCAAAGGATGGCTGAAGCTTCTTGGAACCTGCAGATCCCTTGCCCAAGAAAGTCCCGTGATCAAAGCATTCAAATTATCCACTTCTTCATGGCCAGGGGTAGATTCAGGTTTTGCCCAGGGGCAGATCCAGGTTTTGGGGAGTGTGAAACCGCTGTAATTTGAGGGAGCCCTCTTAAAGACTATATAATTAGGAATGCAAAATTAGGTATGAAATGGATATTTATTTGGAATAGAACTGTATCAAAGGAAATTTTAAAATTTTAAGTTGATAAATTCCACAAATGTCAAAATACCTAGAAAAGTATCAATCTTTACTGAAGATATGCCTCTAGAGAAACTTTTTTCCTACTTTTTTCCTGCAAATTCTCTCATAGCTTCATTATTTGGTGAAATTTTGTAATTTTTTTCTAGAGAGAATAATTCCCTCTTTTAGCATAGTTGATCGAAAATTGATTTTTTAAAATAGTTTAGAAATGTTTCTTTCAGTTTCACCATTTGTTGTTGGTAGTTTCACCACTATATTATTGGTAAAACTTTTAGGATTATTACATTTTGGAGAAACTCTTATACATTTCTTTCATATATGATAGGAGCTGTATAAGATTTCAGGACATTTCAGCCGGGGACAGTGGCTCACACCTGTAATCCCAGCACTTTGGGAGGCCAAGGCAGGTGGATCTCCTGAGGTTAGGAGTTCGAGACCAGCCTGGCTGGTCTCTACTAAAAATACAAAAGTTAGCCGGGTGTGGTGGTGCGTGCCTATAATCCCAGCTACTTGGGAGGCTGAGACAGGAGAATCGCTTGAACCCAGGAGGCATAGGTTGTAGTGAGCCGAGATCACGCCATTGCACTCCAGCATGGCCGACAGAGTGAGACCTTGTCTCAAAAAAAGAAGATTTCAGGACATTTCAAGTTGTGTGTGTGTGTCGATGTGTACGCATGTATACATACACTTAACAACTGAATCTTAAATGTTCTTTGAATTGATGAGTTTGTTATTCATTTTGCCATCAGTTTTATGTTGGTCCCTGCATATTTGTATTAATATGGTGGATAGTAAGAGTATTACTGAAAGCCATTCCTACTAATACTGTGGGAACAATTTAACTAGACACAGAAGTGACTGCAAATTATACAAATATTCCCCCACTGAGTCATAATTGTTACTCCTACACAATGTCCCTTTAGGTGGGGATTCCCATAGACACTCCCATTGTCACCCAACTGAAGGGAAAATGTGGTAGAAGAAGTCCTAGTGGAGCGAGACAGTGATATCCACAGATTATAGTGTAAATTACCTACTTTTACAAAAAAAAAAAAAAAAAAAAAAAACTCACATGATCATGTGACTCTATTACCAGGGTCTTTCCCAGGGCATTGGAAGGGGCCTATGCAAGCAAGAAGCCCTTGATGCATGAGCTTTATTAGCTCCATGGTAGATCTACATGTGAAGGTTTACTCAACTTAATCTAGGCCTACTTCCCTGAACATGGTGAGAGGTGACAACCTGCTGGTGGCCCTCGCTTGCTTGCAGTGCCTCCTCAGCCTCAGCGTCCACTCTGGCCACGCTTGAGGAGCCCTTCAGCCTGCTGCTGCACTGTGGGAGCCCCTCTCTGGGCTCCCTCTGCTTGCGGGGAGGTGTGGAGGCAGAGGCACTGGCAGGAACCAGGGCTGCGCATGGCGCTCGCAGGCCGGTGTGAATTCCGGGTGGACACGGGCTCCATGAGCCCTGCACTCAGAGCCGCCAGCCGGTGCCACCAGCCCCAGGCAGTGAGGGACTTAGCACCCAGGCCAGCAGCTGCGGAGGTTGTACCGGGTCCCCCAACACTGCCGGCCCGCCCGCACCACACTCGAATTCTCGCAGGGCCTCAGCTGCCTCCCGGTGGGGCAGGGCTCCAGACCTGCAGCCCGCCATGCCTGAGCCCCCCACAGTGGGCTCCTGTGTGGCCCGAGTCTCCCTGACGGGCACCGTCCCCTCCTCTGTGGAGCCCGGTACCATCAACCACCCAAGGGCTGAGGAGTGCAGGCACCCTGCATGGGACTGCCTGGCAGCTCTGCCCCGGTCCTGGTGTGGTATCTGCTTGGGGAAGCCAGCTAGGTTCCTGAGTCAGATGGGGACTTGGAGAACTTTTTTTATCTAGCCTTAGGATTGTATATGCATCAATCAGCACTCTGTATTTAGCTAATCTGGTGGGGACTTGGAGAACTTTTATGTCTAGCTAAAGGATTGTAGATGCACCAATCAGCACTCTATGTCTAGCTCAAGGTGTGTAAATGCACCAGTCAGCACCCCGTGTCTAGCTCAAGGTTTGTAAACGCACCAATCAGTGCTCAGTGTCTAGGTAATCTAGTGGGGACTTGGAGAACTTTTACGTCTAGCTAGAGGATCGTAAATACACCAATCAGCGCTCTGTGTCTAACTCAGGGACTGTAAACGTACCAATCAGCACTCTGTCAAAACAGACCAATCAGCTCTCTGTAAAATGGACCAGTCAGCACTCTGTAAAATGGACCAATCAGCTCTCTGTAAAATGGACCAATCAACAGGATGTGGGTGGGGTCAGATAAAGGAATAAAAGCAGGCTGCTGGAGCCAGCAGTGGCAACCTGTTTGGCTTAACTTTCAGGCTGTGGAAGGTGCGTTCTTCCGCTCCTTACAATAAATGTTACTGTTGCTGATTTTTTGGGTCCTTTAGCACTCACTGCAAGGGTCTGCAGCTTTGCTGCTGAAGCCAGCGAGACCGCAAACCCACTGAGAGGAACGAACAACTCCAGATGCACTGCCTGTAAGAGCTATAACACTCACACCAGCAGTCCGCGGCTTCAGCGAGACAGAGAACCCACCCATTCACTTCCTTCACTCACCACTAAATGTTAGGGCTTCCTTCACTCACCACTAAATGTTAAGAAGTGACTGGCATTTTTATCCAACTCAGTTGTCCAGTATTTCCTGAACTTAAAAGCCTTGCCCATTTGGGGTTCCATTTCTGCATATTCTCACCTTCATACAGTACAAACAAAAAACAGCCAAGCTCTGAGGAATGTTTCCTAAGAGGAAAGTAGGTGTTGGTCCGGCCTTTCCATCTGCAGTAGAGAGGGCTTCCCTCTGTCGTGTAGGGCGGTTGTCTACATAAATAATTAGAATCACTCCAAGTCAGTATGTTAGCACCATGCTGGTAGCCCACTCTCTTGCAGTTCCACAAAAGATACTGTGCTGGTGAGAAGCGGTAGTCAGCTTGTCTGGCTGCCCTCCCTGGAAGAAGGGCCTGGCCTTGAGGCTTTAAGACAGCCTGATCCAGACATGAGCCCTAGTGCTTCTTCGAGCATCTGATGGATTGCATGGGTGGGCTAGAAAGTTGGAGCAAGCTATGGAGGGGAGAAACCTAGCCTGGGACTGATGGCCATGCAGGTCCAGGGCTAGGTCCAGGCCTGGGGTACTGTACCTGAATCCAGTTCTGGGTGTTGGAGGGGGACTTGAGACATTCTGAGGAGGGTGCTTGAAATTTGCATAGGGCACCTGAGGTGTCTGTGCCCATGTCTAAGGGCAATACTAGCAATGAGACTTTTTTCTTTTTTTTTTTTTTTCTTTGTTTTGTTTTGTTGTAGTAATGACTGTGAAGTGTTCAAAGATAGAACCTGTTGGAAAAGCTGAGCTTAACCCTGGAATTGTTCACTGTCATTTTAATTGGCTCCATTTAAATGATTTTCCTGAAGAATATGATGATTGAACTTTAGTGAGTGTATTTTGTCTCCAGGGATTTTGATTCCTGGCCACCCACCCCTCTGTACTCCCAACCTCATCCCCCTAGTGGGATCTTCTCTACAGTCTCTATATGAACTCCCATTCTCACCTCCTCATTCTAGTGTTCCTGTGTGGCCATCTCTGGATGTTATTTGTAAAAGATTTGAGAGATTGAAAACAAACTTCCATGTCCATTTCTCTGTCTTTGTTTAAGAAGCAGGGAGGATGTTGGTGAATTGAAGCCAACAGCAAATGAGTGTGCTCATAACTTTCTTTTGCTAGTTTCTCCTCTGTTGTTAGTTCTCCCTCTTGCTATACTTTCCCCTCTCCTGCTAGTTTTTTCCCTCTTGCTAATTTCCCCGTCTCTTGCTAGCTTACCTTCTCTTGCTAGTTTTTCCCCTCTCTTGCTAATTTTCCCCTCTCTTGCTACTTGACCCTCTCTTGCTCATTTCCCCCTGTGGTTAGTTTCCGTCTCTTGCTAGTTTCCTCCTCTCTTGTTAATTTCCCCTCTTTTGCTTGTGCTCTGCTTTTGGTTGTCTCTGGCTGCTGTCACCTAGGGTATAGCATTTGGCCTTGCATCTGATGGTGGCAGAGCATGTGTACAAAGAATGCTTGAAGGAACTTAGTTTGGAGAGTAAAAGATTTAAGGAAGACACGTGAGCTTCAGATATCTGAAGGTTCATCATGTGGAAGAGAAGAAGTCTTATTCTTTGTGACCCCAAGCAGTTAAATTGGGTCAGTGAGTAGAGGTTAGAGAAAGATTCGATTCTGCGGGAAACAAAAACTGTTATGGTTGTCAGAAATGGAATTTGCTATGTTGTGGTGACCGCTTGGCAAATATTTTAGGGACCTGATTCAGACATTGGTTGGATTTGGAATTCATTCTTTTGTGGCAAGTTGAAATGAAGTATGAGGAAATCTGTGTAACAGCCCAAGGTTAGATAACATCCTCACAGAGCAAGAACATCCCTTTTCTTTGATTTTACCTTCTCCTAGGTTCAAGTGGACCCAACTTCTGGGAACTGTACTCTGAGTTTTTGACTCTTGCATGTGGCATTTCTTCTACCCTTGTATGTTTTATTCCTGTAGCTCTGCTGCCATTCCCTGGCTGGGACCCCCTTTTATCTGCCGACTCGGTTAACTCCTCTCTCATGTGTCTCTCCAAGTCACGGCCTAACCAGGCATGCCTATCTAATCATCACCTTACCTAGGCTCAGCTTGTCTGTATGTGGCTTAAGCCAGGAGTTAGTTTGGGGACTAAGTTGTCATAAACCCTTTCCAGTACCTGTGGTTCTGTGAATCGATGGCTCTTGCCTTATTTGGTTTGGCCGTGGTTGGACAGTGGGTCCCACTGGAGGATGGCTCCTGGAATAATCTCCCCCATCATGCCCCCCTCTGACTTTTCTCTTTCATTCTCTAATTCCCTCACTAACAGAGAAACAATATATTTTGATGAGGCCTTCTGAAATAATTTCTGGTTTTCTTTTTCTGGGTGTTTTTTTTTTTTTTTTTTTTTGAGGCAGAGTATCACTCTATTACCTGGGGGCATGATCTCTACCCACTGCAACTTCCGCCTCCCAGGTTCAAGCGATTCTCCTGCCTCAGCCTCCTGAGTAGTTGGGATTACAGGCACCCACCATCATGCCCAGCTAATTTTTGTATTTTTAGTAGAGACGGGTTTTAGCATGTTGGCCAGGCTGGTCTCGAACTCCTGACCTCAAATGATCTGCCTACAAGGGCCTCCCAACGTACTGGAATTGTAGGTGTGGGCCACCATACCCAACTCTTGTTTTCATTACTAGAAAAGAATTAAGTTTTATGGTTTTGCATATTTCAAAACTATTTTACTCTATGGAATCTTCCCTTTTAGTGTGTTTTAGAAACAGAACTATAGAGGAAAGAAAAATATGATGAGACAATCAAGTTTATTCATTCTTCCTCAAATGATCTGGACTTAGTCTTATTTGCCTTACGAAAAGTTGGGCTGTGTTCCCAACAGTGGGAGTGAAAAAGTAGCAATACCATATACCCACAGCCGAAGTGATTTCAGCCCCCACCCTGAGGCCTCACAGGAGCAGACTGGACTCATCAGCGCCTGTCAGTCATGGCCTATGCTCCTTGCTAAGCCTTTTGTCTTCCTGGACCAAGATCCTTAACTTTTGTCACATCACTGATTTGGAGTACCTGCTGGATCACTTGGCAGAAGTGACACCAGCTCTGGAGTACCTCAGTCTGCTGGGCAACGTGGCCTGTCCCAATGAGCTGGTCAGCTTGGAAAAGGATGAGGAAGACTACAAGAGATACAGGTGAGTGTCCAGGGATTGGAGCATGGTGGGAAAAGGGAAAAAGAGAAGCTTTAGGGGATGATATTATACTCTGGGGTACATAGTAGATGTTTGGTAAACATCAGTGGGCTTCCCATAACAATGTTAAACTTTTACCTTTTGGTAACCTACAGCCATTGTCTCTCCTGGTTGAGGTCACAAAAGCTAAGAAAGATGAAAAGTTATTGCCTTGTCTACTTTTTTTGTGAAATGCCAGATATTAAGTATTTTAGGTTTTGCAAGTTATGTGGACTTGTCACAACTACTCAGCTCTGCTTTCATAATGCAGAAGTAATCATATGTAATTTTTGAAAGAATGGGCATGACTTTGTTCCAGTAAAGCTTTATTTACAAAACAGGTAGCAGGCCAGAAATGACCCATGGGCTGTAACTTGCTGACCCCTGCTCTGTGTTGTAAGATCTTTCTGTGGTCTGTCTCAGCATCACCTTGAAGAGAGAGATGACTTCCCAGCAAAATTTAGGGAGCTCATAGACAATCTAAAGACGAAGTCCCACAGGCCCATACCTCTCCACCATAGAGCTATGCTGTGGTGCCCACCAGCCATGTGCTTTGATGGGCTCCAAGTAGAAATGCTTTTCATTCTTCTGTCTACTTCTCAACCATCTGCTTTAAAAGCCCTGATCTAAAATCATTTAGAGAGTCTTTTTGGTCTTACCCATTTTACCAAAGTCACTTAATTTTCCTTCTTCATTTAAAATTGTCTGTGTTCTCATTGTGGATTGTTGTTTTGTAAATGCTTTAATGACATTTTCATGGACCTCTCTCTCCATTATGCCATAAGCTCTCATTAAACACCCCACCCGAATAACTCTTAAAAATAACTTAATAAATTTTGTATATGTATATATGCATATATATACATCTATGTCTATATGTATATGTATATGTATATGTATATGTATGTGTACACACACATTCATGTACTTGTTCATTCATTCATTCATTCATGGGGCCAAGAAGCTACGTGTGAAGCCAACCATGTAGGCACGTTTTTGTTATTTTTTCTAGAATGAGAGAGGTAGAGAGGGATTGGTCTCAAGTACAGGGCTTATGAGGTTGCAAAAGGAAAAGAAAAGCTAAGAAAAATTTTTTTCTTTTCTTTGTGTACCATCAGCTCTCAAATAATTACTATTTGTTTTTTCTATTGTAACTGGTTGCATTAGCAAAAGTACTAAGACCAAGGTGTATGGGGTCAGATCAGAAGATCTGATGTGGAGTCCAGCTTTGCCAGTGGGATCTTTCAAATGGGAGGACAGTCTACATCAGTATTCCATAATCAAGGATCTGCCTCTGAGTCATCCAAGGTCTTCTGATGCAGTTGGTGGCAATTACAACGCAACAGTCCATAGGTGTTTCTGATGTCCAGTTGGCTTTAGAATTCGGAGACAATCTTCTCCCAACCAGTTACATTTCTTCCTTTACTGTCTCACACCATTTCATAGATTCTATCTTGTGTATTTCTCTCACTTCTTCATGTATTTCCACATCTAGCGAATGACTTCCAGTGGGTAGGAGCTGAGTTGTCTTGACTCTTGAAGCCTCATCAATGCCTAAAGTAGTGCTGGATATGAAAAAAGGACTTGGCACCCTTTTTTTTTTTTTTTTTTCCTGGAGGTGGCTTGAAACCACCTTTCCTTCTCAGGAGCTAGGAACTTATAGGGAGATGCAGGGATATTTGGCCATCTCAGATGCCCACTGCCCATTTGGAATCAGAGCCATTTGGATGTTAACAAATGCAGCTAATAAGCAAAGGACTGTGATTCAGACTCAATCCAAGTGCTGGTTATGGGTCATGAATCTTTAGGGAGGGCTGCATTCTACAAGTGTGGTCTATGTCATGGGCTAGCCTGGGCACACTCCAAGCCCATCCTCCCCACTCCAGTTCTGTTCCCTTGGAAGGAGTTGAGGGGTGGGGCTAGGGAGGTGGTTTGTGAGTACACATATGACAAAGTTGCCATGAGAGGCTATATTCTGGAGGTCATACAAAGCCAAAATCATAACTAGTCAAAATTAACTTAGAAAATTTACATCATCCACAAGGATGGCAAGATGCTTGCACTCCGAGAGAAACAGGAACTCAGAACAGCACAAGGAACAGTAAATATGTTCCCATGTAGTTACACATTCACTGCACAGCAACTGGTTGAAGAGTGGAATGGTAGGCTGATTCTCTAGCACGTTTAAATTTTTTATTCATTTAATATCTTTATTTTTTACTGTTGATTTGATGAGTGCTCACACTTCTATATGGAAGAGATAGGTATGTGTTTGATATAGCTCCATTCTGTGGTCTGTAAGCAGATCCGCTTGGTCCTTCCTCGAGTTTGTGCTCCATTTGCCACTGAGAAATTTTAGGGTTTTGCAATATGACTTTTGACTCTAGAGTTCCTGTGGCATTTATGTTTATACAAAGCAGTGCAGCTGCCTTTTTTTTTTCTTTTGGTAAAACATTTTTCTGGCCCTTCATCCACAAAGCATGAGGGTTGCCTGCCTTCTAGCTGTTACCCAGAGCCTAATAGTAGAGCCTCTATGTAAATTTATGTGACATTTTCACTAGAAAATTGCTTAAAAATGAATGATATTTCTACAGTTTACTGTTTTTCACTTTAAGTACATTTTCTGACAATATGTCTTCTATTAATCATTTAAGCAATACTAGGAGCCTTAAAGGACTGTATTCAGAAGCAAGAACCCATGGTTCATTTAGTGCTGTCTGAAAAAATTTCTTATTGATTGGCATCCTCTGTGGTTATGTGATGTAATATTTATAATATGTCACCCAGCCATACATCAAAACAAGTGTGTCTGTTGTTTCATTTCCATGGGAGATGTTGATTTCAAAGAGGTCAGCCCAGTTTTTAGGTCACGTTGTGGCCAACCACTGGACCAGAAATGGGAAGTGACTCGATTTGTGTAGTTATTGGAAATGGCATCACAGAGCTTGAGTTTCTATGGAGTCTTTCCTCCCCTCCTCCTACATTCACCCCTTTCACTTCCTCACTTACCCCCTGTGCACCCAGTTGGATTTTCTTGGCACACATCCCCACCATAAAACAGGCTCATTAAACTTATATGTGAGCATGAACATACTACCAAGTTGTTGAGTAGCACCCTGGCCTCACTGGGGCAGGAGCAGAAACATGCCTGGGGTTTCTCTTCGCCATTCATCATAGTTCATGGCTGAGAAATGTCCACGGCCCTGTTATTATAGGAGCTTAAACCTGTCTGTGATTTTTAGTGTGTACACACCATGCTGCTATTTTGGGATGAATGTTGAATGGAGGTGAATGTGATAATCAGCAGCCTCCAGGATTTGGGCAGGAAGAGAACAGCAGTGCAAGTCTTGGCTGGAGAGACCACCATGCTACTAAGAAATCACTTTGGTGCCCCTTGTGGATTTCAACACTAGCCAAAATAACAAATCAATGTGGGAAAGCTGGGTGCCCAGAATGGTCTATTTCTTGTCTTCCCTTGCCATCTCTTTTTTTCTTTTTGCTACAGAAAGAACAATGGACTGAAGGTTAACAGTAGACAAGTCTGGACCTCACCTTTCAGATAAGGGAGTTGGTCTCATGGTCTTTTAGCTCTTCCTCTGTCACTGAACTCTCTGTCATTGATCCCCTCCTGCCACTCCAGTCTCTGGTTGGCCTTGCTTTCCTCCCTCCTCCCCGTAGGCCCTTCTGTATTCCTTACAACTTTCAGTTATTTAAAACGTGACACCCTTTCTTTGTTCCCCTGCACAGAGCAGCCCTGGGGCCTGCCCAGTGTCTGCAGCACTCAGCCAAAGGGAAGGAGGGAGGGACCCTCCGCTGTCTGGTCTCTCTGGGCTGCCACCATTTCCCAGACGAATAGGAGCTGTAAAACTTGTGGCTTACATAACCCAGTGAGCATTCTCCAGCTAATCTACAATCTGGGCTTTGAAGATCACAAGAAAGCAAAGGTCACGACCCAGAGATCAAAGTGACAGAAGCCCACAGAGTAATTGCCGGTTACCCTCTGTAGAGGGCCTTGGTCTGTCCTGTGGGTGTATTGTTTGCACAGAGACTTCAAACATGCTGCCGGTGAACTGTGAGGAAAATCAGCTGGCCTCTGCCAGTTGTCAGGCATTCGTGAATGCTGTAGGTGAGCTCACCTCGGCTCATTAGAGTGAGATCATTGTCATCTCTCTGAGCATCTGCAGTTATTCTACTCACAGTGTTTGTTCATTACTCTGTGGTCTTTATTGACTTTCTCACTGTCATCATTTACTTGGAGGTGTTGGGGGGTGGTTATATAAAGAAATTGGAATAACGAGAAAGGATGACATGGATATATTTATTGTAAGTCAACTTTGAGCCACATAGAGTTCAAGCAAGGTAACATTTGAAGGACATCATTTGGCCCATCCCCTTCACAGCATGGGTAGAGAAACTGAGGCTCAGAAAGGCAGCAGAGACAGAACCAAGATCACAGGGCAAGATACGCTCAGAGTCTGGCCTCTTTCCCTATGCTATTAGTCCCCAAGCTTTTGTTACAAAACTTCCCCTCCTTTTATTTTCTCCCCAACGCTTTAAAAGCTTTGGTCTCTCAAATAGACTGCACTGAAGCCATTGCTAACTTTATTGTTATCATGAAACAGATACATTCAGCAGTTTATCAGGGCTTCTGTTCAGCATGAGGTAACCAGTGCTATTAAACTGAGTTAATGTAATCTAGTCAACAGTGAGGAAGCATGATATTTTGTTGGCAGACTCAACTATCCCATCAAGCTTTGTGAAAGTTTGAGAATGGCACAGATCACCCATTGTTGCCTTTGGGGGTCCCAGGTAGGGCACCAGTAGCTTGTACCATGTCTCCCTGCCTCTAAAGGGTGGAAACAAGAAGGCAGCAAGAAATAACACAAAGAAGCATAGACTGCCATAAATGGAAGAAAATTTCCAATGACCCCATGCCCAGTTCCCGCATGGACTGGAAACTTGGTATTTCTTGAATAGCGTGTCAGAGAAAGAAACATGGCAGCCAACCCCATTCACAGACCATGGAGGCCCATCTGAGCTTTTCTGTGGTTGTGCAGTGTTCCTGGGGAGCAGACATTGCCCTGGGGATAACGGTTACAGGCAGGGGGAAAGAATATCCTCCTCTCTCTCTGAGGTCTGGATGAAAAATGCCTGGGTGTCGGGACTAGAGCAGAGAAAATTGATTTTGGAGAGAAAGGAGAAAAAAAAAGTATTTCTCCTTTTCCTTTTCTCCTCCTAGCAGTTTTAGCTCTCTCGTTAGAGGAGTCCTTTAAGCAAATGGGACATTCTGTGAAAAGAAAGAGGACCTGAAAAGCTCGATGTGCTGGTCTCTCAGTTTTAGGAAATGTGTTTCCAGACAGAGGCAAATGGGTATTTAAGCACCTTCCCAGGATCCCTGCTCTCCTCTTGATAACCCCACCTTCTGTATCTCAGCCAAGAGCGCCTCTGACTCTACCCCCACCCCTCACCACCCGCAGCCCTGGGGGCTTTCCCCCAGCCACCTTGAGAAGGTCGGGAAAATTGGAGTTGCCCTCTGGAGCTAGGGACGTGAGACTTAGAACTTAGACTGATCTCTTTTCATTAAGCAGTGCCCTGGCTTAACAAGCAGTTTTATAAATCTGAAGCTGTCTCCGGGTGTCGCAGGATTTATAGACGGGGGTTTCTGCCATAAAGTGGTTTATGATGGCTGCCTTCTGTGTTATTAGTAGCTGTCTCTTCCTTCAACCATTGCTGTTTGATAATAGCCTTAAAACACCCAGAATTACTTACCTGCAAACCCCATTCCCGATAGCCCCTGTTGACAGTCTGAATAAGTTTAGTGCCCTTTTGTTGTACTTTACCTTCAAAACAAACTGATTGAACCATCAATAGCTCGTGGAAGCTGACAGAGGGATGTCATCTGGACTAGCCCTTGTGATTGCAGGTTATCTGGGGGAGTTAACCTTCCCGCATTGTTAACTGAAATGTTTTATGTACTATGCAACTTTAGGATACGGCTGTGATAACCCCAGTAACTAAGTAATACATCACAGTAAAGAGGTTTTGGTGCAACAAATAACCCAGGATTAAATTTACAAGGGTTGAATTGATATTGTAAAAGCCTTCATTCTGTGGCTTCGGGAATCCTCTCTTGTATTTTTATGGCAAACTTGTATTACACTCAGGATTGAAGCTGTGGTTTTGACACCCTGACATGACCTAGAACAAAGGGAAATAGATCTCCCAGGACCACGAAAGGACAGGCAGGCAGGAAGCCCACTGACTTATCACTTGGCATTAAGGTTTGGAGCCAGTTCCAAGCCATCAAGGGGCAAGAAGATCTGGCAGACATGGCCACTGGCTGGGCTCTGTGTACTGCAGGCATTGGGGCAGGGCAGGCCTTAGCAGAACTGGAAGGAGACTCTTACTGCTGCCTCACCACCCTCCTAATTTCAAAGTTATTATTCCTCTTGGTGTTATTTTCACGAGGACATTGGTTCTCAGCAGGACCAGCAGCATCAGCGTCACCTGGGGACATATTAGAAATGTAAATTTCAGGCCCAGTTCCAGAAATACTGAATCAGAAACTCTGGGGATGGGTCCCTGCCATCTGTGTGTTGGAAAGTCTCCAGGAAATACTGATGCCCACTGAAGTTTGAGAACCACTGTGCAAGAATAGAAGCTCACTGAGAGAGCACAGATCTTCCATATTGCTTATCTCCTGTTGACACCTGACTCAGGTCCTGACACACGGTAGCTGTTCCATAATTACTTGTTGAACAAGTGAATGTATGAGTAAGTAAATGAAAGAAGATACCTCTATGAAGGAACTTTGGACCCTGGGCTGAATCTCAGATGGAACTATTTGGGGCAAGTCCTCCTAGTGTCCCTCAGACCTCTCCAAGCAGCATCTACTTGGAAACTCAGGCTGGCCCTCGGGATGGGTGCCAAGTCATCCCTTATTTCAGGGGGTGACTGGCAGCCTGTGTCAAGGGCTGTCTCTTTGATTGTGTAAGAAGAGTGATCTGAAAACAGCAGCTCTTTGTCATCTAAAATTTTTAACTAGCTTAAAAGCCAGCACCTCTCTCTCTCTCTTTCTCCTTTGATTTCAGGGCTGTGATCCAAAGTGAGGCAAAATGACAATGTGCGGTCTGTTGTCATCGTGGTTCCTGCCAGCCCTGTGAAGGCATCTTTCACTCCATCGTTAAACATTGGCTGATTTTCTAATACTGATGTTTTCTTCACCTGAATATTCATCTTTTCCCACCCTACACTTAGTGGGTGTCTTTACTCCCTGCGCGTCACTCCTGACATATTGTTTCTGTCTGTACATGTCTTTATTTGAAAGAGTCTGTTGTCATCAAGACTTTTCTGCTACAAGCAGAAGATGGAAGTTTTCTCTAACATTGACTGAGGCCGGTGGGAACTCTACTGGAGGATAGAAAAGATATTTGGTGGTGGCTCGTGCCTGTAATCCCAGCAGGTGGATCATTTGAGGTCAGGAGTTTGAGTCCAGCCTGGCCAACATGGTGAAATCCTGTCTACTAAAAATACAAAAATTAGCCAGGAGTGGTGGCACACACATGTAGTCCTAGCTACTTGGGAGGCTGAGCAGGGGAATTGCTTGAACCTGGGAGGCAGAGGTTGCAGTGAGCAGAGATCATGCCGCTGCTCTCCAGCCTGGGCAACAGAGCAAGACTCCATCTCAAAAAAAAAAAAAAAAAAAAGAACGAAAGAAAGAAAAGAAAATATATTTGGACATTTTGTGGCACTTTCTTGATTTTGGGTGAGGTTAGCAGGTATTTGGAGAGGGAAGGGAGAACCCAGGGTAGGAAAGAGGACAATAGATTGAGGCCAGGGAGGAAGCGGGAAGTAGCCAGAGTCAAATTTCCAGGACATCAGGCATGGGGTGGACATTTCTGAAGGAAGAAAAGAATTTCATAATATTTTGACCTTAACAATGAGTCCTGTGTAGGTTATTCCTGCAGACCTCTAAATTATTCTCTCTGGCTTTGGGTTGGTCAGCCAAGTCTTTTACCTGGATAAGCATATGCAGGCCACTTGGTGATAATGTCACTGCATCCTTGGGGTGTTGCTTCCTCAGCTGGAAACCTCTGTGGCTGGTGGTGCCTTTGCCTGAGCTTTGCTTGGGCCTGCTGGGCTTTTTCCACCTACTCAGCCCGGCGGGCTGCACTTGGCTCGTGCTACCGGTTCAGATCCCATGCCTGCCAAGAGTGAGCCAGGTGTGGAGCTGTGAGGGGTACATGAGCAAGCAAGCACAGGGTCTGGCCACTGCACACAGCCAGGCATGCTGGCAGCAGTGGGCTGGGCATCTCCAGGCACTGGCATGGGCACCAGCTCCCTGCGAGGCTGTGTCTGGACCAGGCATACCACAACCAGCTTCCACTGTAGGCACAGGGGAATGTGGTGGCACCTGGAATCTTGAAGATGACAGGAACCACAGAGCCCCAAAGAGGGTGTCACAGCCTTAGCTTGGGTAGCTCTTAGGTCTGGGCTCCCCAAGGGCCACAGCTCTTCTCTCTGTCTCATCACCCACAATGTGGCCAGCACGGGGACATGTTTCAGCCCTGTTTGTGTTACAGCTCTTTCAGTCCTGCCATTTGGTGGGTCCTGAGTTCTTGTCCCAGATCCAGAAAGAATGAAGTATGCACACAGCTGGAGGGTGAGCAAGGCAAAGAGGTGCTTTATTAAGCAGCAGTACAGCTCTCAGGACAACTAAAGTGAGTAGCTCCTTTCTGCAGGCAGGTCATCTCAGTGTCTGTGCAGCCCTCAGCAGAGAGAAGACCCAAAGTGGGTAGCTCCTTTCCAGAGGCAGGTTGTTCCATCATCTGCCTGAGTCTGGCTGAGTCTGGGGTTTTTATGGGCTTCAGAGGAAAGGAAGTGCATGCTGATTGGTCCATGGGTGGCCATGGCAGGGCCCAGAAGAGGTACCTTAAGTTCTCACTCCAATTTGTGAAACTGGCAGCCCAGCCCCTATGCTTTAGGCCACCCCTGGCTTGATGGTGGGATTTCACCAGGGACACACCCCTTTCCACCTAGGAGCCTGTCTGCCTCCTGCTGCCAGCCATCAACCTGCTGACTACAGTGCCCATGGCACCTAGGCTGTTTGTGCCAAGGGATGCCTGCAGGCCCATGCTGAGTTCTCCTCAGCTGCCCCTTGGCCTCCTTGCTGTGCACATCAGCACCCAAAGTCCACAGGGGGCCAAGGTGGCAGGGAGCTGGTGTTTCAGTACTGCTCCAAGCATGTACACACCCAGCCAGCTTGTGACAGTGCCTGGGCTTGGCCACAAGTTTGCTCCGAAATTGGAGTGGGCATTGGGAGTGGGGAGAGGCCAGGCAGCAGGAGCAGGCACTCCCAAGCCTGCCAGGTGAGGGGGGCTTCCCAAGCCCGGAAGAGCACAGGGATGCCTGGGTCTGCAGCTGCAGCTGGGCAGCTGCAGTTGCACATGGGAGCAGGGGCTCCTGCCCCACCAACTCAGGAGGGCTTGGGTTTCCTGCCTGTTTCTGGCTCCTGCCAGCTCCGCAGAGCAAACAGTCCCTACTGCGGCTGGTGTATTTGCAGCAATTGCTCCAGATGGGCTGCTACTGCCACCAATAAAGAGACCACCTTATGAATGTGGAAGGTGGCCTTGGGATCCCAAGGCTCCAGTGAAGGCGAGTCACACTGTTCCAAGTAATATCCTCATTGAGGAACAGCTAGGGGCTTGAGGTTGCTTTAAGATGTGGTTCCTTGATGCCCATTTGAGATTTCCTATTTCTCCTTTTCCATTGAGTTTTCAGTCAGTAGACCCCTTTACCACTCTATGCATAACCTCAGTCTTGGCACTTAGCTATGCCGATTCCTAATTTCTCCATGTGAGTGTATAATTTCTGTTACACTGAGAACACCTTTGAGAGCAGGAAGCATGTTGTAATCACATCTGTATTCCTAAGGCCCAGCATAGTAGGTGATCAAGAAATAGATGTGCAACTGAAATAAGCTGGTATGTTATTGACTCCATTCTAATGCCAGTTTTCAAGATGTGGTGAGAGTGAGCAAAGAAATTTGTCGCTGCCTTCAAGAAGCTTATAGTTTGGGTAAGGACATTAATGAACACCAAGAAAATAATTAGAAAACAACAAAATGTTAGACTGTAAGGTGCTGATAGCATATTCTAGGAGTCCTGAGAAGGGAGAAAGCAATGTAGGGTGGAGGTGTACAAAAAAACCTTCATAGGAGATGAGGCTTGAAAGATGAGTATATGCTGAGGAGGCTGGGTGTAGGAAGGAAATGACAGATTCCTTTGGAGATAACCCATTGCTCTTGACACTGGGTACTCACCTCTTGAGTGGGGTGGAAACAATTCACTTGTTTGATTGATGGACTATGGAACTTGATGGAAAGCATCTTGGTTAGTGACTGTCCCTGATGAGGGAGAAGTATAGACCCATATCCATACCTGTTATACATTTATTTGTGCGTTTATATAACTATAGCCTGGCCAAGTGGTTATTCTTGTCAACTCCATATATACCTATTTGAGGACAGTTAATTACACTAGCAGTCATTGGCTTATTTCTGGAGTCCGTATGTATGCCAAAGATTTTTTCCAGGGAGATGGAGAGCACCTAGCATTTGTTGGGCCATTAGTATCTCCTAAAAATTAACCCCCCCTATTTCTCCTTGATAATCTTCATAGGATAGAGTATGGAAATAACCACATGTATTATCGATGGATGATGCTAAAAAGTTATTAAAACCCCTGCCTGATTTCTCAAGGAAGCATTTCTCAGCTACATGTGTTCCTCACTTGTAACCCATAGTCATCCAGGTCATTACATTCTGTGATACAGATGACCCATAGGAATGGCAGTGACATAAAGGGTACAATTAATTTATAGGTTTATTTTACTGAGAACTATGTAGCCAAGAAGCTAAGCCTGTTTTCCAGACTGAAAGGAAGGGAATACGTTGATAGGGTGCTACTGGCTAACCCACGTGTGTGTGTGTTTACCTTTGAGCCTAGTGTACCATTAGTGTGTGCTTCTAATGTTTAGTTGTGCATCTGTGTAAGATAGAAGCATTCTGACTTCTCCAAGGAGCAATTGTTTATTCTTTGTGAAAGAGAGGAGGAGCAGCCAAGGTCTAAGTTCCAGAAGACCGGATGGTGTGGATTCTTGAAGATAAGACAAGCTGTCCGGATCTCTGAGGCTGCCACACAAACCTTCCTGAGTTGTCTCTGACTCTTGCCTTCCAGATGCTTTGTTCTGTACAAGCTGCCCAACTTGAAATTTCTGGATGCCCAGAAAGTAACCAGACAAGAACGAGAGGAGGCATTGGTCAGAGGAGCCTTCATGAAGGTGGTGAAGCCCAAGGTGAGCTGCCTACTCGCTGTTCTTCACAAGGGATTTACATCTCATGGCAGTGCTTACACCCCAGGGCATGGAGAATGTCCTCTGAGTGTTTAGAATGCAGTTGGGATCTCACATGAAGAGTCCCTCCATAGATACATTGTTAGCCAAACTTGAAATAGGATTAGGTGTAAACTGGATCTTCCTGTTTTACCAATAAAGCAGCACTATGCATAGCCCAATGGTGAAGTTCTGTAGGGGACTGCAGGTCTCCTTCTTGAAGATATTCACTAAGTGGGGCCTCTGCAGGTTTGCAGCTGAGAAAGGAGAAAGAGGAAAGCACTGGGCATGGGTGGGCTTCTGGGGTAGGTGGGATTCTTCCAGTACTTCAGAGGGGGCCTTTCTTGTTTGCTCCCAAAGGGAAGCTGGGGAAGAGTGCTTTTCTTCCATCATAGGCAAGGGCTCCACAGCTCTCTGAGATATCGTTAGTGTGGAAGGCGATGTTTTCTGACAATGTGTCCCTAGGCTGGCATGTGCTCCCCACATGTATCTCTCCAGAGCTGATTAGAATGGTGTTCACTGACCTCTCCTTTACCAGCTGAGTCTGTAAGTGAATTTGGTGTCATCCTAATGGCAGCTCTGATGAGGCAGTGGAGATTTGGCTTGGGGTCTTGGATTCAGACACAAGGAGATTTTTTACGACATGGATGTCTGTCTCTTTGGGAGGAGTTGGGAGTCCTTCAGTGAAGCCAGAGGCTGGGAAATGGACTCAATGACCCCTGATGACCTCCTTGGAGAACCCTCTGCCTTGAGGCTCTGTGGAGCTGTGTGTGACCTCCCATGAGATTGCAGCTTGTGTGTTGAAAACGCTGGCACTGATATCCTAGAAGTCTAGTTTATCCTCAGCTATTGACTTACAGCACTCTGCACATGCATTGGAAGTGATTAAAGGGGGGAAAGAAAAAACAAAAACAAAACAGAACAATGAAACATCTTCCATCAAGTTGCTCTGCTGGCAGCAGACCTCAGGCCACTTTCTTTCCCTGAATCCATGAGATGCAACTTATTTTCCAGTATGCTGAATAAAATTGCTAGCAGTTGTGGAAATGTATGATATGGAGTGTATATTACTGGCAGATAAATGTATTGTTACCTCTTTCAGCATGTGGGAAATTAATTGAGTGATTCATTTCATAGCTATTAAAGTGTTAACAGTGCTCCCTATCGAGGCACAGGTTTGATGTATTGCACACGACTGCCTTTAGTTGTTCTAGCTTTTGTAATTTTTCCAAATGAAATAATTTATTTCTTGGCCTTCTTTTTGTTTGTTTTTGGTGAAAACAGTCCAGAGATAGCCAGCATGACCAAACCAAGCAAAAGTACAACAAATGAACTCTATAATATCCTGGGTTATTATAAATAACCTGCCCACCCTACATATCTCATCTTCTTGTATACATGTGTATACCTGTGTGCAGAGTAGATCAGTATTTCTCCTGTGCTCATTGGCTTTGATGTTGCCACACAAAATCTGAAGGGGTAATAAATGTAGTATCCTCCATATCTGGATGGGGCACTCAATGCATGGCCCCCCAACCCATTCTTCTAAGGTTCTTGGTGCACAGATCTACAAGTTTTCACTCATCCTCTAAAGTAGAAGGAAGGGGTCATTGGCTCACTTTATGGGTGAGGGAACTCAGGGCTGCAGAAGTTAACTGGGCTGCCCCAGGTCACCTGGCTAGTAATCGTGGAGCTGGAGGTTTACCTTGTGTCTGACCACTGGGTCTATACTCTTCTCTCTCTGTTTTCTCACCCCTGGAGCAGTGAGCTAAATATTTACCCTGTGGATCTCCTAAGGTCTAAATGAAGAAAACAGGTAAGAGCAGGACTGTTCTGTTGAGTAGAGGTGGGGGGAATCGAAATCCTTCCTTGCTTTTGAAAGCATCTGAGACTGGCTCCTTAAAATCCAACATTAGCTATTTCTGAGTCATTAGCAACATCAGCAGAAATGCCCTTCAGAGTTCCCAATTAGTTTCTAATCAATTCTAGAATTAGTTCATGTTTGTATGATTGACTCCAATATCCTTACTAACTGTATTAAGCTTTAAAAAGCCTGTTAAGAGTATAAATTAGTTCAACCATTGTGGAAAGCAGTATGGCAATTCCTCAGAGAGCTAAAAACAGAACTACCATTTGACCTAGCAATCCCATTACTGGATATATACTCAAAGGAATATAAATCATTCTATCATAAAGACACATACGTGTGGATATTCACAGCAGCACTATTCACAATAGCAAAGACATGGAATCAACCTAAAGGCCCATCAGTGACAGATCGGATAAAGAAAATGTGATACATATACACTATAGAATACTATGCAGCCATAAAAAAGAACAACATTATATCTTTTATGGGGACATAAAATGTCCCCAAAAGATGCTGGAGGCCATTATTCTTAGCAAACTAATGCAGGAACAGAAAAACAAATACCACATATTCTCACTTACAGGTGGGAGCTAAATGATGAGACCTCATGAACACAAAGAAGGGAACGAGAGACATGGAGGCCTATTTGAGGGTGAAGGTTGGAAGGAGGGAGAGGAGCAGAAAAAAAAAGCTATTGGGTACTAGGCTTGGTACCTGGGTATGAAATAATCTCTACAACAAACCCCCATGACACAAGTTTACCTATGTAACCAACCTGCATATTTACCCTCAAAACTAAAACAAAAGTTAAAAAGGAGACCTGTTAATTATTTGAGGAGAGAGACATAGTGCTCTTACAAAGTATGGTGATTTGGTTCTTGTTCTGTAGTCACATGATTTCCAAACCAAAGAGGACTTAGAAATCACCTAGTCTGTGCTCTCATTTCATGGATGAGGGAGCTGGGAGAGGGTGCAGTTTCCTGAGGCTCCATGGAATTGGGACCAGAATCCCTGGGGGTCTGGGCTTCCAGTTAAGTGCTCAATTTATGCCGTGATTCTTCAAGTGCTCAGGACGATTTTTCTGTGTTCTTGGTTTCATATCGAATTGGATGCCTACATTGAATGGCAGGCCAGTTAGTTCCCTTTTTTTTTTTTTTTTTTTATTATACTTTAAGTTTAGGTACCATGTGCAGTAATTGGCTGGCAGGTTTGTTACATATGTATACTATGCCATGTTGGTGTTGACGCAAACCCATCAACTCGTCAGGCACCCATCAATTCATTTCATTTATATCATTGTATAACTCCCCAATGCAATCCCTCCTATCCCCCTCCCCTCCCATGGATAGGCCCAGTGCGTGATGTTGTCTGTTATTTCAGAGATGCAGGTACTTTTTGTAGAAAGAAGAGGGCCAAATGAGTCCTGGCTGGAATTAATCCAATTGGCATAAAAAGGCTGGTTCTCACCTATTCACAGTGGTGTATAGACATATGTTTGTTCCCATGTTAGGGTGTGTAACCCGGTTTCCGTCTCTGTGTATATATTAATATGCAACGTTTCTGAGAGGTATGGTACACGAGAGTCAGCTTCTAAGTGAACGGAGCGATTTCCTTTTCCATGTGTTGGCTGCCGCGGGTGGGCTGAGGGCACATTTCAGGAAAAAACCTATTTTTCTTTGATGGAATCAGAATCTCAAAACGTGCTTCTGTCCTTTTCAGGGGCAGCCAAGGCCTGTTGTGCTTATTCAGGGCAGAATGGCTCTGATTGGTATGATCCAGTGGGGCCGTGATTGGGGGAGCTTGTTTCATTTATTCCTGACATAAAGGAATTTTGGGGGAGAATGGGAAAATGCCTCTCAATCACCAGCCTTTGCCTTGGAGGTAGGGGAACGGCAGTCTGGGGTGTCTCAGGGCTGATGCAAATGCAGGAACCATGGCAGGAGGTAATAAAGGCCTGGATGTTGGGCAGAGGTCTGATTGGGTAACCTGGCAGGCGCTGGCGGCTTGAGTGGCAGAGTCCTCGCTCCCTTTCTCCCATGATGAACACATTTCTCCTCCGTGGCCTGCCTTTTAGTTTTTTGTTGTTTCAAAGCTGCCTTCTGTCTGGCTTCTGATTGTTGTTAGGAGAAAGATGCTGTTCATTTCATTAGGAAGTGATTAGGCTGATGGGCTACAATGGATGCTTCCAGGACCTTCCTCTGTGTGTGTGTTTGTGTGTGTTGTTATTAGTTGATGGACCCACAACAGCTAGGCTTTGTTCTCCCAAATTCAAATATATATAATATATTATATATATTATATATATATATATAAACTTTATCAAATATATTGGCCATTGAATCATGCCATTGTTAATACAGAGAACACCACACTGGACACAGAGAAGGTTCAGGCCCCCAGAGAAAGAGCCTTCTAGTAACCAGAATGTTAAGCCCCTCACCGCACTGGGAAACATAGATCAAAGGGGTGCAGAGGCCTGTCCAGGAGGACGCTTGTGGTGGGCATGCCAGCCCTGCACATCAGAGAGACAGCTCAAAACTCCAACAGTCAGAATTGCTTAATTATGTCCTGACTTTGTAATTATTCATCCCTGTTCTGGCAAAGAGCACAGCTGTCATTTCTTTGACATAATTATTTAAAGCTGAGCCCTCTTGTTTACAGGCTTGTATATAAAGTTGGCTACTAACTGTTTAATCTTCAGAATCTTAAAGGAGTCTGGGGAGAGCAACTCCGGGGGCAGCTGAGAACCACAGCCAACATTAGAAAGTGTTTTGACGCTTATGTTTTGCTTGCATTAATGTCCATCCTCTTATAGGCCAGATGTGGTAATAACTATGTCTGTGAGTAGTGAGGTGTCCTTGAAAACATGTCACTTGTTTCTTTGTGTGGGCACAGTATGTTCAAACATATGTTGTTTCCCATGCAGGTGTGTATACCCACTTCAGTCTCTGTGTGTGTATACATATGCATGTTCTGGGAGGTACGCGTACACCAGAGTCAGCTTCTAAGTGGCGAGCGATTTCCTTTCCTGATTTTTCCACCTGATTTTGCCATGATGTGTAGTCTATGTATTTGTGTACTTTGTTGTAGCTTGTATATTTGTGTGTGTGCCTACATTTGGATACTTGGGAGGGTGGGGTATTGTGTATGTGTGTGTGTGCATGTGTGTGTGTGTGTGTGTGTGAGATACAGAGAAGAAAGGAGAGGGAGGGAGAGGCCCTGTGTTGAAGAAATAAACTTTGGAGTACATGCATTTCCAAAAGTCTCTCTTTTTCTTTTCCCCTAAACTGAAAATTGGAAACTATTTGGGTCTGAGAATCACCTGCTCCCACGAATACCCTACACAGTCCTGCCCTTGACACTTGGAGTTAGGTCCTCACTCCCCTGGATACCTTTAGTTTCTTCCATCTGTGTCTGTGTTTGTGGGTTTCCATGCAAAAGGCCATCTAGGATGAAGATAGGGAATGATTCACAAGGAAACTGGCTTCTTGTTGGGATAAGGAAGCTGCTCAACCCTGGGGTGCCAGCTCCATGAGTTTTGTTTTATTTTCTGTATCTGTAGTACCTAGTCAATAGCAGAGGCTCAGTCAATACTCATCAAAGGAGTGAACCATGAACAGCAGAGCATATTGGAAGATCCATCATGAAAAAGTTGTATATGTTCTAATTACTTCAGTCAACATGGTTACCTGGAAAGGCAGGAAAGAAACCATTATCTTTAGACAGTGTGTTAATGCCACTTGTACAGTGGCAGAAAAGACAGATTCTGGGCTTCATATTTGTTTTTCCAAAGGATTTTCCCGGGATTATTTATGATGGGAAAACCTACCACTACCACAGTCGCCATGCCGTGGCATTTCCACTGGGTAGTATTTCAGGGAGAGGCAAGGGTGAGATCTGAAGCTGTGTGCTCTCCATCACTCGGGGTGGTACTGGAGTCCTCCTTCTCTCTGAACCCACCTGCTCATATGACGGCTTTTAGGAAGTAAGTAGCTCTTCTTCTCATGAAACATGTTGGGGTAGTTACAATGAAATTTTCCCTGTCTTCGCTGCTATTGTATTTTTTGTCTATACCTAAAGGAGCACTACCTAGTTGCTTATTTGCTGCACTTAATTGTTTTTATGCCTAGTCTAGCACTTTACTAAGTGCTATCGTATTCTAAAGTACACTGCATATGTCTTTGATATCTTCTGTTACTCCTGTGTAGCCCAATTGCAAATGCTTAAAAGGGTATCAGAAACTACTTCTAGGTTTATTACAATTACTGTTTTTTATACTCAATATTTTCAAGAATATGTATTTTATATAAAGGCAGGACGTGCCTGTAAACAAACATTGTAAATCACAAGTACATTCAGTTCAACAGGCCATCAGCCAATATATTTTGAAAGTTCTCTATAGTGACAAACATTCAAAATTAATTTAAAATATTGGTTGTTTTTCTGGATATTTCCAACTACCTGGATGTGCTCTTGTTTTTATGATATTTTTTTCTGTTTTCATGCAGATGTTTCTTGTCTAGAGACACATTCAGATTCTATTTTCAGCTGCTTTTAGTAAATTTTGAAGAGAGGAAAATTTTAATTAACTTTTTTTTTAAGGAAGTGCTTAGATGGTGTGTTCAAAAACAACTCTGGGAGCCAAACATTTGCAGTTTGATTGTTTTTTCAACCTTATTCCTGATTTCACAGTTTGCATGTTCATTTGAGGGAGAATCACTTAAAGATTTTGTATTTCTCCATTTTTAGCATCATGGCATCCTGTGTCTCAAGTAAATGCTTTTGGAGTATTACTCTTTGGAGGCATCCTCTGTAGCCTTGCATTTGGGTAGCAACCCTCTGAAATAAAAAATAGAGCACTGCAGGAAAGCCATGTCTCTTGTGTGCTGGTGAAACCCTATGGTTGGAGAACCAAAATCCACAATAGAAAGAAGGAAGGTGGTAGCAGCCTCTTAGGGGCATTCCCAGGAGTCCTCTGGGCCTTGCCAGGTGCTGAGCACATAGTAGAGACTACTGTCCATGAAGCCCAGTGCCTGGGGGATGTTGCTGTGTCCCTGATGGGGCCTTTGGCTTGCCCAGCACCCCAACAGCCCAGTTTCACCCTCTTCCTCTTTCTAGCCTCCCACATGCTCACTGCTGTCCAAAGATGCTTGGACAGATGTATCAAGAGGATCATGGAAGTAAGTAGCACTTTTTAAGTGTTGGGGATAAGATTAATAACCGTAGGATACTTTGTCCTGCCTCTGCAACCCAACAACTGGGAGAAGTGTGGTAGATTGCATTGTTGGTCTAAAACTGTTCCTTTCTCTCTGCCCTTGCCGTGGCTCCCCATCTAAGGAAGGAATATACTTCCCCATTCCATTGACTTTGGCCTTGGCCATGTGACTCCTTGGCCAATGGGATGCGAGTGGAAGTGACAGCATGACAATTCTGGGCCAAGGCCTTACGCAGCACCATGTGTTTTCACTCACTGCTCGCACACGTCTGCCATTTGCTATGAAAACAACATGAGAGACACATTGACCAGACCTGAACCTGACCTGAGGCCTGCAAACATTCCAGCAACCAGAGACCTCTGCATGAGAAAGAAATGCTTGTAATAAGCCACTAAGATTTTGAGCAGTAGTGTGCTGCAGAAACCTGACTAATACCTAGGCAGGCCATCCCATCCACGCACCCTACCTCTACTGCATCTCTGGCCGTTGAACCAAGGTCTTAACTGGGACACAACTTGGAGTTTTGTGAGGTTAGTGGCAGTCGTTGGTGCCACAGCACCAACTACTGTAGGGTTTCTGGGTACTTAACTAATTAGGATAGCAAGGCCAGTCTTACAGGTCGACTGGCTGCCTAGTGGTACATTATTAGATGCACAGAAACTTCCCTGATATGTGAGTTAGAAGAACATGCAATAAGTAGTCACTATCTACTAGCTATTGTACCAGCTGCTTAACAATTTTATCTCTATTTTTTTCCCTAACCTTGAATCTACAAATGAGGAAACTGACGATCAGAGAAATTATATCCATTACCTAAAATTACAGAGCAAGGTGGAACCAGGTCCTTTTTTTTTCCCCAGATCTTCCTAGGCTCCAAACCTCATGTTCTTTCCCCTGTATGCCTTAACTTACTTCAGGGAAAAAAGTCAAATTCAAAGCTTGTGCTCTTCCCACTGTATCCCTTACGTTTCATTTATGATGGAAAGCAGGGGTAAAAGAGCAGGAAGATCAGGAGATAGAAGGTAGCCAGAGGCAACCTTGTAATTTCCGATTTTGACCCTGTGATGACTCCCCACAACCTATTTTGGTGAAATGCATGGGCTAGGCAAAGAACTGCAGGAGCCAGGCTGTGGAGGGATCTCTGAGTTAGGTCAGGTTTGCAATTTCCCCTGAGGGTAAGGAGGAAACTTGGCAGAGTTTGAAGTGGAAAAAAAGTCTAGGCAGGTTTGTGTTTGCATCCCTGGGCATCTGGGAGAGGGAGCCTTAGAGCTCTGTGCAGAACAGGTGCTTTGGTGATTTCGAAATCTGTGCAACAGCAGGCACTGGTCTGAGGCTGCCACAGTGTTCCCAGAACCCAGGCCAGTGCTCAGGCAGCTACAGGGGTTAGAGAGCTGTGTCTAAAGAAGCTCTGGGATGGCAGAGATGGATCCATGTAAGAGTGAGTAACTCTGATGCTGGGACAAGGAGACAGCTGATGCCTGTCAGAGACCCACTAGTGACTCCCCCTTATAGCGAGTTCACAACATTTCCAAAATGTTCTTTGACATGTTTTTACCTCAAAGCCCCTGTCCCTTATGGTATTCATTGTCTCATTTTAAGGAGTAAATTTAAGGCTTCTTAACTGGGCCATAAAAAGTTCTCATTCACATGATCACTGGCAGTGATTGAGATGAAGCCTTAGTAGCTGGTTATGTCTGTAATCTGCACATTACCAGCTTGACATTTTCTTGATCCACTATTGGAAAAGGATTTTGGTATTTTGTTTTGCAATGTAGATTCTTTTATCTTTTTTTTTTTTTTTTTTTTTGAGATGGAGTCTCGCTCTGTCACCCAGGCTGGAGTGCAGTGGCCATTCTCCCGCCTCAGCCTCCCGAGTAGCTGGGACTACAGGCGCCCACCACCACACCTGGCTAATTTTTTTTTGTATTTTTAGTAGAGATGTGGTTTCACTGTGTTAGCCAGGATGGTCTCGATCTCCTGACCTCATGATCCACCCGTCTCAGCCTCCCAAAGTGCTGGGATTACAGGCGTGAGCCACTGTGCATGGCCTATCATTATTTTTAAAAATTAAGTTTGAAAGGAAAGAGAAGAAGGAAAAGGAGAGGACAATAAAGATGCTTTCTTAAGAAACCGGGTTCTGGAGAGTAAAGCTAGGGTTCTGATTTAAAGTTATCCACATTTAAAACCAACATTGCCTGGGGTTCTATGCACAGCTACAGGGCAGGGCTGGCTGCTGTTCTTCAGCTGTGGGTGCATGGGTGAGCTTGACAAATCCTTCATGTGCTTTTCTCCATCCTCCAACACCCCTCCCAATTCTTTGCTTTGAGCTTGGTGATTCTAGCCTAGTGATAAAGAAGAATGAGTTGGAAATACAGTGGCAACTTGTCTAGGAACAGGGAAAAAAGGCCAGTGACAGATATATGAGTGAAAGGAGGATCATGATAGCCTTGGCATCCCTTCCCTTCCACTGAACCAGGGCCTTGCTGTTTTTCCTGAACTCTGCAGCTTTAATAGAGCTCTGTCTTTCTCAGAAAGTCCCTTCTTTGCCCAAGGAAACATCAGACTTTAGGATTCTAGAGACTGAACTCTCAGGCCATTATGTATCCCTGAAGTCAGGGAAACCTGCAAGATGGGGGTGGGCAGAGGCCAACCACACAGATGCCAGGCCACTAGAGAAACATCATGAAGATTGTTCTGAAGCTGCCTTCAGTGACATGTGCAAGTATTTGCAATTCCATGGCTAAGGAAGGAGGAGAAAACAAGGATGGCGTGGTCCCATTTTCTACTCTGGAGTTCTGGCTATTTCCAAACTGCCTGCTACTATAGGTAATACCAGACAAGAAGAGCAAATTGTAAGAAGAAAATATAAAAGAAAACTCATGTAAACTCAGTGATGAAAGGAATGTTTCTGATACTTAACATTTACCTGATCTTTTTGTTGTTCCCAAAAGCAAAGTTGTGGACAGGATAAAGGAGTAAGGTAACCTTAGGGCAGCAGTCCCCAACCTTTTTGGCACCAGGATTAGTTTTGTGGAAGACAATTATTTCACAGACTTGGGGTGGAGAGGGGAATGATTTCTGGATGAAACTGCTCCACCTCAGATCATCAGGCATTAGATTCTCATAAGGAGCCTACAACCTAGATTCCTCGTATGCACAGTTCACAATAGGGTTGGAGCTCCTATGAGAATCTAATGCCACCACTCATCTGACAGGAGGCAGAGCCCAGGCAGTAAAGCTCACTCACTGGCCGCTCACCCTCCTGCTGTGTGGCCTGATTCCTTACAGATCACAGACTAGTACATGTCTGTAGCCTGGGGATTGGGGTTGGAGACCCCTGCCTTAGGGTGTCCAACCTGAACAGAGTTAAAAGGCTTTACAAAGTTTGGAAGAAAAATGTGATGTTTGTCTGAGTGTGGCTGATACATACTTTTCAGGGTACCCTTTGGAGGAGTGTTAAACAGGTATGCCCAGGCAAGTACCAGCATGCAGTAGCATGCAAGTAATGGCATTCCCTTCCGCCACCCTGCAGACTCAGTGAGGGACCAGATGCTCACAAGAGAGGGACTTCTCATTTCAAAAGAAATTATCTCTGCCCTTTACCCCAAATGGTCCTTTGAGAAGCAGAGAGAGCATCATTCTTTCCTGTTTCCCCAAAGAGCCTGTTTCTCCTCACCAACACTGCCAGAACATCTGAGTTCCCAGACAGCTGTTGGATCTGGCTTGAGAGTTTGTTACAACCCTCTGGGAGGTGTGTTTTTGCCTAGAAGTTGTTTTGCCCACCTGTGGTCATC
The DNA here is from genome assembly GCF_001698545.2 of Rhinopithecus bieti. Classification (NCBI taxonomy): domain Eukaryota; kingdom Metazoa; phylum Chordata; class Mammalia; order Primates; family Cercopithecidae; genus Rhinopithecus; species Rhinopithecus bieti. The sequence continues at coordinate 862,686 of NW_016805265.1, read as the reverse complement.
ATAGCTTCCTTCTGCAGCCCGTGTACACACCAGATTCCAAAGGCATCTTTTTTGTCACTCTGACCAGCAGAAGTCGCATTTCACAAGCATGATAGGGAAGGCCTGCCCTTGGGGTTGCCGAAGGCTGGTGCTACAATTAGCCCTTCCATTTGCTTTTCTGCTCCTTACAGTAGAGTGGCTTAGATGAACAGACAGGGCACCATCAATAATGCACAGATGCTCTGTAATTGGGACTTCCTTTGATGTTAATTTAGCTAAGTTCAATGCCATTGTCAGTGATAGCAATTACGTGCAGCCTTTTCACCAAGGACATGTTAGGATAATTTTATTTTTCATGTGCATTTTAAAATGTGGCAGTAAATTTTGAGCTACATTACCTGAATTAGAACTCATTATTTCTTTTCAACAGTGAACTAATACTCTCTGTCTAGGCTCCAAAGCTGTGTTTTTTTTTTTTTTTTTTTTTTTTTCTTTTTTGAAGTGGGGGATTTTTAGTGGGGTTTCTACTTTATGAAGCTTTTACCTCTTGAGTGAAATTTAGAAGTGAGTCATCTCTTCTTTTTTTGTTGTTGAGCATTTTGAATTGTCACAGAGGCTATCTGGCTCGGTGACCTGTCCCATATTTTATTGGACCCATTTTTATTCACTCCTCTCCTACTCCCCAGCCTTTACTTTGTTCTCAACAGAATTTAAGGAGTTGCCTCCAGCTGTTTTTGTGGGAATGTTTAAAATCTGAATTTATTGTAGCTGTTGAGTTCCATGGAAAACCTGCGATTCTTAATTTGTTCATGAGCTGTTGTTGGATTTGCTGCTCCATTTGGGGACTGGGCCCACTCCAAGTTTCAGGGTAATGTTTAGGTTTAGATTAAAGGCTGGACTTCTACCTTCTGTTTTTAGTTTCCCTATTAAAACAGGGANTTTTTTTTTTCTTTTTTGAAGTGGGGGATTTTTAGTGGGGTTTCTACTTTATGAAGCTTTTACCTCTTGAGTGAAATTTAGAAGTGAGTCATCTCTTCTTTTTTTGTTGTTGAGCATTTTGAATTGTCACAGAGGCTATCTGGCTCGGTGACCTGTCCCATATTTTATTGGACCCATTTTATTCACTCCTCTCCTACTCCCCAGCCTTTACTTTGTTCTCAACAGAATTTAAGGAGTTGCCTCCAGCTGTTTTGTGGGAATGTTTAAAATCTGAATTTATTGTAGCTGTTGAGTTCCATGGAAAACCTGCGATTCTTAATTTGTTCATGAGCTGTTGTTGGATTTGCTGCTCCATTTGGGGACTGGGCCCACTCCAAGTTTCAGGGTAATGTTTAGGTTTAGATTAAAGGCTGGACTTCTACCTTCTGTTTTTAGTTTCCCTATTAAAACAGGGAAGGTAATGCCTTTCAAGTCTGTTGGGGGATTAAATGAGATAATCTGTGGCAGGAGCTAATGCAGGCTCTGGTCTAAAGCATCAGGAGCAGCTAGTGTTCTTAGTCATGTAATTTCAACTTACAAGGACTTTTTGTGGCATTGCTGTGTCAGCAAGTTGTGTGGGTGAATGTGAGGAAGGTAATTTTGGCTTGAGATTGGCGAGGGGCGGGGAGCTTTAGTCATCTTGGGATACCATAACAAAATGCCATCGACTAGATGGCTTAAACAACAGAAATTCATTTTCTTGCAGTGCTGGAGTCTAGAGGTTCATGGTCAGGGTGCCAGCATGGTTGGGTTCAGGTGTGGACTGTCTTCCTGGTTTGTAGATGGCCACCTTCTCACTGCACCTTCCACTCATGGTGGAGAAAGTAAAGAAAGAGAAGGACATCTCTCTCTCTTTTGATGAAACCACAGTTCTATTGGATTAGGGTCTCATTCAACCTTAATTACCACCTAAAGATTTTGTCTCCAGGTACAATCCCATTGCTGGTTAGAGCTTGGACATGTGAATTTGGGGGTACACATCCAACCCATAGCAGAGGGCATTGCCCCTCTATTTCTGGTGGCTTAACTGAGTTTTCTGGAATTTATTCTTCAATGAAATACTTCTACTGCTCTTATGAGACATCTACTTCCTAGTGAGAGTAAAACACCTAAAAGAAAAGAATGTGAGAGGGGAAAGAAGGCCTCATGTTCATCCTGGGGAGGTCCAGGCTCCTGAGCTTGGGCATTTCCTCAGCCACCGCACGAGACCCTTTTGTTCTTGTGGGAATGGTAGAGGGAAGCAGTAGGGCAGGTGGAGGCACGGGAGGAGTAAGCATGGTGCGGGGGACAGGAGGCTCCTTGCCACTGCTGGAGCCAGGAGCATGAAGGTGCAGCTGCCCTCTGGACAGCTGTGGAGCAGAGAGGTCTCCACACAGGACCAATGCGGGAAAGGATGCCTGGTGCAGAAGTGAGCCCTTAAGCTCTTTCATTTGAGTGACCTCGCACTCAACTCTCTTAATCCTCCTCTAATTCCCTTGGTGAATCTGGAAATCAAGGCTGATGTTTAGATCCTAGAATTTGTCACTGGAATCAGGACGCTGCCCCCTGAGCGAAATGAAAAAAAATGGAGAGTGAAATTTGGGAGCTTGTTACACATGTCCAAAGAATATTATCCCATCATCAGAAGGGTTTTGAAACCCAAGGTTGAGATACTGGCTCTTTAGACAATTAGAAAACAGCCAAGTACTGTATTATGAAACCAAAAAAATAATCTGTTCAGTTTAATGCTAAAAAAAAAAAAAAAAAAAAAGAAAGAGAGGTTCTAATTTCTGTACTCATTCTAATTTTTAGTCATGAGATATTTGGGAGAAGATTAGATTACAAATTATTTTTTTTCTTCTTTGTGTTCAGAAAAGCCTCAATATCGACTTGCAGCCTCTACACTTTTAGACCCCAGAGGCCTAAGCTGAAAATATGAATTGTGTTTGCTTAGGTAAAAATGAATAGGGTGAGTAAACAGAATAAAGAATGAAAAGCTTTTCCTTCTTTGCTTTCCCTCCCCTCTTCCTTTGCACATTATATGACTAAATGTGCAACTTTGTTCACATAACTGCTACAAACAGTTCACTGTGTAGGCCAAACGTTCTCTAATGCAGTAAAATTAAGAAATAATATGCTTTGAAAGTGATTTATGAGTGTGGTTAAACTGCCAGATTTACAAAGAAATAGTTCAGATCTTGGGAAGCCTCAGGAGTCACGTCAAAAATGAATTTGACCATGATTTAAACTGCTACTTTTCTTACATGACATTTAATATGTGTACTTTGGAGGCCCATATGTCTTTAATAAAATAGCATTAAGTTTTAAATATGATATGAATGCAGCCAGTTTCTAAATTCATAACCTTTTCCACAACTCCAAATGCTAACCAATAAGGGAGTCATACATGCAATAAAACATAAACCTTAGAAAATAGCTTTTTATTAAAATTGTTAGACAGTTGGCAGCTGGGTTGCAATGTAATAAATACTTACAGCATTGTGGGTTTATCAGACGTTGTTTACCCTGCAAGCAACTGGGACCAGACAACTAATTATAGCCCCTGCACAAGAGCAGTTCAAGCTGAGTCCCCCTGAGTGTGTCGAAGAGGCAGGATAGTTTGTGTTGAGGGCCCTGGACAGGGAGTCCAGAGATTTGCGCTCTAATCCCTCTCCACCACTTAAAGGGGTGTGACCTTCTCCAGTCTGAGTCACAGAGATAATAATGCCTGGCTGGCAGTTCTGCAGTGATGATAGATAAGAAACATCTGACACCAGTGCTTGGCACATAGTAGGTGCTCAGTAAAGAGAAACAATTCTNNTTAAAAACAGCCTTTAATAAAAAAAGTATTTTAGGCTAGTCCTTCACATCCTTCTAGCGGTGATGTTTTATGATGACTCTAGATTGGCCCCAAGAAAAGTTTGAGCACTTAGCCAGAGATCAGTGTAAACATCATGAAAAATGAATATGGAGCTCCTTGTCTCTCTCACCTCTTGAAGGCACAAGCATGGGAGAATGACAGAAGGACATATTTGGTTCAGGGGGAATGGGAGTGTCCTGGTGGCCACTGCCACTTTGCTGTCCCCAGAGATGAAAGGGAGGTGTACAACACTGTCCCTTCTTGCCTTTGGGTTTCCCATTCATAGTGAAGGTGGCTTATCTTTGTGAGCTGCTCTTTATCACAGCCTAAGGTCTTTGAGTACTTCTGCTGCTGCCGTGTGTGAATGCATCCGCAGACCTTTACGTGGAGTAGTCTTGAAGTAGGCCTTCCAGTCTCCATGTTTCCAGATGCATAGGAACAGCTGGCGTTTCCAGCATCGCAGGTGAAACAGCCAGTCTGGCAGTGGTCTGATTGTGTTTTTCCATGGAACCAAATCTTACCACCCTCCACAAAGCTCCTTGGCAGGGAATTCCTGAATTCCCTAAAAGGGAAGGTTGTACATTATATCTGAGCCTAGATTTTGAATCTCAGGGCATAGACATATGTGTGGTAATCAAAGATGAAAAGACCAAGGAACTGCTTCATTTTGTTTTGGTTTGGTTTTATATTTTTTAACAATGTTATGGTTTCATTAAGAGAAATTAACAAAGAAAATCATTCAACTCTATTCCCTATATGTGACTCTATGACACATATAGGGAATATGTATGTTCCCTTCCGAAACGTATCCTTTTCTAAATGTGTTTAGAAATCCTTTTTTAAATATGTTCTTGATATGTTTAATGTTTTACTTTTTACTTAAAATTTTTATTACTTATTTTGTATTCCTCAAAATATTCTTTCTATGGACTGTATAATTCTCCATCAAGTTGATTTAAGTACTATCAGTTACCAAACCATTTTCCCACCGTTCCTGGATTTTAACCTTATGTATAAAATACTGCTAGTTGTGTGTGTGTGTGTGTGTGTGTGTGTGTGTGTGTGTGTCTGTGTGTTTCCTTTAAATTACCCCCTTAGGATAAATTTTCGTGACTGGGCTTATTGGGTCACAAGGTCTGGGCACACAAGCAGTTTTAGGCTCTGCTTAAGGATTCCAGGGTGCCATTTTTCAAGTTGGCAGCCTATCCTGGCTGAGTTGTTGCACCTACCCAGGCTAGAGGGAATGTAGCTCAAAAGGAACACTTAACATTTCCAAGACCTTCTTTGGAAATGAGTTTCCTAGAGTCTCATTGGTGGGTATGGTTCTAGAAGCAAGGCTTAGATTCTGTACAAAGCATGTATTGACCTGCTAAGTTGTAGTCCTAGGGAATTACAGGTTCCCTAGAGCATCCCGAAAATTATTAGCGGCACGCCGTCCTGATCAGTGTGAATGTGCCTTTAGACTGTTAGCCAAATCTTTGCATAATACTGATCATTCTACCTATAAAAGCACAAATATGTGATTGTTCTCAACAGCCAATTTAATGCAGCTTTGGGGAGGAAAAAAAGAGAAAAGAAGATTACAAGCTGGCTGATCTTGCTTTTATTTCTCTTAAATCTATCCACACTTCTCAGGGGTTATACTTGTTTAAAGATTGTATGCAACTGTGCAGTCTGTGTGATTTGGAAAGCAAATCAAACTAAATATGAAGTTTTCAGCATGTGCTGTTTTTAAAGGATTTCATGCATTTATTCCAAATATACTTTTCTTCCCAAGTAGCACTAAACCTATAATCTTTTTATTGTTACATTTGTTTTTTGGGGGGGTGGGAGGCCAAGAGGGTGACTTAGCTTTGGAGTGGAAGGTTCCTATTAACATCTACCTCCTTCTTATGCAGCATTATTCACAGCAGAGCTATTAAGGCTAATTATTTTAGGTTTCTATCAAAGGGGATATTCAAGCTGACAAAAAAAAAATGCATTTATTGGGAAGAAAATAAGAAGACTTATTTTAAATAAGAAAGGGACCATTATCATCTACAGCTTCCATCCCCCTCCCAGTTATTACCCTATATAAGGAGGAGGAACCAGAGACCCATGGGAGACTGTAAGTCAGAGGCGGTTCTGGGGGACTATGCTCACTAAAATGCCTGGAACCCCAAGAAAGGAAGTAGATTTTCCTGTCATGTCTGCAGCCCACTTGAATTGTTCACTGACTTTGGAGCTGGTGTCAGCCTGTCATTTTTTTTCCTCCTAGGTGAAATTCATTGACCCTTGATGTGTTATGGAAAGAATATTGGTTGAGGAGCTACATGTATTAGTCAGGGGAAACTAACTGCTGTAACAAACAGTCCCAGATCTGGTGGTTTAGTCAGTCTCCATTCACTGATAACTCCTTGATAGGGAGGGAGGAGTATCCAGGGACCTAAGCCTCTTCCATGCAGTGGTCTGCATTTTTCTTGGGCCTTGAGTCCTTCCTGGGTTCAGCCCATGGATGGAGCAAGCATGAGAACATGGAGGATTGAGCAGGAAGATTCACAGTCTGGATTTTTGGGTGGCACACATCACTTCTGCCCATTGGCCAAAACGCAGGCATGTGAACCAACATTCATAACTGCAAAAGAGCCTGGGAAATGCGGACATTGTGCACTGACCTGTGTCCCCCCCAAACTCGTATGTTGATGCCCTCACCTCAGATTGTGACTGCATTTGGAAGTAGCTGGCCTTTAAAGAGGTAATTGAGTTAAAACGAGACTGTTAAGGTGGGCCTTAATTCATCTGGCTGTTGCCCTTATGAGAAGAGGAGATTAGGATATGCAAAGAGACATCAGGGGTGCCCATGCACAGAGAGATGACCATGTAAAGAGGCAGCAAGAGAGTTGCCCTGTACAAGTCAAGGAGAGAGGTCTCAGGAGAAACCAGCCCTGCAGGCACCTTGACCTTGGACTTCAAGCCTCCAGAACTATAAGAAAAGAAAGGTCTATTATTTAAGCCACCTGATCAATGATATTTTGTATTTCAGCCCTGGAAAACTAATACAGCAGCTCAAATGAGTGCTCCAAAACACAAGTCAGTGTATTTAGTGAACACTGAGTCAGCATCTACCATACTGAGCATTTGTGTTTTAGCCCCACTGCAACAGTCGGCTACTGTGAATCCTTGGGCAAGTCTAGTTCGTCTTCTAGGACTCAGATTGCTCATCTGTAAAATGGGTACAGTGGTGCAGATGAACTCTGAGGGTCTCCCTATGGTTTTGTGACCTGGATGGTGCACAGTCCCTCAGCTGGCATCTTGGTCAGGTAGGGATCCAGTATCTGGCCTACTGTCATGGTACCCTGAAGGACCCAGATTTTAGGGTTCAACCTGGATTCAAATCCCCACTGTCCCATTGGCTATGGGATTTTGAGTAAATGAGTACCTGCCTTAGTTACCTCATCTTTAAAATGAGGTTAATAAAAATAGCTACCTGAAAGTGTTGCTGGATTAAGGGATTAAAGGAAATAATGAATATACTATAAAGCACTTATTCCAGGGCTTCGTGCCCAATAAAAACTTAACTTTGGGCCAGGTATGGTGGCTCACGCCTGTAATGCCAGCACTTTGGGAGGCCGAGGCAGGCGGATCACAAGGTCAGGATATCGAGACCATCCTGGCTAACACCATGAAACCCCGTCTCTACTAAAAATACAAAAAATTAGCCGGGCATGGTGGTGGGCGCCTGTAGTCCCAGCTACTTGGGAGGCTGAGGCAGGAGAATGGCATGAACCCGGGAGGCGGAGCTTGCAGTGAGCCAAGATCACGCCACTGCACTCCAACTTGGGCGACAGAGCAAAATTCTGTCTCAAAAAAAAAGACTTAACAATTTTGTTTCTCCTCCTCTCTCTCTTTCTCTTTCTTCCTTTTTGCCTCTTTATTTTTTTGCATATTTTGTAGTTATTTTTATGTAAGCGTCCTGAATGTGAAGATAGAGAGTGGGAAGCATTGTCACTCACATGATCTCATTTTATCCTCATGAGAGGATAAGACAGATGAGGTGGTGCCTTTTTTACAAATAAGGAGCACTAAGACGGAGGAGTTGTGGGATTCACTGACAGTTCCAGAGAAAAGTGAAAGTGAGATTCAAACCTGGGCCTCCTCTTGGCCCAGTGCTGTGTTGTTACATGATATCTAACCTGGCCATTCTGGGGATTTCACGGCTCAGGAGGAGATGACATGATTCGGGAAAGGAGAGCCAGAGTCATCAACCAACACCAGGTCCCTGTCCATAAAGTTCCCTCAGGAAGCACAAAATGGAAATGGCAGCTCTTTCAAGGGCCAGGCAGACAACAAACAAATATGTTGCATTTACAGCCAGGAATAGAAAGAAAATTGTTAGCCTCCAAAGGTTCCTCAATCCCCCTGATGAAGATGATGTTGACGTGACCTAGTTTGGGACTAGGGTTTACTTTTCTTTGTGCTCCATGTTACCTGGACTTCTCCACACTTCTGGGAGTCAGGGACATGGCCTTGAAATACTGTTTGTCTTATATGTCTAGCTTGCCACAGCTCTCATCTTCAAAACACCAGTTCTTGGTTTTAGATACATGGCAGAAGATGCCTCAGGGCCAGGAGTTCCCACCCCAAATCATAGGCTGAGGATGCAGGACCAGGACCAGGGAGGAAGGGAGGAAGATGACATATTCATATCCTGGTTCTGTTGACCCTGCTTGAGCCTCAGAGCCAGGCACCATCCTCCTACTTAGAGGTGATGGCAACCAGACTCTCTTTTAAGAGAAAAAGTATATTTTGCTTCACTTTTATTCAAAACAAGCTTTCTAGAGGGCTGAAATTTTGAGATGCACTAGAGACAGCTGGAGATCTTCAAGCTATAGGAAAATGGCAACGAATTCAGCCTTTCTGCTATCTCTCTCCTGTAGGGCAGGTTATCTGTCTTTGTCATGGCTAATGGCAATTTATGCTATCCATGACCACTGGGAAGGAAAAATATTCATATTTTTAAAGTGAACTGAGACAGATCACTTCTCTATCAGGGACATGATCATGCTAGAAGGAAGGAAGTAGAGTTTCCGGGGTCATAGTTTCTCAGTGTTTTCTGGGAGGTCACCATTTATTTATGATCTCATCATTTGAGTTTCAAAATTAGGATGAATTCTACTGGAGCCTTAAAAAGTAATTTGAAGTGATGAGGGCAGAAGAATCTGCTCAAGATCCTGTGCTTTTCAGGAAATAGGGTACCTTTTAACTTTGCCAAGCAGCAACGACATTGTCACCCAGAGGTTTAGATGGAAAGTGACACAGATGAAGCTTCAAGACTGAGGCATTTTCAGGCCATCTATGAAAATGAACTATCCCAAGCCCATGATTAGTATTTTCAAGCTATGAAAGAATATGGTTTAGCTCATTTCTCAGGCCATACCCTCTGGTATACTTGGCCTGGATATATTCAACTTGTATTCTCATTCCTACCCCTAACTGCAATGTTAACTCTTTTTTTTTTTTTGGAGATAGAGTCTCGCTCTGTCGCCCAGGCTGGAGTACAGTGGCACGATCTCGGCTCACTGCAAGCTCTGCCTCCCAGGTTCATGCCGTTCTCCTGCCTCAGCCTTCCAAGTAGCTGGGACTACAGGTGCCCGCCACCAGGCTGGCTAACTTTTTGTATTTTTAGTAGAGACGGGGTTTCACTGTGTTAGGATGGTCTCGATCTCCTGACCTCATGATCTGCCCATCTCGGCCTCCCAAAGTGCTGGGATTACAGGCATGAGCCACCGCGCCCAGCCAATATTAACTCTTGAACAATTGTTCACACAGGTGACCTTCCCCTATTTAAGCACAGACATTCCATAATGGAAGGGGAGCACCAGAAATTCCCAACTTTTGAGAAAATTATTGGGCCTGTTATTATTGGAAGGAGGAAAACCAAGATGAGGTGATTTAGGATATTTATCAAGAAGATGAGGGAATTAATATACGGAGGCATCTCCCTTTCTTTGCATTCCACCAAACAGCTTAAAAGGAATTTCAGGGCCGGGTGCGGTGGCTCATGCCTATAATCCCAGCACTTTGGGAGGCTGAGACAGGCAGATCACAAGGTCAGGAGATTGAGACCATCCTGGCTAACACGGTGAAACCCTGTCTCTACTAAAAATACAAAAAAATTAGCCGGTGTGGTGGTGGGCACCTGTAGTCCCAGCTACTCGGGAGGCTGAGGCAGAAGAATGCTATGAACCCAAGAGGCAGAGCTTACAGTGAGCTGAGATAGCGCCATGCACTCCAGCCTGGGCGACAGAGTGAGATTCCATCTCAAAGAAAAAAAAAAAAACGGGATTTCAGGTGATTCTTTTTGGAAGGTCTTCCTTCTCACCCATTGGCTAGTTTCTACCCATTTAACACCAAGCCTCAGTTTTTCCATTCTTCTTCCCACTCATTCATTCACCTTATATTTACTTTGTATATCAGGGTCCTTGGAAGGATTTGGGTAGAAAAGAAACTAAAACAGCCTTAGCCTTCACAGGGAGCACTTTCTAGGGAAGATGGACTCAAGTCTTTCCTCTGTCTCACTACGCTGACCTCTTCTACAGTTGCTTGGGTGCCTACAAATTTTTTCTCCTTTGTATGCCTGATGAAGTCTACAGATGTTATAGACTGAATATTTTAAATAATTTGACCTTTGTGCCTTATAGTACTCTTATTCCCTTTTTATCATCACATTCTATTAGAATTGAATGAACAGAATTCTTCAAAGGGTTTTTTAGATTGCCGTTTGATCTGACTGTGGAGGGAAGAATGATAGAGAGTTGGGTGTGCAGTTTTGCACACTTCTGGGTGGATGGGCAGGATGCATGTCATCTGCCTCCCTCCAGGCTGACCACATGGGCTCCTTAGAGAAAACACAGCCCAGCCAGGAGGAGTGGAGAGTGGGTCTCTTCAGATGTATGGAAGTCCTTATGTGAAAAGCCCTATGTGGCTTTCAACAATAAAGTCCCATTGAGTTGGAGGCAGTTTAGAAAAAGGGTTGGAGGCCCAAATTAGTTGGACACCAGAAGACCAAAATCCCATTAGAAAAAGAAAGTCCTTACATCAAAATATTTAAACCAAAGGGAAAGGCCCGAGAAGTATGGAAAGCAAACAAGAAAATAAGCAAAAGTAATGAAATTATTTCCTCCCAGGGCATCAGAGGCTAGACCATGGCTCTAGTCTAGAATCATCTGGTAATGATAGAGATGGATTTTTTGTTCTTAAAAAGAATGCTCTGGGTAAGTCATTTCGTGTCAGCTTTTATAACAGTTAGGAGTAAGGGAAGAGACCTGCCTTCTTCTTGTCAGTCTCTTTAGGTGGGTTGGTCCTTACCTGCCAGGAATTTTGTAAACTTCGTAGCACAGAGCCTTCTGTCTGGGGCATCTGTGGTAATTTTCTGCCAGCTCTGAATTTTGTTTTGTGATTTCTGGCCTAATTTCCCACTGTTCTTCAGTGTATTTTTCAGTTTAACTAGATCAGTGTATGTCTCAAGTTCTTTTTCCTCCTCCTCCTCCCTTCACTTCAAAATAGATGTGCCTTCATTATTGTTCACACAATCTCTTCACTCACTCATCCACCTTCTAGGGAATATACATCCTACCTTCTTTCTCTCATCAATCCTTCAATGCCCAACACATATTCTGTACTCTATGAAGCCCCCTCTCAGAATTCCCAGACCCCAGAGCTTTCCTTTAACTACATCTTTAAATCATATTATATTTTCCAATATTTGAATGTATCCATCTTGCTTTCCCAAGTGGGAGGGCAAGGAATGTATCTCATCTACCTTCCGTTATACCCCATGGGGCCAAACTTAGGGATGGTCCTACACTATCCCTTAGTATTTAGCATCTTCTACTACATTGAGCTATACTGAGACAGTCACCTTCTTCCCCATGGCCAAATACCAGGGAAGACCCAATGCACCAGCACTCAATTCTCTCACCAAGTGTTATTCTGAAAATATCTGTATGAGACAGTGGCCAGCCTTGGACCAGAGGGAAATTCTGCAATTCTGCAATTTATTTGGATGCTTGCTAGAGGTCACACCACAAGGCCACTGTCCACATATCAGCTTTCTCTCAGGAGCTGATTCATGTTTTTTATATAAATCATACTGAGTTGCCCATTATAAACACCTTGTAACATTCAAAAGGCTTTATGGCTGTTATTAGCTACTGCAGTTGTGATTTACTAGCTAATTCAGGCTGATGTGTGGATGAGTGTGCCCAGGGCACCATTTGTCCCATCTACATAAGTCAGAGAGTAGAATAGGCTGTGTACTCAAAAGCAACTGTCTCTTCAACAGCCTGTGGCATGTCAGGGCTTGCTTATATTTTGAGTTAGCAAGTCAGCAATCTCTCCTCTCAGGGTGGGCTGTGTCTTCACTCCATGACACCTCCATCCAAGAGCCCTTGGTGGGAAGCACGGCTGTAACAGCCAGTTTGTGTTCAGCGCTTTCACTAAAGACTTCCTTATTGCAGGCAGAGAAGAAAATAAAGTTGTGAGAGAAATATCTGGAATGGCCCTTGTGACACCTTTATGTTTCCCAGTGCATTCAGCATCAGATTTTGTATTAGCTTCTAGTTAGTAGTAGTCACACTTATCACTTGTTCTTTTTTCCAATAAAAGTATCTGGCAGGAGGCAGTGACTCATGCCTGTAATCCCAGCACTTTGGGAGGCCAAGGTGGGAGGATTATTTGAGCCCAGGAGTTCAAGAAAAGCCTGGGCAACATGGCAAAATCCCATCTACGAAAAATACAAAAATTAGCCAGGCATAGTGGTGCACACCCGTAGTCCCAGCTGCTCAGGAGGCTGAGCCTGGGGAGGTGGAGGCTACAGTGAGCTGTGATCACACCACTGCACTCCAACCTGGGTGACAGAGTGAGGCTCCATCTCAAAAATAAATAAAAGTATCACTATTGGATTTCCTATGGTGTGTACATTTTATATAAAATCAGATATAGCCACAGATTGTGTTTAGGATGATATATGTTTTATGTAACATTTTTTTTTTTTTTTTTTTAATGTTTTAGGTTTTTGCTTTCTTTTAATCCTACTAATTGCCTAAGATGAGATGAAAGAAAATCCATCTATACAAGTAGTATTCTGCTCTTCTGGATCTGAAAACAGGGACTAAACTGAGTAAAACTTATAAAGTAGTTTGTAGTTTATTTGACAGGGAGAAAAATTACAGAAACGCACATGTATATAAAATGTATGTGTGTACATACATACATGCTTACCAGATGAACACATTATATGTTTATGTATTTACTGTATAGCTATATATGCATGTTACATAATACATATATTAAACACTATCCCTTACTTTGTTATATAGATTTCTGCTTTGATTGGCTTACATTTAATAGACAATATCTCTTCTTATTTTAAGATTTCAGTGCTGTAGAACCAAGTAGCTTGGGTATGAGGTAACTCTTTGCAATTCCAAATCCTCATCCTTCAGCCTCTAACTACAGGTGGCTCTCAAACAAAACAGGTTTGGACTGCACAGATTCACCTACCTGAGGATTTTTTTTCAACCAAATGAAGATCAAAAATCGAAATTCTCAAGGTGCTAAACCCATGTATATGGAAGACCAGCTTTTCATATGTGCAGATTCCATAGGGCCAGCTATGGGACTTGACTATGCGTGGATCTGTGTATACGCAGGGGGCCCTCAAGCCAATTCCCTTTGTCTATCAAGGGATGACTGTACTAAGTTTACCTAGAAAATATGATATTTGAGTTGTACCCTTGCCTCAGCCTGGGTTTCCCTGCCTGTCACTTTGGGGTGAGCTGTCCAACATGGCAAGGTTTGTCTTCTGAATGGTTGCGTCATCCACGAAATCAAGAAACAGATTTATTTGTATCTGTTGTAGTTAGTGCTTTTGCCTGTGGGTTTCTGGTGAGAGGAGCCAGAACTAGGCAGCCTTTGTACCTGTGACTCAAAGGAAATATGTCTAGCATTTTCCATTAGATGTTTATTGCTCACCAAGAGTTGGCTTAGAAACCTGTATTGAGTGGTTACAAGCAACAAAGCTGAATGAGATCAGACTTCAGAGAAATCAGAGAAATGTAAATTAATGTAAGAATAAATGATCACCTTGTACCCATTAGGCTGCGATAATTGAAAAACCAGGTAATGGCAAATGTTAGTGGATGTGGGGTTATAGGAACCCTCATGCCCTACTGGTAGAATTACAGTAATTCTGGAGTATAAGCTGACTTCATTGAGCTGAATTAATATACTCATACCCTGTGCCCAGCAAGTCTACTCTAAGATAAATATTCCAATGAAATTCTTGCATAGGTCCATAAGGAGGTTCATAGGAGGATTTTCTTTAATGTATTATTTGTAGTGGTAGAAAGTTGAAGCCAGCTTTGAGTTGAAGGAAATTCCGGGAGATTGGAAGGTAAAATGTGGTAGATGCCTTGGAGTACTGAGCAACAGTTAGAAGCAGGGATTCAGTGGATGCATGGCAACATGACCTAGATTGCATTGACTATATTTGCTTGTTTCCTGTGCTTTTGATAAACTGACATCTGGGGCTGGGCTAACCAGGGAAAGACTGTCCCTCCCAGGGCTGGCCAACTCTTAGAGATTGCAAATGACTCACTTAGAAGTGTGCCTTTCATATGCAAAGGAACAAATCCAGAGCCCCTACTGTGAACCACCTCTTCTCTCTGGCTCTTACACTCTAGGAGGCAGTATTCCTCTGCCCTAATCATCCCAGGACCAGTCAAGACAGCCAATCCTACTTCTGCTAACCTTGCCTGGCCCATCTCTTCCCAGAACCACCACAATCAAGACTTTGCTCCCTCCTTCTGCCTTGTCACCTACCCAGATGCTTCCCTGTGCAGCCCCGTGTAACATGGCATGCCCACTCCTCTTGGGAACTAGAGTAAGCTATGTTTTCAATGGCAGTCATCTTCTGATCTGTTGGCCTCACCATACCTAAATAGTTTTAGAACATAGGCATAAAATAAAATCACTTCATGGCTGGGTGTGGTGGCTCACACCTCTAATTCCAGCACTTCGGGAGGCCAAGGTGGGTGGATCACCTGAAGTCAGGAGTTCGAGACCAGCCTGGCCAACATGGTGAAACCCAGTCTCTACTAAAAAAACAAAAAAAAAAATAGCCAGATGTGGTGGCACAAGCCTGTAATTCCAGCTACTCAGGAGATTGAGGTAGGAGAATCACTTGAATCTGACAGGCAAAGGTTGCAGTGAGCTGAGATCATGCCATTGCACTCCAGCCTGGGCGACAAAGCTAGACTGCATCTCAAAAGAAAAAAAAAAAGGCTCCAGTGTGTCTTGTGGGGAAGAAGTTGGTTCAACCTTGTTTAACCGTGTGTTTCCCAAGCTCATTTGACCAGGAACCCTTCCTGGTAGCACCTACTTACTTGAATATGGAACTTGGTGGTGAACCTCTCAGGGTACTTGAGCCTTTCTTTCTAGGAGAGGGCTTCGGGCTCCTGAGCAACATCCATGAACTGAGGAAGACTGTGTAGACAAGTGGCTAGGGAAAGGGACAACTTGATGGAGGAGAAGCCATTAACTGAGATACCACCTCTTCCTTAGTATCCAAGGGACTTGGCTCAGCAGGAATATTATGTTTTTTCTTTTCTTTCTTTTCTTTTCTTTTTTTTTTTTTTTAGACGGAGTCTTGCTCTGTCACCCAGGCTGGAGTGCAGTGGTGTGATCTTGGCTTACCACAACCTCTGCCTCCCAGGTTCAAGCAATTCTACTGCCTCAGTCTCCCAAGTAGCTGGGGTTACAAGTATGTGCCACTGTGCCCAGCTAATTTTTGTATTTTTGTTTAGTAGAAATGGGGTTTCGCCATGTTGGCCATGGTTGGTCTTGAACTCCTGACCTCAGGTGATCTGCCCACCTTGGCCTCCCAAAGTGCTGGGAATACAGGCATGAGCCACTGTGCCCAGCCATACTATGTTTTTTTAAAACCAGAAAGATACTCAGTTCAAGTCACAGTTTTCAATCATTATGACCTTTGGCAAGTCCTTTGAATTCTTTTGGTTCAGTTTTCTCGTTGGCAAATGCAGCTTTGAAACTTAATTTCATAGGTTTATGTTGAAGGTTAAAAATGATATATGTAAAGTATCTGGCACTTAGTAGTAGGTTAGTAAAAATTAGCCGCTGTTAAGACATTATCAGAATTATTAATATCTTCGTTTGCTCTTTTATGAGGACTAACAGTGAACCTATTCACAATTAGCCATATGACTATAGAAGCGGCTTACTCAAGGTCACATTGCTCATTAATAGCAGAGGTGGGACTAGAATCTACTTCTCTTAGGTCCTTGCTCAATGTCATCTTCATTACACTGGACCAAGGGTCCTTTTGCCTATTTTGTGACTGAGGGAACTCAGCACAAGCTCTTTCAGTGGACTGAATGGACCACTTCACTGCAGCACTGGAGAGAGACGCGGGATGGGAATCAGAGGCCATGGGGTGGCACTGGGATTTTTGTTTTAGTTGTACTCTGCATCCTTGTTAATAACCTAGAGAAGGTTGTAAAGAATATGCTAATTATATCTGTATTTTCCCCTAAATGGAGAGGTATTTCAAACCTCACCAATGACAGAGACATGACATAAAGGGACCTGGAGTTGTCAGGCATATGGACAGGAAATCACTAGATGAGATTCAGCTGCAGTAAATGCATCCTAATACATCTGGGGACAAATAATCTGAAACACAGATATTCAATGGGAGGAAGATATTTGGAAAGCAGTAAATGCTGAAGGGGACCTGGGGGATAGTGGACAGCAAATTAGATGTGGGTTTTCATTGTGTTAGGCCAACAGAAATTGGTAATGCAATCTTGCACTGTATTTTCCAGCAGTTCCCTGGAGCAGCTGGGAGGAGAAAGCCTCTTTCACCAGCCAAGATCAAGTCTGCTCGCCCCACACACTGCTGAAGAATGGCCTGGCTGGGGCTGGGGTGGAGGGAAGGGTTACTTTACTTTTCCCTGGCCCCTACCTCACAGGGATAGTGACTTTCCTTTCTCTAAGCCCCACCCTGACCCTGTGTCCTTGACGAGTCGGTCTCTTTCCTGTCTCCCACCATCTTGCCACAGAATGCTGTGGGATGTTGGTCTGCCTGGGACAGCCAAGGGAGGACAGTACTGCCTGGAAAATCCTTCTGGTCTGCAGGGTAGACTTGGCCTCAGGTGTTTGTTTCCATGTAAGCTAAACATAGCCTTTTTTCTAGTGATACTGGCTTCCTCCCCGCTCTCCCTCACACTCGCACTCCCATCCTCTTCCTCATGAAGGATTTCACCTGCAGATAGCCTCTGTAGACAGAGGACTGTTTGACAAAACACAAGCATCTGCCCCCAGCAGCTGTTCCCAGCAATGGGGATCAGTCACTGACTCCTCCCACCTCCTCCTTCTCGTGCTTCACTCTTCTGCACCCATCCCCCCTCAATTTTTTAGTCTTCTCAAGTTTAAAGACTTCCCTTGACATGCATGAAACCAAATTTCTCTTCTGGGGACCAGTGAACACATACTCTGATTTTTTTCTAGTTCCTCGCCTTACCCCATTCTCAGGAAAGCCTAGGCACTTCCTAAGTTCAGAGCACTTCCTTGCCGGGGGGCCTGCTAAGTGGGGTGAGTTTAACTGGAGCACCCCTCCTAACTTTTGGGAAAGAGTTCACTCTCACCAACCTACACTTTCTACCTTTCCTTCTCTGGGATTGTCTCACCTCTGGAAATCCTTCAGGGATTTCTGGGGAATGGCTATGTCAATGGGGGTGGTAAAAAGTGGCTGTAGGCTGGTAAATGTCAGAAGCTATTTGCAAGACTGGGAAAATTCACTGTTTATTTCTTCAACAAGCCCTAGTTTCCTCCACTGAGAATGTGCTTCATCATACTCATCATCCAGGTTTGTGTTCAGAGCAGTTTAGCTTAGGCATGCAATTATCACTCAACACTCATAAGTAAGTGGCCAAGTTTAAAGTTACTCTGTGAATATTTCTACACACTCTATTCAGTAAGTGTTCACCAAGTCCCTTCTCTATGCCTACCACACAGCTAAATACTCATGTGTATATGTGTGGGGGAGAGAGAGTTTTACTGTCGTGGAGGGGCCTGAATGAAAAAGGCATCACCGTGGAAGAACTTGAGCTTTCAGTCCTGATAGGTCATGGATATAAATGGATGGCAGCTGCTAGCACAGTGATTTATGAGTGATGCTCCCAGCCAAAGGAAGTCAGGCACATTCTAGAACTGCAGACCGCTGTGTACAGGGCATCTCAGTATATTTAGCAAATGAGATTGCAAACCACAGAAAAAAAGGCTGAGTGGGTGGAGAGGAAGAACATTCTCTGGCCAGAAACTTGCTGAACTTTGAGGCCAGGGACCGGAGGTTTTGCAGAGGTGGGGAGAGACGTTCTTTGGCTTGTCCTACAGAAATAAATCACCACGGAAGAGATATACCAAAGGCCAATTATATGGAGTGTTTTCTTGGAAAATCATCTCCCAGACAGGCCCTGTAAATCATCCCCGGCATTGGCGAGCATTCAGAGCTGCCTGGTGGGGCGGGTGGCATGCCAGTGCACCCCAGTGTCAGGTAGAGGAATTACACAGGGGTATTCTTGTTATAGCAGGGAAAACAGAGGTCAGGTACTAGCTGTCTTCATCCAAGGAAGCAGTGTAGGGCAGAACTGTTTGTTCTGTCCTAGGAATTGTAGGGCCAAGGCTTTTGACCAGGTTTTACCACTTACTTGTTCTGTGACTTTCAGATTATCTACAAACAGAGTGGGGACTGGGTTATCTCTAAGGTTCCTAGAGGCCCTGACACTAATTTTATGCCTTTGTGTTCTCTATAACTTCTGCATAGCGTAAGCTTTTGCATACCACACCCCATGCTGGTAATTATCCCAAGAGAGACAAAAATTTCCATCTACCCAGCAAGGTTAGTCATACAGGATCATATTGGGAGGGTAATAGGAGTCTCTCAAAGCCAGGTCCTCAGTGTAGCTGTAGAGAGAGATGGGAATTTAGCCTGGAGAATAAAGAGCTAGGGGGGCGCCAGAGGTACTGTGTTCAATATTGGAAGGGCTTCATGTGGAAGAGGGATTGTGTCTCTTGTCCTGCTCTGTAGGCCAAAAGCAGGACCAATGAAACTGCAAATAGAGGGGCCCAAAAGGAAGGAAAAGATAAACCAGCAATCATTATTCCATTGCTCAGTGACACAAATTTAGTGCTTGAAAATATAGCAAGAACTCTAACTGGCCAAGTGTGGTGGCTCACACCTATTATCCCAGCACTTTGGGAGGCTAGAGTGGAAGGATAGCTTGAGCCTGGGAGTTCAAGACCAGCCTGGGCAACGTGGAGACCCTGTCTCTACAAACAAACAAACAAACAAAAAATTATCTGGGCATGGTGTACCTATAGTCCCAGCTACTTGGGAGGCTCAGGTGGGAGTATCACTTGAACCCAGGAGGTTGAGGCTGCGGTGAGCGATGATTATACCACTGCACACCAGCCTGGCTGACAGCAAGACACACAAAATTTCACAGACACACAAAAAGAACTCTAACCATCAGAACTATCCAACAGTGGCACCTAAACCTGGCAGAGCAGAGAGTGATCCATCATTGTTGTAATCTAGCTGAGGCTGGGTGACAGTCATGGTCACAGCAGAGAGGAAAGGATGCTCCTTTCTGCTCTACCTGTAACCATCTTCTGTCCCTGGAATGAGCTGAGTGAGGAATGCTCTCCTTCCTCTCCTCAAAGTGTCTTCCTTGTCCCAGCAAAGCTTCATTCCTCCTATTGAGGATGGGGTTGATTTATCTCTAGGAGGGTTCTCTTAAAATGTGTCTACTTTTTGGAGAAAACGTATGTTGAGACTTTGAGGGTGGGGATTTAATTGCTTGCCAGTAAACAGAAGGCCCCAAGGGAAAGAAATGTGAATTAGAAACTGATACACAATATCTGGATGGGAAGCTGGGCAGAAGGGAAAAACTCAGGCTCTCAATAGGGAAATCTGTTGGGCACCCAGCTTACTTCTTAATTACTTTTTTTGTTAATGGCCAGTCCATTCCTTATGGGTTCGTTGGTGGGTTTACTTAAACTTTTTTGAAATATATTGGTTATTTCAGCTTGTACTAATTCTGGAGGCAATGAATCTACAAGGTTAATAAAATAATTCTTCCATCATCTTAAAATTACTTCTTCATTCAAGCTGTAAGATTTCCTTCTTCTTCCCATATTCTAGAATGAACAATTGTTTTCTCTTTATTTGTCTTCTTTGTGATTCTATTGATTCTGTTAGGATCCCTTCTCAGTCTTTGACTTTCTTTCTAGACAAAGCCCTCCTAATTGTTCTCATTAGTTTGAGTATGACAATTCTGTCCCTGTGATTAATTCAACACACACCTAACATTTATTAAGTTCCTACTCTATGGAAGTCATTGAGCAAGACACTGAGGCTAGAGGTGAAAAAGACACTTTTCTTGCCATTCTTTATACAGGATTGTAGCAGAACTAAATTAGTTGTAATGAATAGAGTGCCATGATACACGATGAAAACACTGGCCATTGTTCATGAGGTCACTCTCATCTACCTCCTGTGACAGATGAAATCTCTGAGACTCTGAGAATTTCAGTGAATCACTCAAGTTCCTACAGCTGGTAAATGGCAGAGCTGGGATCTGAATCTAGGGCGGTCTGACTCCAAAGCCTGCATCCTTTCCACTGTGTAACACTTCCTCCCTTTGTTTGATTGTCAATGGAAATACAGAGAAACATGTGACTTAAGAATGAATTGGGGAAGTTAACTGTACTGGTGAAAAATGAAGACATTTTGTAATAAAACATATAGGAAGATGAAGTAGAAAGTTTACCACTGTCCTGGGATCCTCTGCAACCACGTTGAGGGAAATCTGAGCTCTTGGTATGCAGGCTCAGAATCATGGCTCTGTCTGGCGTTGGACATAAAATGGTAGAGTTGATGCAGACTCCAGCTCAGTCATCCTTGTCTGTTATGCTTGGAGGCGACAGCTCTGCATGAACCCATTAACTCAGAGAGATTTCGACAGAGCCTTTCCCTTCCCTGACCACTGGGCACGAGTGCACCACTCTGCTCTGAGCTGATCAGCTTTCCATATGCACAGTACAACCACAGCCTCCCTCCCCATCTTTCATCACCTAAATAAGGGCAGTTAATGTTTAAGAGTAGAGAATGGGGAACATAATGATGGATAAATTATAAGTTTGGGGATATGAAAAGTCAAACTGTGTAAATATGTATTTTAAACCACAAACAGAATGTTAATGCATCTTTCCCATTAACTCACTAACTGAAATTACAGAGTGTAACGTGAGCCAACGCCCACGAGTTGGTTATGATGTTTTCAGATTTAGAACAGCAAATGATAAATGCCCTTCTCGCAGACAAAGAAGCGATTGACACAGCTTTTCAGTGTAGTCACTGGCAATGTCAGCAGTGGAAAATAAACTGAGCACCAGGAGGAGAGACGACCTGAGATACCTGGGGATAGTGGAGTGTGGGCTACTGTTAAGCACCTCCCGTATACTGGGGAATGTCTCAGGGGTTGGTGTAGCCCCTCCGAGTGATGAGGACCCAGGTGCCATTGCCTGGACTGCCTTTCTGAATTAGAGGGTGGGCTTGTTTTCTCAAGCTTCAGTTCTATCCTGCTATGGGTTGGTGGGCAGCTGCAGTGAAGCCAGTTTCACTATGGCTAGGTTTGGGTTGGGGATATGTGGTTTTTGCAGCAGCCATTTCATTGTTTGGTTGCTTATGGGCAGCAGTATAAAAGAGAGGTTAAGAGGATGTGGAGAAATTAGAACTCTTGTGTGCTGTTGGTGGGAATGAAAAATGCTATGGAATAGTATGGTGGTCCCTCAAAAAAATTAAAAGTAGAATTACTGTACTATATGATCTGGCAATTCTGCTTCTGAGTGTATACCCAAAAGAATTGAAAGCAGAGTCTCTAAGAGATATTTGAACACCCATGTTCATAGCAGCATTATTCACAATATCCAAAAGGTGGAAACAAAGTGACTATTGACAGATGAATGGAGAAACAAAATGTGGTCAGTGTATTCAGCCCTAAAAATGAAGGCACTTCTGATACATGCTGCACCATGGATGAAACTTGAAGCCATTGTGCTAAGTGAAATAAAACACTCACAAAAAGACAGATATGATTCTACTTATATTCAGAGAGACAGTAGAATAGGGGTTGTGAGAGGCTGGGAAGAGAAGGAAACGGGGAGTTATTGTTTCATGGTACAGAGTTTTGGTTTTGGAAGAGGAAGAGTTCTGGAGACTGTACAACAACATGAATGTATTTAGCACTACTGAACTATATACTTAGAAATGGTCAACATGGTAAATTTTATGTTATGTGTATTTTACCACATATAATATTACTGCATCTTTGTAAGAGAAGGAGAAGGAATCCAGCTTTAAGAACTTGGGTAGATTCACTGCTGCTGTTTACTTGCTGTGTGATTTTGAACAAATGAGTAAACCCTTAAGCCTGCTCTTCTCAACTGTGAAATCATATCTGCTGTAAGCATTGTAAAATAGCGAGTACTCAATAAATGTCAGCATCCTTCACTTTGGTGTTTCAGAAATCCTCTCTTATGCCCACCCCAATATGTCCTCCTGAAATAAACGTGTTTGTGTGTGTGTGTGTGTGTGTGTGTGTGTGTGTGTGTGTGTTGTGTGTAAGATCTTTATATACATGGTAAGTTATGCATGGACTTCTTTCTGGGCTGAACTTCGGCTCTATTAACATTTCTTCATAAAGATTGATTCCTTCTCTTTGACACCATCTCTGCACTTTGTCCACTTCCCCTGCATGTCTTTAATTGAAGGATCAGAAAGTAAATGGGGTGTCCTGGAGAGACTGCAGCCTGGGCATTGTATACCTCACTTCTTCTTAGCCTGGCAGTCCTCATGGCCCTTGGGCAGCTCACTCATAGTCACTTGGGGGTGCTCAGTCTTGCTCATCGCACCCCAGGATCTGCCTCCCTGGTGCTTCCTCCCTGCCATGCATCCCCCTCCCACCAACTGCCTTCATCCCCAAACTCCCACCCCTTTTTTTAGAGGTAGGCTCTCTTTGTTGCCCAGGCTAGAGTACAGTGGTGATCATGGTTCATTGTAACCTCAAACTCCTGGGCTCAATTGATCCTCCTGCCTCAGCCTCCTGAGTAGCTGGGACTACAGGTGTGTGCCACCACATCTGGGTAATTTTTTAAAAAATTTTTTTGTAGAGATGGGGTCTATGTTGCCCAAGCTGGTCTTGAACTCCTGGCCTCAAGTGATCTTGGTGCCTTGACCTTTCAAAGTGTTGGGATTACAGATGTGAGCCACCATATCCCCCTTTCACTGGCTTTTGACACTTTCTTGGTCTCTTTTGGCCCTGAGCCAAGTAACCCTAGGGCATATTTCAGGAGTAGGTTGTTGGCATTTCTGAAGCCTGTGGGACAATTTGGCTGTATGGAAATTGTTGAGGGTCATTTTCCCCTGAAGGCTAAATGGTGACCCTGGTCAATGTTTAGCTAGTGTGCACTTAAATGATTTCCCCTAGTTAATGAATCATGGGACAATTAGCTGAGGACTTTCACACCCTGCAGGTAAGCTGGGGTGGTAAGAACCGGTAATCCTGAAATTATGTTGAGTTATGTAGGCTATGCAGTGCAGGATCTGCTTAGCACAGCTTTCCGGTGCTTAGAACCTAATTACAAATGTAAATTGAGGGCTGCAACTATTGGAGAGCCACCCAATGATGACCTGGATACTTATTTCTGAACCTGCTTAAACATCCCTCCTCTTCACCTTAGGAAGCCCTATATCCAGCCTCTCTCTCTCTCTCTCTTCCTCCATCCCTGTCATTCCCAAATTGTGTGCTGAGACTCCCCAGAGTGCCGCAGCAGATTCACAGGGATGCTTCAGGATATTTTAAACATTTGAAGGCAATACAACCACATGTAACATCTGACAGACTCCATGTAAATTACCAGCTTAGGTGGTTCACAGTTTCATCATTAGATCATGCTACAATTCTTTGGATAATACTGTATCTTTGCAAAGCTGCATATTATTTTTGGTAGTTGCTGTGATTAAAAGCAAGTGTGTGTGGAATAGGAAATGTGGATGGCAGTGCCTAATATGTACAATTCCAATATTAAGGAAGTTGTGTAGGGCCCAGTAGGTACACACATCCCTTTAGGAAACAAGTGTGAACCTTGAAGAATGAAATAAAAATGTTTCCTTTCAATTTATGCATTTTTTAAAATCAAATGGCTATTGAGTTATTAGGACATAAGTACTTATTAAGTTGTTCCATAAAATGGAACTCTTAGGTATTTCTTTTAGTCCATGGGCTCTCCCTGGAAAACATTACTGAGACAATTAGGGCACCATGAACTAAGTTGGAGAGTTATTATTATTATTTTTTGAGACGGAGTTTCACTCTTGTTGCCCAGGCTGGAGGGCAGTGACATGATCTTGGCTCACTGCAACCTCTGCCTCCCAGGTTCAAGTGATTCTCCTGCCTCAGCCTCCCAAGTAGCTGGGATTACAAGTGCCCACCACCATGCCCAGCCATTTTTTGTATTTTTAGTAGAGATGGGGTTTCACCATGTTGGCTGGGCTGGTCTTGAACTCCTGAGCTCAGGTGATCCACCCGCCTTGGCCTCCCAAAGTGCTGGGATTACAGGCACAAGCCACCACACCCAGCCAAGTCGGAGAGTTGTTATAGACAAAAAAAAAAAAAAAAAAGATCTTCCCCTCCTTGCCTTCATCAGACCTCCCACCGGCAACTCTGCCTTCTGAACAAAATCACTGTGTCCCTTATATCTCTCTTTCTTTACCATTAGCTTCTTCTCCCACCTGATAGATGAAGTTTCATTGATTCTTTAAAAAGAAAAGAAAGAAAATCAAGCCTTGTCTAATGTTGTTACCACCTCCTCTTCCATACTCCTTTCCTTCTCCTCCTCCTTCTCCTCCATCTTTCCCTTTCCTTCATTGCCCTACTTAAAAAGTCTTGTCCCAATTCCTTTACTGCTCATATTGTATCCACATTGCTAAAACCTTGTCTGGCTTTGTCTCCTGGTGCTGCCTTTATGTGGCCCTCACCAGGGTCACTAACAAGTTCCAAATAACCAACCCAACTCCACTCATATACCTGCATCATAGTCACAATAGGCTGAGGTCTCATGTTCCCCCACCCGATGTTTTGGCTTCTGCTGGTTCCTGTGTCTAGAACATCTTCAACTGTGTTACCTTCTCATTAATAACAGTGGTGTTGATAGCTCATCTTGAGTTTCCTTCTCCCATAGAGCCTCTGGGGACCTCAATCCCTCCTTGCCACATTATCCCCAAAAATGCTTAGAGGTATTTGAAGCCACAGGCTGTACCACACATTTTTGTGTCCTCTGTGGTACCTTCACACACAGTAGGAAGGTAGTAAATATGGGTTTGAAAGGAGCAGTATTGTTCAGAATAGGCGGTCCAGACTTTGGTCTCCCAGGAACCCCGACTGACATATGCTGAAAGGACCTACAGGTATGATGAGGTTGGCCTCTGAGATGGAACGATAGACTCCAAATCTTTCTCTCAACTTAACAAATAGAGACATTTCTTTCTCATCATGTAAGTAGTACATGTGTATTGTAGATAAGTTAGAAAATAAATACCAAGGAAAGGAATAAAGCTTATATTTAGAAATAACTACTTATACTTGTATTTTTATATATTAACTGTTAGAATTTTATTTCTATATATGTGAAAGACACATATTTATGAAGTATAGATAGGATTATATTTTACATATTTCTTTATGATCTCCTTTTGTTGCTTGGGAACACTACATATGGTGAAATAGAATAGATGAATTTAATAAAAGTTACATAATATTTATATTACACTATTGCTCGTTATTATTTTTAATTTTGAAAATATATATTACATCATTATTCCAGGAAATTATCTATATCAGTACTACTCAAAGGTGTCCATGGACTGGTGCCAGTCTGAAAATTAATACAGGTCCATGATATAAGTACAGGAATTATGAGTAAGCCTTCAGAAACTTTTAAAGATAGGTAACATTCCCATATCTTTTAATTCATGTTAGAGACTGTTTTTAATACAAAACATTACATATTAAATGCTCATTAACAGAAGTAACTACTGTTAAAATCATTCCATATTTTACACATATTTCACCACCTAACCACCCCATCCCCCCAGATTTTTTCATATAACTGGGAAGTCATAATCTATATTATTCTTCCACTGGCTTTTTTCACTTAGTAGATTTCTTTCCAAGAAAGTACTAAGGAGAAAAGTTGAGGTAGAATCTATTAAAGGTTCTTGAGGAATAATTTACATATAGCAAAATTTACCCTTAGTGTAGAGTTCCATGAAATTAACACAAGTGTAGACTCTGGACAAAGATGTCTGACAATTATCATAACAATCAAGATAATGAACAGTTACCTTCCTGGAAAATTACCTCCTGTACCTTAGTAGTCAACCATCCCCAGTCATCCCCACCATCCCCACTTCCTGGCAATGCCGATTCTATTTCTGATCCTAAAATGTTGCCTTTTTGAGAAACAAATGGAGTCATACCATAGTTTGGACTCTGGCTTCTTTTACTTATCATAATGCATATAAGGTCTATCTATATTGTTGCAATGTATCAGTAGTTCATTCTTTTTTATTACCAAGCAGTTTTCCATGTATGGATGTACTACTATTTGTTTATCCATTTATAAGCTGAGGGACATTTAGTCCAGATTTTGGTGATTATGAATAAAGCTGCTATTAACATTTGCATAGAATTTTGTGTGAACATGAAATTTGTGTGTGGACATGTTTTCTTTTGGGTGATTACTTGGAAGTCAGATTGCTAAGTCTCGTGATACATGTATGTTTAAGTGTGTAAGAAATTGCCAGACTGTTTTTCAAAGTGGCTGGCTGTATCATTTTGCATTGCTTGCAGCAATGTATGAATGTTCCAGTCCTACTCACTTGCTATATATAACTTCATACTGTTAATATCTTTTTGTTTTAGTTTTAGTTTCAATTTTTGCCTTTCCAATAGGTATGTAATGATATCTATGCCATTGTGGTCATAATTTGCATTTTCTTAATGACTAATGATGTTGAGTACCTTTTCATGTGCTTACTTGGGATTCACACATCATCTTTGGTTAAAGTTGGTTCACATCTTTTGTCCATTTAAAAAAGTGGGTTGTTTGATTTTTTATTGAGTTTTGAGATTTCTTTATATAATCTAGATATAAGTCATTTTGAAATATGTGTTTTGAAAATATTTTATCCCAGTCTATATCTTCCTTTTTCATTTTATTAACAGTGTCTTTTGAAGAGCAAAAGTTTTCAAGTTTGATAAAGTCCACTTTATCAAAATTTTTCTTTTATGAGTCATAGTTTCGGTAGCATATCTAACAAGTCTTGGCTAATACAAGATTATAAAGATTTTCTCTTGTTTTATTTTCAAAATTTTATAGCCCTAGTTTTAACATTTAAGTGTATGATCCATTTTGAGTTATTACTTATATATGGTGCTAGGCATAGGTCATGGGTTGTTTTTGTTTTTCATATACAGATATTGAACTGCTTCAGCTTCATTTGTTGAAAAGGCTAGCCTTTCTCCTTCTACTTGCCTTTCGCCTTTGTCAAAAATTAATTGGCCGTATACATTGGTCTCTATCTTTAGACTCTCTATTCTATCTCACTGATTTATGTGTCTATCCTTTCATCAATATTACATTGTCTTAATCACTGTACAGTGTATTTTGAAATCAGATAGTATAAGTCCTCTGATTTTGTACTTTTTTGACAAATTATTTTGGGTATTCTAGTTCTTTTGCATTTCCCTGTAAATTTTAATATCAGCTTGTTGATTTCTATAAAAAATTTTGCTGGGACTTTGAGATTCTGTTGACCATGTAGTGCATTTTGGAGAGAATTGACATCTTAACAGTATCGAGTCTGTGAAGATGGTATCTCTATTAATTTAGATCTTTTTAGAATTTTTAATCTGTTTTATGATTTTCAGCATATAAATCTTACTCATACTTTGTTAGATTTGTACATGAATATTGTATGTGCTTTGTGCTATTATAAATGGTACAAGCTTTGAAATTTTAATTTCCAATTATTCATTGCTAGTTTATAGAAATACAATTATTTCTTTTGACTTTGCTAAACTTACTTATTATTTCTAAGAGTGATTTTGTAAATTGAGATTTTTTTTTCAAATTGACAGTCATGTTACTTTTATTTATTTTATTTTATTTTATTTTAGACAGAGTCTTGCTCTGTTAACCAGGATGGAATGCAGTGGTATGCTCTTAGCTCACTGCAATCCCTGCCTCCCAGGCTCAAACAGTTCTCCTGCTGCAGCATCCCGAGTAGCTGGGATTACAGGCATGTGCCACTACGCCTGGCTAATTTTTGTATTTTTAGTAGAGACAGGGTTTCACCATGTTGGTCAGGCTGGTCTCGAACTCCTGACCTCAGGTAATCCGCCCACCTCTGCCTCCCAAAGTGCTGGGATTACAGGTGTGAGCCACCGTGCTCGGCCTCATGTTACTTTTAAATAGAGACAGTTTTATTTCCTCATTTTCAATTCCTGTGTTCTTTACTTATTTTTATTGCCTTATTCTACTACTTAGAACAACAATACTTAGAATCACAGTAACTTAATACCACA
This sequence comes from Rhinopithecus bieti, assembly GCF_001698545.2. Taxonomy (NCBI): domain Eukaryota; kingdom Metazoa; phylum Chordata; class Mammalia; order Primates; family Cercopithecidae; genus Rhinopithecus; species Rhinopithecus bieti. The sequence goes on along the minus strand of NW_016805265.1, from coordinate 834,120 downwards.
GTAACTTAGTACCACAGTTCCACAGTGCTATGTAAAACAGGCATAATGGATGCAGATATCTTTGGCTTAATCCCTCTTGAAGGGAAAACAGCCAGTCTATCACAACTCAGTATGAAGTTAGCTATAGATTTTTTGCAAACGTGTCTTCAAAGGGATTTGACAATGCCATTTAAATACAATTTAGAGTCCTAAAGTTTGTAATATTCTTTCATTATCATTTTAATATCTTTAATATTTATATTAACGTCCCATCTTCCATTGCTGATATTGACAACTTGTACTTTCTTCTTTTTTTCACATTAAATCTGACTAGAAGTCTATCAGTTGTGTTGATTTTTTTTTTAAGAACTAGATTTTGGTACAATTAATGTAATCACCCAGCAGATTCACCTTGCCTGTTGCCTAGGCAGAGCCAATTTATCAAGATAGGGGAATTGCTACAGAGAAAAAGTTATTCACACAGAGCCAGCCATGTGGGAGACTGGAGTTTTTTTTTTTATTACTCCAATCAGTCTCTCCAAGCATTTAGGAATCAGAGTGTTTAAGGACAATTTGGTGGGTAGAACCCAGTAAGTCAGAAGTGCTGATTGGTCAGGTTGGAGATGAAATAATAGGGAGGTGAAGCTGTCCTCTTGCATTGAGTCAATTCCTGGGTAAGGGCCACCAGATGAGCCAGTTTATCCATCTGGGTGGTGTAGCTGATTCATCAAGTGCAGGGTCTGCAAAATATCTCAAGCCCTGATCTTAGATTTTACAATAGTGATGTTATCTTGAGGAGCAATTTAGGGAAGTTTAGAATCTTGTGCCCTCCAGCAACATGACTCCTAAAATGTCTAATCTTGTGGCTAATTTGTTAGTCCTACCTATAAAGGCAGTCTAGTCCCCAGGCAAGAAGGAGGTTTGTTTCAGGAAAGAGCTGTTATTGTCTTTGTTTCGAAGTTAAACTATTAATATAAACTAAGTTCCTCCCAAAGTTAATTTGACCAATGCCCAGGAATGAATAAGGACAGCCTGGAGGTTAGAAGCAAAGAATTGATTAGGTCAGATCTCTTTCACTATCTCAGTTATAATTTTGCAATGGCAGTTTCATTAATTTTTTTATTTTCTTTTTTATTTTATTCATTTCTGCTTTGTCTGTTTTAATTTCTTTGTTCTTTTGGCTTTGCATTTAATTTGCTTTTCTTTTTCTAGTTTCTTAAGGTAGAAACGTAGATTATTGATATTCTTCTTTTCTAGTGTAAGTGTTTTAGTGCTATAAATTTCCCTCTGAACAGTGCTTTAGCTGCATCCCATATATTTGGTTTTTTTCAATTAAAATATATTTTCCACATTGCCTTATGACTTCCTTTTACCTGTATTCTTTAGACTTACATTTGTTAATTCCATATAGTTGGCAATATTCCAAATATCTTTTTTGTATTCATTACTAGTTTAATTTTGTGTGGTTAAAAAGGAAATAAATAACAAATAAAATGAAACAATAATAGTAATAATAATAATAATAATTTTGTGTGGTTAGATAGCACACTTTGTATTATTTAAATTCTGTTAAATTTACTGAGGTTTGTTTTATTGCCCAGAATACTGTCTGTTTTAGTGACTGTTCTGTATGTATTTGAAAAGAATTATGTATTTTTGCTGTTATTTCTTATGAGTCTTTATAATGTTAGTTAGGTCAGGTTGGTTGATAGTGTTGTTCAGGTCTTCTATATCAGTGTCTACTTTATTGATTAGTGAGAGAGGAGTGATGAAGTCTCCAACTGTAATCATAAATTTGTCTATTTTTTCTTTCAGTTTTATCATTTTTTGCTTTATGTATTTTGAAGATCTGTTGTTAAGTACATACACATTTAGGATTGTTATGTGTTCCTGATAAATGACCTCTTCATCACTATGTAATATTCTTCTTTATTTCTGGTAATGGTGTTGCAGAAGTTTGCTCCTTAGTTCAGCTAAAACCGGGTTCTTGTCACACGACCAGGAAAAGTTAGGCACACAGACATATTGAAGGGTAAAGGGAGTGGAATCTATTGGGCAAAAAGGAAAAAAGAAAAAAAAAACTCTCAGAAAGCGAGAGGGGTTCCTGCTAACAGGCCCTCATCTCACAGATTGATTTCAGGCCACACACAGGAACTGAAGAGGCCAGGCTCCTCCCCACCTGCACGTGACACAAGCTTCCTGTGGCTTCACCCCTTTCTCCCAGCGTGCAGGCAGGTGGGACGTTCCAGGGACCCTCTCCCTTATCTGCCTCCTACATCAATCAATGTCTTTTGCTTTAAATGGGTGGGTCTTGCTCATTGATGAGTCCTGCCTTAGCTGTAGGAGACCTCTAATAGTCTGGGTCTAGGATCACTTACTGTTCTTCTGCAGGGGTTGAAGGCTTTCATTCTTTAATATTTTCCTCAGATACAGTATTCCCCCAGCATGACAGTATATGCTACCTCTTTCCCAGCAATTTAAAACTTTTGTTCTTTTAAGGGACAAGTAATTATGAAGAGCTGTCTGCCTTTCCATTAGTAGCATCCCCTCCCTCCTGTAGAATTGAAGGTAGCATTCAGTCCTGCCCCCAGTCTTTCTCTGTGAGCACATAGAGAGGTCCTTGGAAAAGAGTGGCTGTGAACCCCTCTGTGTCTGCAGTTCCCAAGGATTCTATTTTCTCATGCTAGTGCATTGTTGGCCTTCAGCAATCTATTGAAAATTTCAGCTGAATTCTTCACATCCAGTCATCAGAGGCCCCATCTTCCTTCCACTGGTTCAGTTCCCTGCTGGGATCAAGTAATAATTTAAAAAATTATCTAGCTGTTTTTTGTTATTGCATGAGTGATATTCTCTCCAGCTTTTTATATTCAAAGAGGAAGCCAGAAGTCCTAATAATTCATTTTGTTACAAAAGTATCTGTTTATGATGGATAAGAAATTTAATATAAACAAAAACTACTGCTTATTTAAGAAGTGCTAGTCTGTACCTTTGTGAACTGATTTATAGTTTCATTCTGTGCCACATCTTCGTCTTATTAGGTCCTTGGGTTTGTTACCTGGTAGTAAGGCTGGCTTTTTGTTGTTCTAAATTTACATCTTTTCAGCCAAAAGTTCTAGTATGGCAGAATTTGCTGACTATACATGTATTCACCCTTATTATCCCCTTTTCCTTTTAAAAAATTTTATTGCTGGGCGCAGTGTCTCATGCCTGTAATCCCAACACTTTGGAAGGCCAAGTCATGTGGATCACTTGAGGCCAGGAATTTGAGACCAGCCTGACCAACATGCGGAAACCCTGTCTCTACTAAAAACACAAAATTAGCCATTTGTGGTGCCACACACCTGTAATCCCAACTACTTGGGAGGCTGAAGCAGGAGAATCGCTTGAACCTGGGAGGCAGAGGTTGCAGTGAGCCCATATCACACTGCTGTACTCCAGCCTGGGCAATGAGAATGAGACTCTGTCTCAAAAAAAAAAAAAAAAAGATTTATTAAGATGAAATTCATATTGAACATTTAGAAGTGAACAATTCAGTGACATTTAGTACATTCACAGGGTTGTGTGACTGCCCCTTCTATCTAGTTCTAAACATTTCCATTGCTCCAAAGTGAAGCTCGTCACCCACAAAGCAGTTTCTCCCATCCTCCCCTCTTTCAGCCCTTGGGGGATAACAATCTGCATTTTGTCTCCATGGGTTTATCTATTTCTTATAAATATTATTATGAAATTTATATACTTCTTATAGAGTCTTACAATATGTGACTTTTTGCAAATGACTTCTTTCACCTAGCATAATGTTTTCAAGATTTATCCACATCATAGCATGTATCAGTATTTCATTCCTTTTCATGACTGAATAATACTCCTTTGTATGGCCATATCACATTTTGTTTATCCATTCATCCTTTGATGGACGTTTGGGTGTTTCCATCTTTTGGCTATTGTGAATAGTGCCACTATGAACATATTTTTATTTTCTGTTTTTTTAACTTTTATTTTAGATGTGCAGGTTTTTTACATAGGTAAACCACGTTGTTGTGGGGTAGGGTGTACAGATTGCTACCCAGGTAATAAACACAGTACCCTATGGGTATTTTTTCTGATCCTCTTCTTCCTCCCACCCTCTACCATTAAGTAGGCCCCATTGTTTTTCCCCTCTTAGTGTTTGTGAATTCTCATTGTTTAGCTCGCATTTATAAGTGAGAACCTGCAGTATTTGGCTTTCTGTTCATGCATTAGTTTGCTTGGCATAATGGCCTCCAGTTCCATCCATGTTGCTGCAAAGGACATAATCTCATTTGTTTTAATGGCTGCATAGTATTCTATTGTATAAATGTACCATATTTTCTTTTTCCATTTAGGTCAATTCCATGTCTTTGTTTTTGTGTTTGTTTTGAGACAGGGTCTCACTCTGTCACCCAGTCTGGAATGCAGTGGTGCAATCATGGTTCACTGCAGCCTCAAACACCTGGGCTCAAGCTATTCTCCCACCTCAGCCTCCTGTGTAGTTGGGACTACAAGTATGCACCACCATGCCTGTCTATTTTTAAAAAATTTTTTTGTAGAGATAGGGTCCTACTCTGTTGCCCAAGCTGGCCTTTAACTCTTGGGCTCAAGCAGTCCTCCCACCTTGGCCTCCCAAATTGCTTGGATTAGACTTGAGCCACTGGCCTGAAAATGTCCTGTTTGAGTACCTGTTTTCCATTCTTTTGAGTGTATACCTAGGAGTAGAATTGCTGGGTCATGTGGTAACTCTATATTTAATGTTTTAAGGAACCTACCATCCATCTCCTTTGACTCTATAATTTTTGTCATATTGCTCTTTGGGTTTGTCTTCCCAGAGGGCTCTAACTTTTCGTTATTGAAGTGAGACAGGCAAGGAGGTCATCTTTCTACTAGTTTCATGTAGGAGCCTTTGTAGCTTCTCTAAGGATGATTTTTTGGGGTCTCCTTTAGGACTTTCCTAGCAATTTCATAATCTTCTTGGATGGAAGATACAACATGGCAAAATGCAGCTAAGGATAAAGAAGTTGTTTTTAACAATGAGAGCCCTCTTGAAAGGTCATGAGTTTTGCATGACAAGAAGTGCTCTGGTTGCCTGTGGGAGAGTTTCCTCATCATGCAGAGTGGGTGACTCACTGCCCTTGACCGCTTTTCTGATCCCAGGGGCCTCTGTTCTCTCACAGTAGATGCAGCACACAGAACTGCCAAGGCATTTCCAGCAGTGGGGTTCTGTGCTCAGGTTTTGAACAAGGGCAGCGTGATGGAGCCTGACTCACTTGTATACTTCCTGAGATCGATGAACACATTTTCACCCCTTTTGGTTGTGGTAGGTAATGTATTCATAAATTTAAGCCTTTTTCCCAGACTGCAATGGACAGTCTGTATCTATCTCATAATGATTCAGTTATTCAAGCCAGTATACTGTGTGTTTTCTATCGGAGTTTGAGCTGCCTCAGCAAGGTGCAGACTGGTATCTGCCCTTAGGTTAAAAATTCTGACCAGGTGTGGTGGCTCATGCCTGTAATCCCAGCACTTTGGGAGGCTGAGGTGGGTGGATCACGAGGCAGGAGTTCAAGACCAGCCTGGCCAAGATGGTGAAACCCTGTCTCTACTAAAAATACAAAAATTAGCCAGGTGTGGTGGTGGGTGCCTGTAATCCCAGCTACTTGGGAGGCTGAGGCAGAGAATTGCTTGAACCTGGGAGGCAGAGGTTGCAGTGAACGGAGATGCCACTGTGTCCGGAATTGGTGGGTTCTTGGTCTCACTGACTTCAAGAATGAAGCCGCAGACCCTCCCCGTGAGTGTTACAGTTCTTAGAGATGGTGTGTCCAGAGTTTGTTTCTTCAGGCGTTCAGATGTGTCTGGAGCTTCTTCCTTCTGGTGGGTTCGTGGTCTCGCTGTCAGGAGTGAAGCTGCAGACCTTCATTGTGTTACAGCTCTTAAAGGCAGCGCGTCTGGAGTTATTCGTTCTTCCCAGTGGGTTTGTGGTCTCGCTGGCTTCAGGAGTGAAGCTGCAGACCTTCCCGGTGAGTGTTACAGCTCACAACGGGCAGCATGGACCCAAAGAATGAGCAACAGCAAGATTTATTGCAAAGAGCAAAAGAACAGAGCTTCCACAGTGTGGAAGGAGAACTAAGCAGGTTGCCACTGGCTGGCTCCAAGCAGCCTGCTTTTATTCCCCTATCTGGCTCCACCCACATCCTGCTGATTGGTCCATTTTACAGAGAGCTGATTGGTCCACTTTACAGAGAGCTGATTGGTCCGTTTTGACAGAGTGCTGATTGGTGCATTTACAATCCTTGAGCTAGACACAGAGTCACAGATGTTAGCTAGATACAGAGTACCAATTGGTGTATTCACAAACCTTGAGCTACACACAGAGTGCTGATTGGTGTACTTACAAACCCTGAGGTAGATGCAGAGTGCTGATTGGTGCACATACAATCCTTCAGCTAGATATAAAATTTCTCCAAGCCCCCCTGAGGTTCAGGAGCCCAGCTGGCTTCACCCAGTGGATCCTGCACTGGGGCTGCAGGTGGAGCTGCCTGCCAGTCCCCAGCGGGGCCTGCACTCCTCAGCCCTTGGGCTGTTGATGGGACTGGGTGCCATGGAGCAGGGGGCTGCGTTTGTCCCCGAGGCTCAGGCTGGGTGGGAGCCCACCGCAGGGGGAGGATCTCAGACATGGCTGGCTTTAGGTCCTGAGCCCTGCCCCACAGGGAGGTAGCTAGGGCCCCGCGAGACTTTGAGTGCCCTGCCAGTGGGCTGGCACTGCTGGGGGACCTGGCACAAGCTTCGCAGCTGCTGGTCCGGGTGCTAAGCCCCTCACTGCCCTAGGCCTGTGGTGCCGGCCAGCTGCTCCCTGTGCGGGGTGCCTGTGCCCGCCCCGGCCAAAACTCACATGAGCCTGCCAGCGCAGCGGGCAGCCCCAGTTCCCGCCCCGCCTCTCCCTCCACACCTCCCCTCAAGCAGAGGGAGGGGGCTCCAGCCTCAGCCAGCCCAGAGAGGGGCTCCCATGGTGTCGTGGCAGGCTGAAGGGCCCCTCAAGCGCCACAAGAGTGGACACTGAGGCGGAGGGGCGCTGAGAGTGAGGGCTGCTAGCACTTTGTCACCTATCAGCACCACCGCACTCCAGCTTGGGTAACAGAGTGAGACTCTTATCTAAAAAAAATATCCACACCATTCCCTTCCAAGTATGGATGGAATTTCTTCCAGGTTCTGCCAGCTTTTGTATGTGTTTGTTGAAAGCCTGTCCACCCCTAGAATGCAAGGCCCAAGCAAGGAAGGACCAGGGCTCTTCTACCCTCTACAAACTCTCCAGGGATGTCACTATGCTTGGGTGTGTGGCCTACTCCCTATGTGTCATCCCATATCTATGTTTTACTCCTCTTTACTTTACTCTGTGTCCTGGGGTGGTAATGCCTTCAACCACCAGGCTCCATTGTCCTCTGGCTTCTGGTTGGGTTTGGACAATGAGGGAGAGGTAGGGCTACTTCCCCTGCCATTGCCACCTGCAGCTTTGTGGTTTTGGCTGTGTCCATCCAGGACTATAGCCTTTCATGCCAGGCTGCCCTCCCTGCAGCTCTGGGTCTCCCTGCAGCTCTGGGTCTCACCATGCCTCTTGGCCATGGGTTTCTGCTGTGGATAGCTCTGGTGCTTCAGTGTCCCTGGGGTTCCTTTGATCTTGCCCACATCTCTGTAAAGAATTTGTTCTTTTAAAATCCCAGGTGAATGTGCCTTCTCTTTCTTGCCAGGGTCATGATAATGGGCTGAATTTTCGAATAGATGAGTGGGTGGATGAAAAGATGAAGGGCCGTGTTTGTGGCTCACCCCCCATGTGGAACCCCACTCTGGCTCCTGTCTCACTTGGAGGCCTTTCCCTGTCTCATGTCCCTGCTGCCTTTCTCCTGCACTCCCCTTTCTCAATCCGTCCCAACCATACTGGCTCTGTTGCTGTTTCTAGAATGTACAAAGCAAGCTCCTGTTCCAGGCCTTTGCTCCAGGTCTTTGCTCTAGCCATTTTCTCTGCCTGCAAGTGTCTTCTCTCAGATATCCACTTGGCTAATTACCTTACCTTTTCTTGGTTTTGATGAAATCTTACTTTTTCTGTGAGCCTCACCCAAACCACTGTATTTAAGACTGGAAACTGCCCTCTACCAATACCACCTTGATAGCCAAGGGCCCCCTTCACCCTGTTCTGTGTTTCTTTTTTCCAGAACACTTACCACATTTTAAGAAACTGCATTTGACTTACATATTTGTTGACATAAATATTATGCATAATATTTATCATCTGTCTCCACCTGCTAGAATTTAAACTCCAAAAGGCAAGATTTTGTTACCTTTTTTTTCCCACGAGTATATCCCAAACTCCTAGAGCAATGCCATCTTCACAATAAGTGCCTGCGATAGGTTGAAGAGTGCCTTCCACCCCAAAAGATATGGTCACCTGGAACCTGTGAATGTAGGCTTATATGGGGGGGGGGGGGCGGGAAAGTCTTTACACATGTAATTAAGTTAAGGAGCCCAAGATGAAATCTTCCTAGATTAGTGTAAGCCCTAAATTCTAGGACAAGTTCTTTTAACAGAGGAGACAGGGAAACAGACACAGAGACACAGGAGAGAAGGCCATGAGAAGACAGGCAGAGAATGGAGTTATGTAGCCCCAAGCCATGACATGCCTGGAGCCACCAGCAACTGGAAGGGGCAAGGATGGATTCTCCCCTAGAGCCTTTGGAGAGAGTGTGGCCCTGCAGACTTCTTGATTTCAGAAACCTGGCCTCCGGAACTGGGCGGGAATAAATTTGTGCTGTTTTTTGTTTTGTTTTGTTTTGTTTTGTTGAGACAGTCTCACTCTGTCGCCCAGGCTGGAGTGCAACGGCATGATCTCGGCTCACTGCAACCTCTGCCTCCCCAGTTCTAGCAATTCTCCAGTCTCAGCCTCCCGAGTAGCTGGGACTACAGGCGCATGCCACCATGCCTGGCTAATTTTTGTATTTTTAGTAGAGACAGGGTTTTGCCATGTTGGCCAGGCTGGTCTTGAACTCCTGACCTCAGGTAATCCACCCACCTCAGCCTCCCAAAGTGCTGGGATTACAGGCATGAGCCACTGGGCCCAGCCAAATTTGTGCTGTTTTAAGCCATCAAGTTTGTGGTCATTTGTTATAGCAGCCCCAGGAAACTATTAGTATAGTGCCCAATAAGCATTTGCCGAATGAGTTCGTGCAAGCCTCGTTAACACTGATACGGCCTCCATTTGAAATAATTCTTCTGCTTTTAATAGCTACCAATGCCTGTTAGTAAATGTGAGTACATCTGACATTTAAGCAGTGTTCCAGTTTTGGGTATGGTCCATTTTTGCAGTAGAAACTTAAACTTCCTGAAAATTTTCACCCGCTATGCTTAACAGCTTAAAGTCTAACCTCACCCACAAATAATTGCTTTCACTGTAAACCTGTCAATAGCATATGGAGAATGAACTCACAAATTATTGGTTCTTCAGGCAGTGGATAGGAACCCCTATTGGTCTTTAGCTATGAAATATCCCTGTGTCTTTCCCCCATTTTTATCCTGAGTCCCTCCTGCTGAATTTAAGCTAATTCTCAGTGATTGTGTCTTTGGAGGAGTCCGTCACAAGCATCTATGTGATCACCCTTTGTATACCTGACAAGGGTTATTTTGTCTCCCCCAGGCCCAGTCCTGGTGCGTGCTGGGCTCGTGATGCAGTGTGGCACTATCTGCTCCTTGTAGGAGACGGAAGGTAAATCAAATTGAAAACACCCTTCCTGTGTAGTGCATCTTCCAAATGTCCTCAGGTCTCTATTACATCTTCTGGAGGCTGCCAGATTCTCTGCGGGACAAGAGGAAGCTGGAGCAGCTTCTCTGTAGCGACAGAAGGTGCCATTAGCAGAAATACATCATCTCCCAGTGGTGCTGGCAATAGCAGAGTCCTGATCATGTCCATTCTTTTGCCAGACTGAGGAGAGAGTCCTCAGAGGCAGGGGCTGCTGGTAACAGCGCCTCCATCATTCTAAAATATCCCCCCTGGAGTCCCAGAGCAGCTATTTCTGCCCAGACGCAACGAGAGCTTCACAGAGCTTATTTCAGGCATTGATCTTTCACAAAAGCCTCCCTGCTTCCTAGATTGCAGGCCTTCTGTAGAAGGGGTGGGGGAGGTAGAGGCCTGCACATGGCTGATCAGTTGCTTTGGCTGGGGCTGGATCACTTCTTCCAGGTGTTGCTCATTAGATCTCTTTTTAAGGGAAATCTATTAGCCTAGAGCAGTGGTTCTCAAACTGCAGTTTGCAGGACTTGGTAAAACAAATTTCTGGGCCCCACCCCTAAAGTTTGGGATTTAGTAAGTCTGGGGTGGGGCCTGAGAATTTGCATTTCTCACAAGTTCCCGGGTGATGCTGAGACTGCTGACCTAGGGACCACATTTCAGAACCAGCGCTTTAGATGCAGAGAGACGATGTTCTTGTGTTCTCTCCCACTTAGTCTTGGCCTCAGTCCTCCTACTTAAGGCAGTCTGGGCCTTTTGAGGTTGGGCCAGGCCCTGTCTCACCCTGTTTCTGGAATGCAGTGAAAACAGCTCTTGATTCTGTGCAGCCCATCTGTGCTAGTGACCTCTGTCTCCCAGGAGAAGAGAGCGATGAACCTTCTTTCTCCATGGCTCTGTTCCCGCTGTCTCTGTTAACACTGTTTCCTCCCCTGGGTCCTTTAGCCCTCACAGCTTCCCCCTTTTGCTTGTCTCTGGGTGCCTCAACATGCCTGTGTGGCTCCTCTGACCCTGTCCTTTAAATAGACCTTTCTTTTTATTTTATTTTACTTTTTTGTTATACTTTAACTTCTGGGATATATATGCAGAACGTGCATATTTGTTACATAGGTGTAAACGTGCCATCGTGGTTTGCTGCACCCATCAACCCATCATCTAAGTTTTCAATCAGCATTCAAGACCATTGGTGGTGAATTCTGGTTCCTGCTGGTACCCTGTCCTGGGATATTTCTTCCCTCAGGGGCAAAGAGTTTTCTAGACAGACTGAGTCAGAATCACTTAGTCTTTATCTCAAGAGCAACCTTGTCACCCACAGTAGAAGTCAGAATTACTGTGTAGTCTAACAGAAATTGGAGAAGAAATTTATACCAAATGGAAATATGGATGATTTATGTCGCTTATTTCAAGCTTGGGAAAATACTCGCCTTTAAATGTCTGATTACTAGAGCCTGGGAATAAAGAGGGCCTGCTTAACCTAGGGAAGTGGCCTTTGGTAATTGGGTCTCTGATCCAACTGATCGGTGAACAAATCTGTCATCATAGAGTCACTGGGGCAGCTACCCTCCGTCCAACTCTGCTGTAGGTGCCTCCATGACCTGACTAGATGTAGTTGTGACTGGAGCTGGGATTGTGGAGGGACTTCATATGTACATTACGCATGTGTGGAAAGGTAAAATAACTATCAGTCTTCCAATTAGAAAGCCAGAAAGCTACCTGGGACATAATCAATGAGGGCAGGCAGATTCACATTCCATTTGGGTGTGCAAAGGTATGCATGTATATACATGCGAAGATAAACACCCCTACACACATCATTAGAGAAAAGAATGGAAGGAAAATCACCCAGATGTTAATCATGTTTTTCTCTGGATATTACAATTACGGATGATTTTGTTTTCTGTTTTCTGTGTTTTCTGTTTTATTCAATGAAATGTTTTATTATTCCAAAATATGTTAAATGTGGCATAGGAAATAGAGCTCAGTGCCCTGCCCTTTGCTCAGCACCTATCCAAATCCTATTAACATACCACATAGTTCAGGTTCTGCCACCTCCAAGAAGACTTCCCTAACCAGCCTCTTGCTGCTAAAGTTTGGAAATACTTTTGCTGAGTTGTTGTTCCTATATTGAGTATATTTGTCTTATTTCTTCAAATGCACTGTGAGTTATGCAAAGATATTTTTTATGTTTTCCATTTCCCACGAGGCCAAATACAGCTGAACACATTGTAGATACTTGTTCTACAATGGGCAGCGAATTTCCGAAAGGACAGAAAAGATGTGAAAATGTGAAAAACAGACCAAAATGCCATCTCTCCCCACTCACATACCCCACAGTCACATCTCAACTTGGTTGTAGCTCTCCCTCACTGAGAGGTCATGACCTCCAGCTTAATGTTGAGGCTGTGGGGCCTTAGAGCACATCTCCTGGATGACAGTGTCCCTGCGCATGGGCTGTGTATTTCTCCCCTCCTTCCAAAGTGGTGAGCACTTTGCATCAAGCCCAAGAAAGACGTTTGATGACCTTAATAGCATTAGTGACAAGACCTCCATCCTTGTTGGGCACCTTTTGGTCTGCTGATAAAGGAAATGTTCACTCTATCCCCAAGAGAAATCTTCTTTTCCAGGAATATACAGCAAAATCAATCAAGTCTTCCCTGTATCGAAGGCTAGCTACTCCACCCATGTGATAGATGCCATCAATTTCTTCCCCCTCTGGGGAGGCAGAGTCATTTTTTCCTTCTTTATCTTGCACAGTCAGTGCTCCCTTACAATACGGTAATTCCCATCAGATTTTGAGAACTCTGCCTTCTCCCTTTAAGCAACCATCCTACCAGAAGCCCTCTTCAACTCTTTCTCTTTTTGCTTTAGTGTCAAACTTTTCAAAAAACCTGTCTATTCCTATACTCCCCATTTCGTTACCTTCAACTTATTCTGCGATTCAGTGCGGTGTGTATCAGTGCTGAATTTGGCTCCATTATTTTACCATTATCTTAATTCCCTCCATGTTGCTACATCCAATGGATCTCTCAGTGCATATCTTATCTGGCTTTTTGGTAGTACTAGGAACCTTTGTTCACCTCTTCTTTTTCAAAGCACTGTCTTTCCTTGGCTTTAGTGACCTATGTGGCTTTTGACCACCTCCCTGGCCACTCTTCCATCACCATCTCTGTACAGGCTCATCTACATTTACCCAGCTGATCAATGTTGAAACACTTTGGGACTCAGCCCAAGGACCTCTCTTGGTCTTGGGCTGTACTTTCTTTCTTGGAGGCCTCATTCACATCCAGGTGTTCATCTAACAGCCACAGTTTGAAGGTACTCAGGGATGTGTCCTCTGATTGCTAGAGAAATATTTGCCTCTGTCTTCTTGACACGTCTCAGATGCCTCAAAGGTCCCTCATGTTCTTCCTGTGCATGGCCAGTCCTCCTTCAAGGACCTCTGAGATCTCAGCAAATGGCACTGTCACCCCTACAGGTACGCAAGTCAGAAGCTTGAGTTGGACGATTTGCTCCACATTCTACCTGCCACACTGCCTCAGCATTTCTCAAAGCCATCCACTCTTCTTCTTTACTACTGTCACTCAAATTCAAACCATATCCTGTTCATGGCTTTCATTTTTTAAATTCTGGACTATTACAGTCCCCAAACTAGTCTTACGTCCATCAGCTTTTGACCCCTTGCAGTCTACTCTGCTCCCTTCAACAGATCTTTGCAAAATACAGACAAATCAGGTCATCCTCCTGCTTCAAACCTTACACTGGCTTAGTCTTGCTTTTAGGGTGATAGGGTTTGGCTGTGTCCCCACCCAAATCTCAACTTGAATTGTATCTCCCAGAATTCCCACGTGTTGTGGGAGGGACCCAGGGGGAGGTAATTGAATCATGGGGCCCCGTCTTTCCCATGGTTCTTCTCGTGACATTAAGTCTCACGAGATCTGATGATTTTATCAGGGGTTTCCAGTTTTGCTTCCTCCTCATTTTCTCTTGCCACTGCCATCTAAGAAGTGTCCTTTGCCTCCCACCATGATTCTGAGGCCTCCCCAGCCATGTGGAACTGTAAGTCCAATTGAACCTCTTTTTCTTCCTAGTCTCAGGTATGTCTTTATCAGCAGCATCAAAATGGACTCATACATAGGGTAAAGGCTGTATTCACTACCATAGCCTGCACCACCGTGCTTCACCTCATCCCACTGCCTACACCCCAGCTCCATCTTATCTGTCCCTACCCCCTACTCATCTTCTTTATAGTCCCTCTGAAGTATCATTCTCCATCCATAACGGGCCTTTGCTCATTTTTTTTTCCTTTGTGTGCCACATTTGAAATTCCTTCTCTCAGTAACCTAAGTCAACTTTGTCCTTCTCATCCTCCAGTTCTTAGCTCGTTATCACTTCCCCTGGGCAGCCTTCCTCCAAGAGCAGACCAGATCCTGCTATTTTATGGATACTCAAAGCAGCCCATACCTCTCCTTCTTAGCCCTTGTCACCTTTGTGATTTAACATGTCCTTATCTGTTATTTTGCTTCTCTGCTTCCTTAAATAAGCTCCTCAGGACAGGGACCATATCTTTTTTGCTCATCATTGATATCCTTAGCACCCAGTATAATGCTTGGACCGAAGTCCGTACTCAGTACCCATCTACTGAATGGAAAAGACTTTGGCAGAAGAAAACGAAGTCAACCACTTGCTCCTCAGACCTGGGTCGAGCAAGCCACCACACCTAAATATTCAAGTTAGAATCAAGAAAGTTCATTTGAAAGTCATGATTCAGGTTTCCAGCATAAATTATATGCAGTTGTGCAAACATGTCAAAGTTTAGTAAATTGAATTTGTTTAATATAAACAACTTTTGACCAAAATAATAACACAGCTTTAGAAAAAGACATTAGGCACCCACTTTTGAAGAGTTTGTATAATTTAACACACAAGAAAACTTTACTGTAATTATATGCAGACATATACTAAGGATAAATGTTATTTACTTGCTCCAACCTCCATAAAATAAACCCCCAACTATGCTTCAGCTTGCTGCATTAATCCTAATTTAGAAATCACCCCGCCGAAATGGCGGGGCATGGTGGGCTCTCATCTTTTCTTCGCGTCAAAATTAGCCATTTAAATTAGAACCACGTTGGGAGGGTAGGTGACGCCAACATTGCGGCACCAGTCCGGGGAGCACTTAGAAGTGGCCACCTGAAGTTGATTAAAACCTTACCTGTCAAACCCAGTATGGCTACATTTGAAAATCTTTAATGTAATTAAGAGAAGCACATTATGGGAGGTCAAGTGACTTTCTTTTTGAATTCCACTTCTAATCTGTCGTCAAATGGATGGAAATTGCCGGCCGAGGGAGTTAATGAAAGCTGCATGAGCTAGCAAGGGAGCGGGAGGAGGGGCTGGCAGCCTGGAGGAGCTGGCGGGACGGCGGACGGGGGCCCCTGCCTCCTTCCAGCGGGGAAGAATGAGCCTGGGGGAGCCCCACCGAGCACCTTCCCTTCTGCCAGGAGGCTCTGGGTGGGGGGTTCATTCAGCCCCTCTCCCTGAGCACATCGGGGCATGCAGGAGCAGGGTAGGGGGCGTCTGCCGCAGCTCCCTGCTTATCGCTGAGTGAGATCTGTGGCCGGGATGGCGGGGCCTGGACAGAGTGGAGCCGGCGCCGGCCCTCGTCACCCTTCACTCACAGCCGCCTGATTAGCATCAGGGTTCAGCTAGCCTCTTGCACGGATCCCCCAAAGAGCCGGTGGGGAGGGGGTTGCTTCCACGCGGAGCCTCAGCTGTCCAGCGTCTGACCCCAAGCCGGTCAGGGGGAAGGTCTCCCAGGTCGGCAGCTTCAGCACGTTGGCTCCGGGGAAGCCCCAAGAGGCCCTGGTACTGCCCTGGGTTTCCTTCTGGGCATGTGGGCTTCTGGCCCACTAAACCCATCTCCCACTGCACAGGGTAGGTCTGGCTCCGGAGCCCCCAGTGCAATCTTGATGCCAGAACACTGCCTTTTGGAGATTAAATCACTTAATGCTTCGCTGTGTGTTCTAGCCTGAGGGTGCTGTTGACAGAAGGCAGAGTTTTTCTCCTCTGGTTGCTGCTTCTCTCTCTTTTTTCTTTTTGCATTGCATTTGTCTATATCAGCAGAGGTATCTGTGTTTGAAAAAGGATTACCTCCCTCAGAATGTTGCCACTTAAGATTTGCCCCTGCCTTGGGAAACTGACATGAGAATAAACAACATATTAAATCTTCACAGAACACTGGTACCAAGAAGTTTCCAAACTAGAGGACTTAACCTCCTTAACCCAGGCCTTTTCCCTTTGACTTCCTCCTGTTAGTCCGAGCATGGGCAGAAGGCATCAGTGGGGAGAGGAGTGTAATTCTTCTAGTTTGGAAATTTCTTCCATATTCCATGGAAAAGATTGGGTGTCTCCTGTGGGGGGCAGAGTGGTGAGTTACTTGAAACAGAATGGGCAATCTAGTAGGCACTGAAATATTCAGAGGTATCTCATAGTGTCTTAGAAGATCCAAGACCTAGCCGGATGGGTCTTCTCTGTTATTAGAATTGTTTGGAAGGGTGGCGGACGTAGTTGAGGGGGTGGGATGCTGAGAGACAAGGCATTTATTAAAACGACCTCTAGAGACTTCTTTTTTTCCCCCACTGGGCTTGAATTTCTTGGGCTTGGAGAGTTGTCACTACCCCATATGAAAAATGGAAGAGACGAGTGAGAGGAAAGAAGAAGAGGGGGAAAAGAACCAACCTGAAAGTGGTTTAAAATCAGAACAGAGTGTTGGTGAGTCAGTCTCCAAGGGTCCCCTCTTCATGCTGTATTGCTTTTTCTTGACCAACGAAAAGCCCCCCTTTTCAGATTTCCCCCCATTCTCATCCATAGCAGAAAGGGCAGTGCTTCTAGAAATTGAGATGTGTCTCCAGGTAAAAGCCACACAAGGCAGTGGGAAGGGAAGTGGCTGTCCCCAGCCTCCATTTGACGCTGTGTTTCTCTCCCAGCCACAAGTTCACAGGTAAAAGTGAAAAGTTGCTCGGGACGGCTCTTCCAAAGAGAGCTGTCTGCTCGCCATGGCAACCTTTTCCTGGGGTCTCTGACTGTCAAGAACGGGGTGCAAAGTTCACAGAACTCAGCATTGTGCCCTCCTCTCTTCTTGTCCCTTTTTTCCTGAAGGGATCGAGGCTGGTTTGCAGCACAATTTAAAGGGAAGATGCCAAATGAAAAGTTCCTCGTTTTAAGTTGGTGCTTATACAAAGCTGCTTTGTGGTTTTTTTCGGCCTGTCAGACTTGTCAGGCCTAGTAAGAAAAAGTATATTGTTTCCAGCACTTGGATTCCTTTCTCCCTGACATCTGCCACTCTGTAAAGATGATAAATTCCTGCCTCATTAGCCAAGGGTGTGGGATTACAGGCTGACAACACATTAATCACCAGCCTCTGTGGCAGGCTGACTAGCAATAGGCATTGTTAACAAAACTTTTCTAATATGTCACTCTTCTCTATGACAGCCTGTAATCAATCATTGTGATTGACGGCGCTGATAGATTACACTATTTATACTTTGTGTAATGAAAGATAGTGTTTCCACCTACTGTCATTTCTGGGCTAGTGGTAGAGGATCAGTAAATGGAAACAAACATAACAACAGGGCAAGCCCTCATTCACCCTAAAATATCCGTAGAACTACCCTACCTTCCCAAGTCCTAGGCTTGGTTTCCACTTTTGGAAGTGAAAAAGGCCCCATACTGGAACTCTGGCCATCATTCTGGGATGAGGGGTAGTGGCGGGGGCACCTGGAAGGACAGAGGTAATTTGGATTTTCACAGAGAGAGCTCTTTGCAAAAGATACGATCCCAGGTATTGATAGGTCGAGTTTCCACAGGTAGGAGATTCCCCAAGCAGTCCTTTTCCTTCCCCTCATCAGCTTACGTGTGTGCAGCTGAGCGTTGAGTGCCTCCTCCCCTGCCAGATGAGAGATGATTTAGATGTTGATAAAATATTTGTTCTTTCCTGGCTCCGAGGGCAAATATTATTTTTGTTTCCCATAATCGTAAGGCGCTGCAAAAGTCAACAGCACCCAGAGCAAGTACAAAACCAACACTCGGAGAGAAGCCCTTTCTGGAGGCCTTTGCCAGGGCTTGCTTGTCCCTCATGAAGCTCAGAAAATTGCAAACAGGATGCGAATGAATCAGCTGAGCTGAAATGTGTTCTGACTCTCACATCCTCGATATTTTTGGAGGGTCCCTTCAGTCATTTTTATTTTGGTCTGGAAAACATTCGTAAAGGATGCAAGCTGTTTTTGTCTTGCTGGAAGCTATTATTTCAATAGAGTGGCAAGTAAGGAGACTCCTGGGCTGGCATCCTAAGAAGGGAGCATCTTTCCTCATGTGTTGAAGCCATATCCAGGCAATTGGGTCACAAGTGCCTGTTTTAATGAATCACTTTAAAAATGATTGTGGTTTTTAATTTTCCTACTATTGATTAAACACAAGAAAATACTTCTTTATTACTTCTTTAAGGTGGTTAGTGAGGTTGCTCATAGATATATAAATCTTCATTTGACTCTTCAGTACAAGCATAGATGTGCGATTCCCTGCCTTCCCATTCAATGCATTTTTGATCTTTGCATCTCTGCATTATATGTGGATTGGCAAGGCCAAGAGAAGAGAGTAGTAAGGAAGCAGAGTTGTCGTCCTCCTCCTGAATGCTGTGGTGTTGATAGGCATCGGACACTTTAGGTCGCCCTGCCAGTTGGCAAAGCAAAAGGAACCTGAGACCTACCCCTGGTGAAATTGCCTTAGAGGCGGATGAGATGGGAGGAGGTACGGGGAGACAGGGAGCTAAACTTTAATCTCTCTGTGAAGTTTGAGTGAGCCCAGGATGATTAATGAGATAGCAGACCATCTGATTAAGCCCCTCTGTGTCATAGGACATGATTAGTAGGTGACAGAGACGGTAACAGTATCCAGCCAAACCCTTGTTTCTTTCACGGCTCCGGCTGTTATATGATTAATGTCCCCAAGGGCTATCTTGGGGTCAGGCAGGGGAACCTGTCAGAACAGGTGGAAGTGACAAAATGGGCAGAAACTCCTAAGGGGGACCGGAGTGGTGAGGGAGAGAATGGAGGGGGCAGGGCAGACAGATGGAGCCGGCGACCTTTCTCTGATCCAAGCAGGCACAGAGATCATCGTGGGAATGGAAACGAGGAAGAATCACAAAACTGCAGATGTTTCCCAGGTCCTCAGTGCATCAAGTACTGCCAGCTCAGACTTGTGGGAAGCACCGTGTGACACGGCACGTTATCACTCGTGGTTTATGTTCCGAGATGGAATGGGATGGGGCCACTGTGGGCCCTGTGGGTGTGACTGTGGGATGCTTGCACCTGTGCCTGTGTAAGCATGCGTGTTTGTGCAGGTACACTAGAACAAGTGCTCCACTCTGCTGGGGGATTAAGTATGTATCAAACCGGTAGAGCTGATATTTCAATTTACTGCTTTCTTGGGCCAATACCTACACATTGTCTTGACTGTGCTACTTAGAAAAGATAATATGAGAAATTAACATGGATTTACAGAATTAAAACCTTTTGATTCTGTAAATTTACAGATTTATAGATTTAAAGTGAACTGTAGAAATCTCTAATTCAGGTAATCCAGATTACAGGTGAGAAATCTGAGGTCCTGAGAAGGTAATGACTTGCCCAGTGGAAGTCAAGACTAGAACCTCAGGCTTCCTATTTCCGGTTTCATATACTAAACCCTTGATGAGTCTGTTGGTAGGAAGCCTCAGACCTTTTCATTAGATGTGAGTTTCCCAGCAAGACTTGAGTCTTTACTCTCCTTATCATATTCCCTCTTTCCCTTCCTAGAAGCACTTTGACCTCCTGGTCAAAGGTTCAAACCTCAGTTGAAATGCAGTCTCATTAAGTCCTTTTGGGCAAGCAGCCTTCCCAGATGTCAACTTTGAGAGGAGACTATGCTCTCAAGACAGCCGTTTTGATTGACAGGAGTCCTGAGGGTAGCCATTTTTACATTAAAGGGAAACTGGTTTGTGTTGAGTTTCATCTGGCAAGCCTGGCTTCTCTCCTTCCACCTTTGATGCCCTATGTGTCTGTTACATACATTCAAGAGTCATTCCAGGGCTGTAATGGGGTCTGGTAGAACTTTCATCTCAGCCATTTTCCAGGGCTCTCTTGGGTTACCAGGTTCCCTTTGTTATTCACATCTACCCAATAACTCTTGCTCTTATGTTCACACAATAATAATAATAACTGGGTTAGAACTTGGGCTGGGCAGTGACCAGCCCCCTACATCTGCTTGATCTCTAATGCAGGAGTTTACAAATTGGAAATCTTTGCTAGGTAGGAAAAAGATCACCTTGCAGTATGATTTTATCCATACCAACAGTACTCATGCTTCAGTCAGTTGCAACTGTGGACTTAATGGCAAAGCTGCACTCAGTGTTATGATCACAAAGGAGGAAGAAGGAAAAATGGAGATTGTATTGGATTTTACTAAATTGTGTCAGTGAGGGAGTAGGTTGAATAAGAGACCCAACCAGGGCATATTCATAACTCTGTCTCCTGACAGTGGTTGATTATGTAGGATTTTGATGTTGATTATCTTTAAATAGCTCTTCTTATTGTGGGACAAACTGGGAGATCTACCCCACATGAGGGTAAAGTACGAAGGATACTAAAATCTTCCCAGAGTTATTAGAGTCCCCATGATTCTGTAGCATAGGCTTTGGGGGATCAATTATGAATAAATAAATGTTCATTAGCTTCAGAGATCTGGTATACGATTTTTGCCATGGGTTTCACCTCAGCATCATACAGCCTTACTAGGCCAAGCAGAGAATGACATAGTGCTCCAAAAACAGTCACTTAAAGACTGGCTCTGTGGCCTTTGAGTGAATCATATAAAAAACAACCAAGATGAGACTGAGTGCCTTCCATGGTCAAAGGGAATCATCTAGGACCAAACCTTTCTGTGAGCTGATAGAAAAATTTGAGCAAACTTTGGCAGACTGGTCCAAGAAGATATTTAGCCTTTACCGTAGTATTCAGGATACTGTCAGGCATTCTGGCATAGTGTGCTGGTGGTGAAGTGGTGATATGTTTTAGTACAGAGTCCATTGGTTGCTTTGGAGGATCATGAAGTGCTTGTGCCTTTTTCCTATTGCTATATAGCTGAGATGCCAAAAATTCAGGCTTTCATAACCCACAACAAAACCTCATCTTTTCCAAGAAGTTGACCCATTCCCTCTGTGCACACTGCTTCATGGTAGAGATTTCCTGGTAGAGCCATGCTGTTGTGGAGGTGACTCCCAGCTTTGCTTTTAGTAGGCCCTAAAGATACTTTGGGGTGTCACCATGACTCACTGGTAAAATTTGGGAATCATTTTATGAGAGAGGCCACAAGCAAATGGTGACTAATGATACAGTACTGAAGTCTGTGAATGATGTACATTCAGGTAAATTAGACCAGATTCACTTTGGCTGCCTTCCTCTATAATTTCTTGAGCAGGGAGAGAGGAGTGGAGTTAATTAGCTTAGGGAAAATCGCATCTCACCTTAAGGGAGCCCTTGGGAGTGGGTTGGGCTCTATAAAATCATCCTCCAAGCACTTGGGCAGAGAAATGTTTGAGAACTTCTATATTAAGATGTAGTGTGCTAATGTTATTACCCAATCAGAGTGTGTGACAAATAGTTTAATGAAGAACAGCAAATATTCTGGGTAGCAGATATTCCTTTACTTAAAGGTGAAGATGAGCTATATTTAAAATTCAGGAAATGCAAACTTAGGTCCATTTGAGGCTAACACATATACAAGATTCTGCCCTTTCATAAAGGATGAAAACATAAGAAAAATGTAGAGTGCAGGAGACATTCATTTGTCTTGGAGAAGACCATTCTGTGGCCCCATCAGCCTGGACTGCCAAGCCCAGGGTACCAAGCCCTCTTATTCTCTTTTGCATTAAAAACATCACAATCATATCTTTTCTATCCTGTTGTTTATTTATTTTTGAGACTCTGAAAATTGATTTATTTTGTGTGTGATTGTTTAAAGAAACTAGCCCAGAAAAATAAGCCTGTGCAAATACACTTTCTTTCTTTTTCTTTTGAGCAGTGATTTTCTTTTTGTAGTTTGGAACTTGAGGCAAATGAAGGTCTCCCTGGTGCTCTGGTAGCTGCAGCCCCTCTTTTAGCATTTTTTCAAAGGGCACAGGCCAATCTGCCCATAATGAGCTTGGAAAGTGAGGATGAAGTTCCTGATAATATGACACAAATTTCTTTACTTTTGCTCTTTATTTTATCTTAATTAGTCCCTGTAGAAAGGATTGATTTTTGAGAGGCTTGTAGTGAACATCTGTTGGTATTCCTGGGGTCATTCTTAGCCTGTCCTGTGTTTGACATTTCTTGTAAAAGAGGAGGCATTTGTTCATATTGACATTAGCTGCCTCTGTATCTCTCGGTGGTACAGATGGTCTGTGAATAAAGACATCAAGCTAATAGGCAAGATGACAAGCTTCAATAGAGCCGGGTCTCCTCACACTTAAATGGCAGGGCAGCATAGATTGCTTCTGCTGCTGAGGCTGGGGTCTGCGGGTAGCAAAGCGTGTGGAATAAGTTAAAAATGAAGAGGGAACCTGGAAAATGACTCGAAATCTCTCCCTGAGACTGCAGGGGCTTTTTATTATTGTTTTCATTATTATTACTGGTCCATATAGTATGTCAGGCTTCCAAGATGTCCAGGGTCAGGGAAAGTGGAAACTGGATTTTCTGCCCATCCTGTGACCATACATTTCTGTCGAATGGGCATGCTAATCTCCGAAGGGAGCTATTCTCACTTTCTCGGGAAGTACATTCATGTTCCTCCTTCCATCAGAGGACAGTAACTCCTAAGTCTAGGGGCTGATTCCCCCCAACCCAATAAACCATATTTTCTCAAGGGACTTACAGGAAAGCAACCCTCTGGAACCTTGTAATTCTGTTCATTCCTGAGGTTCTGGGCTTTCTCCAAAATGCATGTCCCAGTTTGGTGTAATAATTCATCATGGCTTTGGCATGATGAATCTCAATTTAGGTCCATTTATGTTTTAATCATGAACCACCTATTAAGACAAAGAGGTTTTTCAGTTGATTCTTACCAGTGCGAAATGCCGTATCTTATGTTACCTGGTTCAAATATGAAGGGGAGCCTCCCAGTTCTGGTGTTGGGTGGATAAGCCCCCCATTTGTTAGGGTCTTTTTATCAGTTTCTGTTGTATCCTTACAGCTTCTATCTTCCCAGATGCTGGAATCCTCATATTTTCTATCTGTCCTCAATAGAGCAACCCCCTTTGACTCAATTACCTGAATAACTTTTCTTACCTTCTCCTGGACTCTCTTTGTATCTACTAAATATTCTTTATTTTCCATTTGTACATTGGTGACATGTCTACGGGTATGCGTTGATTTTTGTTTTGTTTGCTTGTTTTTGTTTTTTGTTTTTTGGTTTTCTTTGGGACAGAGTCTCACTCTATCGCCCAGGCTGGAGTGCAGTGGCACGATCTCGGCTCACTGCAAGCTCTACCTTCTGAGTTCACGCCCTTCTCCTGCCTCAGCCTCCCGAGTAGCTGGGACTACAGGCACCCACCACCACGCCTGGCTAATTTTTGTATTTTTAGTAGAGACGGGGTTTCACCGGATTGTTCTTTATCTTAGACATTAGTTGATACTGAGTTGTTTGTGTGTGTTCCTGATGGCACCCACACATAGGATCTCAATTTCCCAGCTGTAGGAAATGGGAGAGACCTACCTAATAGGTCTCTAGTATCTCCAAGAAGGAGGAGGAGCTATGGAATAGAAGGTGATAGGGAGAGAACAGGGGTGAGTAGAAAGAAAGAGGAAGGAGAGGAGAAAAGAGTCCTCTAATTAGCCTAGATAATGGTAAGATTAATGAGGTACTTTAGTTAACAAGGCAATTGTCTGGCAGAGGGTGTTGTTCAGTATTTCCAGGCCATTTCTATGAGCTTGAGGCACCATTATTAGGAGCTGAATCAGATGTTTAAGAAGGAGGAAAAATTGGGCTTCCAAAAGGCTGAGGCCAGAAAACAGTCAATCCACAATTGCCTGTCATCTGTTTGATGCAGTTCAGATGGGGACATGGCCCTGCCTTTGTTTCTCCGTTGGGACTGAGTCCTGGCTTCATATTTCAGCTCTCTTGACACCTGAGAGCATTGTCATTAAATGAGAGGAAACTTCTTCCCTAATGTCATTCTCCCATGCCAGCTTGGCTTTTTGCTTCTTAGTCATTGTTTCTGTTTTCCCTTGTGTGGTGAATTCCCCCAGGATGGGGACCAGATATCCAGTATTAGATTCAGTCCTCCTCCATGTGGAGTCAACATCTTTTTGTCAGACTGGGAGCTCCCTAAAGACAGGAATCAATGTATTTTATATTATTTTAGGAGCCTCTCAAAGAAACAGTTATTCCTCTCCTCCTTTCTCCTCTAAATTCTATGGTTCCCATTGGGGATCATGCATTACTTTATTCCACAAACATTTGTAAAGACCTGGTATGTGCCAGGTACTATTCTAGGCACTGGAGATACAGCAGTGAACAGAGACTGAGTTCCTGTCCAAGGAGCTTGCATTTTGGGGTGGAGGAGGTAAGAGAGACAGATAATAAGTAGATAATTAATTATGTGTCAAGCAGGAGGTCATATTGTGACATGTAGGATGATCAGAGATGGCATTTCAGAGAAGGTGACATCTCAGGCTATGTGATATACAATTATTTGGGCAGGTAGTTGAGAGTTCCAGGCAGAGGGAACAACAAATGCATCTTCTGTCATCTCTGGTATCTCCAAGGGAGTGTGAGAGACCAGGAGCAGCATCCCAGGAGACCCAGGGACACCTGATCATCTTCAGTCTCAGAATCATATGCTCGAACATCTGCTGTGGCAGACTGTCTCCTGCTTGGGCTATGTCCAGGCTCAGTCGGTGCCAGCAGCCCTTTTAAACCTGTCGGCACCTTCAGGTGTTTTCCTTCTCCTGCCTGTCTGTGAGGTCTTTTAAGACTTTGAAACTGAGCAATCTAGGTTCAAATATTGTCCCTGCCACATCATGGTCATGTGACATTAGGGAAGTCACTTAACTTCTCTGTGTCTCTGTATATCCTTATCTGTACAATGGAGATGACAGTTGTCTTTAGTTCTCTCTAGAGATTAAATGAGTTCATATATGAAAATGCTTATAATAAACCTGCATATAGTAAATGCTATACAAATGTTAGCCACTATCGTTGTTGCTGTTGCTGTTAACTTGTTTTAGCAAATAAAGCATCTTTCTTACAATGCAAAGCCAGCCTCTTTCCCAGTTCATCCTCTTACTTACCTACAAAATGAGGGATGGAGGTGAACATGAACATGAACTCTGAGGATTTTTTTTGTTAGGCTTGCCTTTCTGGGTTGTACTCTAAGCCACATTCAGCTCACCCAAACTCTAAGGCTGCAAAGCTTATTCTGCATTGAATAGACCATTTTCCTGCTCCTGGTTCATGGAGATCAGCCTTTTCTCTTTGGTTCTAAGTTCCTTCGGGGCAGGTATGAAGGTTCCACCTCTGTTATGTCTCCTGGATCATCTAGGATGATCCAAAGGATTCCCAGATCTGGGCATTTTACTCTGTGCTAATTTATTAGGGGTTTCAGAAAAACGCTCTCTGCTCATGTTTGGCATGCAGTCCTTTCATCAGTGCAACTCTTCATTCTCCATGCTATCCTCTGGTGGAGGCAGCATAGTGTGCTGGCCAACACACCTCAGACTTGGGATCCACATGGTTTGGGATTGAATTCTACTGGGTCAGTGACTTTGGGGATATTAACAATCCCTCCTTATTAAGAAGGTTAATGAGGCAAGGCACAGTGGCTCATACCTATAATCCTAGCACTTTGGGAGGCCAAGGCAGTCAGATTGAGCCCAGGAGTTTGAGACCACCCTGGGCAATGTGGCTAAACTTTATTTCTCCAAAAAAACCAAACCAAAACAAAACAAAAAAATTAGCCAGGTGTGGCAGCTCACACCTGTGGTCCCAGCTACTTGGGAGACTGAGGTGGGAGGATCACCTGAGCCTGGGAGGTCAAGGCTGCAGTGAGCTGTGATTGTACCACTGCACTCCAGCCTGGGCAACACAGTGAGACTCTGTCTCAGAAAACAAAAACAAAACAAGTCAATATATGTAAAACACAGAAAAGTGCTGATGAGTGGTCTACAGATAGAAACTATTGATACTGTTATTGTTGTTAATGTTCTTCCAGTGTGCTTTATACATAAAAGAGTTCTAAAACGTAGGGTAGGATAGTCCTTCTCTGAATATATATAATCTGTGAAGGAATTCTTTCACTCAAAGGTGGGTGTGAGGCAACATTCTGCAGTGTCTCAGAAACTGGTGCTCATTAAGGCACAGGATCCTGGCTGAAGCCAGTGGCAAAGCTTGCTTAAAGATACTTTGTCATCTTTCCATGTATCTCAAACTCTATGCTATGTTAGGGGATGCAGCAAATATTTGCAGGATGAATTAATAACTGGTTGAAGGGTGGATGGGTGAGAGATGAGCCTCCCCAGTCTTATAATTAAAACTACCAAAGAGGCAACAGAGCTTTAGCTTGTTCCTTCCCCTCCCCCATCTTTTCCCTCCCACTCCACCTTTTGAACCTTTTGTTAGTCTTTGTCTCCTACCTTGTCTCATTTCCGCATTGCTTTCCTTTCTCCTCTGCCACCTCTCCCATCGTCTCTAGGCCCAACCATGACTCTCTGTGTCTACTATTTGTCTCTTTTGCCATCAGTATCAAGTACTCAGTGTCCCTCAGATCCAGAGTATTCACAGTGCAGTGACCCAGATGAAAGGGGGTTGGGATTTGCTTTCTTCCCTTGGTAACTATTTCTCAGGATGACCCAGAATTCATTTGCTCAAGTAACGAGACAACGAGGTCCCCGTCCTTCACTTTGACACCCTCTGTGTCAGTGTTTTGATAACAGTCCTTGCCAAGTATATCATGGCTGAAATTGATGCTACCAGGACACAGGAAACTCACACCTTTTCTCAGGCTGCCTTTCTTTCCTCTACACTTAATGCTGTTTAAATGTCACTGCTCTTGAACAAACAGTGGAGTAATGTGTCGGGGACAGCTAATGCTATATTTTGGTAAGTTCTTATCAAAATGCCTCTGGCAAGCTATTTGGCTTTGATAAAAAGAATCCCGGTCTTGCTGGCAGAACTCAATAGTAATTGAACCAGGCCACACCCTTAGGACTCAGGCTCCTGTGGGTGTCCTGAATCCAGCCCCTTTGGCCACACAGTAAGTAGAGTTTGGGTCAATGCTCTTAGCATTAACAAGGCTCAGTAGTCTGAATTCTTTTCAGATATTGACTGCTCCCCACGTCTCTGAGAAGGACTGCCTTTTGGGGCCTCAGTTTCACCATTTGGACAGTGAATTTCCATGCTTTGCCAGCCCATTCCTTAAATAATCTCACCAACCATCTACGGATAATTGCTTTGTGGGTAGCTTATGAACAGCAGCTGGGAGCTGCCTGGTCCCCATCATCTTTGTCTCAAAAGCAGGGTTTTGGGGCCATATTGTCAGTAGAGAAATGTGTGATATAATCATTATTACTTATGACATTTCTACTTAGCTAAGAAGGTATTTCCAGGAAATACCTTTTAAATCAGTAACTTTAAGAAGCTGATGCTCAAAGGGGATTTAGAATCTGGATTATTTTTCTGATTCAAATTATCTTTTCTTTTGGTCTTTGAAGAAGCAAATAAGATATTTATTCCTCTTGTTCCCTCCTCTGCAAATGCTTAATTGATTTTATTCCTGTCAGCTGACTGCAATAGAAATAGCTGTTTCCCTTCTTCCTGTTAACACCTTTTCTGCAGGGGTGGAGGGCTAGGGGGAAGCTGAGACAGGTGAATGTCTTCTTGCGTTCGGCTGTGTTGTGCATGGAGATTTGGAGAGTTTTCATTCTCCCAAAATTATCCACAGCACTTTGAAATGAGGTGACCTCCTGTTCGGCAAAATGTTGATATGATAGTGTTTATGAGGACAGTTTGCTATGTTTAAAGAATGGATATTTGGAAGTCCCGTGTGCTAATTGGATTTTGAATATTTTTGTTTCTCATTGTATCACACCTGAAATGATGAAAGGTCATTTAATAAAAAAATATTGAACCATTGATGCCTGAGTGGCTGCCCAGAGTAAAATTGCCTACCATCTGTCAAGGCAGGAAACCAGAGTACAGTGAAGGTTGGGGGAGAGGCTCCCAACAGGTGGGGTCTCTCACCTAGAGGAGGAGGGTGTGATGGCTGGAAGGGGTAGTCTGGGTTCCTGGTGATTTTGTCTCACATCAGGACTGCATCCAGCTGGAGGGACAGAGCTTCAAGCAAGCCATCCCAAGATGACAGTGTTGACCTCCTCAGTTTCTGTGAAGGGGAGATCACTGTCTACTCACAGAGCATAAACCCAGAACGTTTTGTTTGTCCTACTCCTGTAGACAGTTCCTCCTCTTGCCAGTGGTGAAGGAGCCAATACAAAGTCCTGACTATATGTTCTGACTTTTCTTAGGGGGCTTAAGGAAAGAGGGGGGAGTAATAAAGCCTCTGCTTTGAGAAGCCACCTCCTTTTCCCCGTTGTTCTTGGATAGCTATGGAATGCAATTGTGTGTGTTTAGGACCTTTCGTTGGGCTTTGACATTCAAACCACACACATGCCCTTGCAGATTGCAGAGAGAGAGGATGCCCTAACTAACACATTCCCGGACTGCCTCAGAGGTGGAGCTTCATGAGAAAAGCCTACTCTAGGACTTGTGTGGCCTGGAGAGCACTGAAGTTGTTCATGATGGAGCTGGCTTTTCCAGTTGCCTCTGAACCTAGGATCTGCTTTCTGTCTCCCTCCCACATCATAGATTGAATGCTATTCTCATGTAATAACTTTGGCTTTTTTTGTTTGTTTGTTTTACTCACAATTGCAGATAATCCATAGGCATTCTGCATACATCAATCTTAGGGTTCTGTTTGTTTTTTTCATGAAAACATGGCTTTGTTCAGTGTCCTGTGGTATAACCTGTGGCTGCAGGAATTACAGAACTGCTAGTAGGATTCTTTTAGATAGCAAGGAGAATATCGCAAGGAAATATGGAGAAGAAAGAGTCCACTCCTGCTGGCGTCTTTCACCCTGGCCAATTGTTTTCCCTCTCTACACTGCCTTTCTCCTCTCTACATTTGGGCTTCTGTTTCTTTTTGTGTTTCTCCACTTCTGCCCCCACACTGTCCTTTTTCCATCTTGCAATACATTTTGTTCTTTTTGTTGCTCCATGTAAGGGGCCTCATGGATTGCTGACCAGCCTATTGCAGGGGTTGCGTTTAGCCCAGGCTTTCCTCTAAGCCATTTAGCTGTGGGCAGAATTGCGGAGTTGCATGTTAAAAACCACAAGAGAGCTGTGGTTATGACAGGCTCTCTGCATGGAATAAGAAAAGAACAATCTTGGGCAAAAGGCTCTCAGCATTCTTCCTGATACCACTGCCAACCAAAAACCACCCTAAGCAGATTGTGCTGAAGGTTGGCCACTTCTCAGTCCAGATACCTGGCTGAATGTTTCCCTGAAATGGAGCCTGGGGAGCAGATTTTGACTTTTCAGGCTACTTGCTCATAAAGCCCACCATGTGGATACAAAATTGCTCACATAGGAAATGCCAAGTGGATGCTCACCGTGCAGCCATTATGAGCAGCTGACATTGTTGAGGGGACATCAGGATCCTGTATGCCTGCCTAGCCACTGTGGCTTGTGCAAGTAGAAATAAGGTCATTTTTTTATTCATAGCAGAATTGCCGGATGATCTTAATAAATATGGTGTCTCATTCTTTAAAACTAAATACCATCTCAAAAAATGTATATATGTGTGCAAATATTTATACACATGCATGCATGCATACATGCACACACACATTCATAGTGGAAGCACTCTTAACCAACTTAACCAACTTGTATTTCACGAAGTTGGTGTATTCACCTACACCTGCCATCCTCCTGTGAAACATACTGGCTGCAGCACATCACCCTACATATGTAGGGCAGGGCACTTCTGTTCCCACCAGGTGAACTCTGTTTTTACCAAGTCAATTGAGCCTGTTCCCAAACCTGCTTATGTTAGTTTGTTTATATTGTAATAATGTGGTTTAATTAAATGTTATAAAACCAATGAATGAAATAGTGCAGATATATATATATATATATATTTTTTTTTTCATGAAAACTAAGGTGAATGTTTTGGAAAGACTCAATGAGGTTTAGTTTTTTGAATATATTCAAACAAGTGTAGACAAGGCAGTTGTACAAGCTTGGAAGGAAAAAAAATCATAAAATTCTAGAAGGAGTCTGCACTCAGATTGCCTTAAAAGACTTTTAAAGTTCTATTTCCTCTTTAAAGAAAACGAAACAGGAAATTTTAGAGCTATATAGTAAGAATGGTTTGTACAAAGTAGTCCATGTTAAGCTTTAGTCAACAGATCCATATGCAAAAGAAAAGGCCTAAGCCAATATGGAAAGAGCAGCAAATTAATTTGATTCACATGATTTAAATTCAAACGTTTACATATGAATGTAGCATTTTAACCAACTTAAAAAAAAAAAAAAAACCCAACAAACTAGCCACCTACTGGTTCAGATCAGTGTATAAGTGCTTCTGCTCATTAATACTTGCCCATAAAATCAAAGTCTGGTAGTTGTGTTTAGAGGTGAAAGGAGAGAATTAGCAAAGAAATTCATTCTCCAATAACTTGTCTGGATTCCGTTTTTCTTTTGCGGTGGAATTCAGGTTCTAGATGGTAACAGGAAAAGCAGGCATTTCCAGGCATCGGGAAAAGCAGGTTCTAGATGGCAACAGAAAAAACAGAAAGTGTGTGTGTGGAGGAAAATGAGGGTTTTCAGATCCTGGGACAGCTCCCAAGTCTGCTGCAGCGTTCCTGCTGGATGCAAGTCACAGGGGCAGCACAGATGGGAACCC
Source organism: Rhinopithecus bieti (assembly GCF_001698545.2). NCBI lineage: Eukaryota > Metazoa > Chordata > Mammalia > Primates > Cercopithecidae > Rhinopithecus > Rhinopithecus bieti. The sequence goes on along the minus strand of NW_016805265.1, from coordinate 803,335 downwards.
TTGAGTTGGTGTGGATGTGAACAATGAAGAGCAGGAGGCTGAAGTTCCGTCAATCCTTTTCAGGTCGAGAGTGGGAGGTGGCTCAGGAATGTGGCCCCTGATGTCAGCCTGTGCAACTCTTGTCAACAAAGAGAGCTGCTAGTTGCAGAAATTAAAAACAAACTTTGGGAATGTGTGGGGAAGTGGTAGCTCAGTGAGTGAGGCCAGATGCTACATCAGCTCAAAGTAAATCCATGCACTTGGCTTTACTGATGGAGATGATGGATGTTTATGATCCTCAGTGTGAAAAATCCTTGCAGTGAGATTCATCCTTGAACTCCTTCCATCTGTGAAGATGCCCAAAGACTCTAGAGAGGCCTTGGACCAGTCCCTGGGAGTAGCATGCCCTAGAGTACAAGGCCAGGGGCCTTTGTGATTGACACGATTCTCCACTGTCTAGCCCAGAGCTCATCAGGAAGGCAATCATTACAGACGCGAAAGTGTTGAGCAGGATGTATTCCATCTGATGCAAATTCATGTGCTAGAGGACCTCCTGGCTGTGTTCCAAGGAGCATCTACCTTATTCTAACATCTGTGAGGGATACTCAGTGGAGTCGAATTGGAGACTTATGTATCCTAAGTAAAATAAACCCTCTGTTGCACGTATGAAAGTGATAAATAATTTAAATACAATTTTAAAATATTGGTGCTTCTCAGCATCTCCCACTCCTCATGGTTCTCTCTTTGACACCTCCAGAGTCCCTTAGGAAGGGTGACTTGATTCTCAAGCATCATTCCAGTGTGCTTCCTAACCAATACCAGCAGTGCCGGGCGATCCAGTTGACAAGTAAACCCTGGGCTGCTGGCACGCCCATTACTGTCACTCATCTGTGGGCTGACTCCCCCTTCACTTTGCTGAAGCTCCCAGCTTGGCCTTTGGTGTTCCTCCATCCTGCAGTCCTACCCCTTAGCCTGCCAGGGCCCTTGCCTTTTCAGGCCCACCTTCAGCCAGGCCTCACTCTCCTACTTCTGGCCAGGCTATTGCCCAAATTGCCATCTCCAGTGGGCAGAAGATTATTTGTAGCTCCCACTGCAGATTGGTTCGGAGACTGAACGCTAGTCTCTTGAAATAGATCTTTAGTTTGGAGAGAGCTCATGGCAAGGCTTCTTGGGCATAGGGTACTCAGCTCTGTGCCCCTCTCCCTAGAGGATGTGCACACGGCTAATGCTGCAGGAGTGGGTGGGGGAAGGTTCTAAGAAATACCCAGAACCACTGTTCTCTCCTACCCTCAGGTCCTTTTGCTAAACCAGGCTTGTTTGTGGATCTTCCTTCCCTAGGAAGCCTCTTCTCAGTGTGGGGTTCCACAGTTCTGCTCTTTACCATTGGGGTTGTTTCTCACCTTTCCCCAGCACCCACACTTGTATATACATACACACACACCCTTTCCACTGCCATGCCTTCCAGTGGTCTAGGAAGTATTCTAGTGGGAAATAGTCTAAAGTAGAAGTTCATAGTAAGGGATCTTCAACCAGACTACCTGGGTTCAATTCCTAGCTCTTCTACTCTCTGACTTTGCTACCCTGGGTAAATTACTTAACCTCTCTGATTTCAGTTTCTTCATATGTAAAATGTGGCAATAATCATATTTACTTTATAAAGGCCATTATACAGAATAAATGAGGTTTTCTTTTGTATTTTGAGGAGTACCTGGCATGTAGTAAGCCCTGGATAAATATTAACTATTAATATTATATCTGAACACTAGTCACTGTGGCTGCTCAAATTCTTTTTTTTAGGACACTTCTTGACTACTGTAAATCAGTAGATGTAAAAGATACTGGGTTCAGGATGAGTTCCCAGCTTTATACCCAATATCCACTTAGACTCATCCAGAATATTTTCTTACACCTTTAGCCATAAATATTCAAAAATTGCTACATGTTGCTAGCCCATCAAGTTATTAGTAAGGAACCCCATTTGGGCAGGCTACTAGTGTGGAACCTCACCTCTGTTACTCTCAATTACTCTGTGTGTTTAAAATGTCTTAAAATTCTTTGTATCTTTAAATTTTAATTAGGGATTGATAACAGGTTCTGATAACTTGTAAATGGAGACTGATCAGTTAGCCTGTGTTTTGATACGTAGACTTTTTTCAAAAGAAAACTTCTTTGGTCAGAAGCTGCTGTTCTGTGAAACTAAACCAGACTGTGTTTTGCCTTGTGTGAGAAGGGAAAGCGTATTGTTTGTAGGTGAACAGTTTACATGACTGTTGTGATAATCTATCCTGTCTCCCTGCCTTCTGTGTCTACCCAGCTTAGCCTATCTTTTTTTTTATGAGACAAAGTTTCACTCTTGTTACCCAGGCTGGAGTGCAAAGGTATGATCTTGGCTCACTGCAACCTCTGCCTCCTGGGTTCAAGCTATTCTTCTGCCTCAGCCTTCCAAGTAGCTGGGATTACAGGTGCTTGTCACCACACCCAGCTAATGTTTTGTATTTTTTTAGTAGAGATGGGGTTTCACCACGTTGGCCAGGCTGGTCTTGAACTCCTGACCTCAGGTGATTCACCCACTTCGGCCTCCCAGAGTGCTGGGATTACAGGTGTGAGCCACCATGCCTGGCCCCCCGCCTAGCCTATCTTATACAATGCAAGTGGAGTAATCTTCCAAGGGCATGATTTTGATTTCGTCTTTTTTCATGCTGAAAAGCAGTGAGGGCCACCCCGTTGCCTACCAAAAATGCCCATTTATGGTCCAGCACAACCTGTTGCAGTTTAATGCGTCAGGGAGCTGCTCTTTCCACTGCCCCCTTCACCATCTTGGTGCTTCCGCTGAATTGGCCGACTCCTGCTTGTCAAACATGCTCTTTACTTTCTTCTTTCTCTGCCCTTTTAATTCCCATCCACCCACTTTCCTATTGTATCCTTGTCTGGAACAGCATACCACACTCCTATTCATTGTTCAGGACTCAGTATAAAGCCACTTCTCCCAGGAATCTTTCCCTAATTCCTCTCAGCCAAACAGAATCACCCCTGAGGTTCCATAGCCCTTCATCCCTCATCACGTGGGTATCATATACCATTTCTAGTGTGAGGTATAAGGATATTTTCAATGGACATTTTTATGTTTAAATCTTATATATACCTGCAATTATTAGTTTAGGAAATAGTCTTAGAAATATTTAAGATCTTTGATGCATATTGCAAAATTGCCTTTTAGGCAATATTATTCCATTTATTCTCTACTGTCTGTGTACTGGGGCCCGTTTTCCCATACTCTATATAACCCTGGGTATTATTTTTTTGCCACTTTTTGCTATTTTGAGTTTGTTTGTTTTTTTTTTTAAAGAAAAATCCTTTTATTTTAATTCATGTTGCATTGCTCTAATTTCTAGTGAGACTGAACATTTCAAAAATGTGCTTATTAGCCATGCACATTCTCTCTGAATTGTCCGTTGACAGGGCACTTGACACTTTATATCATAGTAGTTTTGTGAACTTGTCAGCTACCGAGGATCTATACGACAAACAGCTATACTGTCAGCCCCGCTCCTGTGCTTAGAACGTGATAGGTATGTACTAAGCATTTGTTGAAAGGTTAAGTGAATAAATATATATGGCTGATGATGGTTAATGTTCCTTAAGCATTTAAAAAGATCTAGACTCTAATTTACCTCCAGTACAATTCAAGATGCAAATCTTGAATGCTCCATTCAGTGTGATCATGGCAGTGCCTTTCTCTTCATAAGTCTTCCACTTGTGAGGTTGGTTAACAGGAGCCTGAGGTTAGATTTGCAAACATAAAAACCTATGGGGTAGGGAGGTCTTTTGGTCCTCTCTATGATCCTGGAACATCACGTGCTCTTTACTTATACTTCTGGGCTTCACCAAAATAGAGATGTGTTTTGGAGCCCAAGAAGCAGGAAGGCAGGGTGAGAGCAGACCTGTGCTTTGAGAGACGTCTGCTTTTCAGATGAGATGGTGTAGTGACAACTTCAGGGACAGATGCCTGGCTATTAGGATTGATTGAGTCTTTTAGATGTCAGCTCATTTCCTTGTAGAAAATGAAATCTAATAGAAACTGGTTTATCTGGTATTCTATCAAGCGGAACATTTTTTATTACATCATATTCATACGAATGACCCTAAGGCACTGCAAGATGGCATTAAGGGTCACGTTGGAGTTAAAGGTCTTATAAATTATATTATCATTCTTTTGAAAATTGGTGATTGTGGCAGATGTGGTAATTTTCCATTCACCAGAATGCCTGAGTTACCAAAAGCAAAGATTTCTGCAGACTGGGGAAGTTTTGTGGGAGCGTGTGTGTTTACATGTGTAGGTGAGCACATGGGTATGAGTATTGGAGGCCAGTGATGGAACAATGAGCTGGAGTCCACTAGACGGTGAAACTTACAGAGTCTTGACCATTCATCATTCTGATTCTCAGATTTCACCGGCTGACAAGCAGCTTCAGCAGCAGGGCTGATTTTCTTCCTCCTGATTGCAGTATATTGGCTTTTAGAGGAAATTAGAACCAGGAAGTACTATATTATCTGTGAAAATGATAAAAGCAGTTTTTTCTGCCTGTGGCGCTAGAAATATAATAATGCAAAATGCTTGTAATGAATGAAATGAATGCAGTTGCTCATGCATAGAAACCCATATGCCCATGTAAAATCAGTGATGTGTATGCATATTAAGACATTATATTTATTTTGACAAACACTTTTTTTTTTTTTTTTTTTTTTTTTTTTTTTTGAGACAGAGTCTCGCTCTGTCACCCACGCTGGAGTGCAGTGGCGCCATCTTGGCGCACTGCAAGCTCCGCCTTCCGGGTTCACGCCATTCTCCTGCCTCAGCCTCCCGAGTAGCTGGGACTACAGGCGCCCGCCATCTCGCCCGGCTAGATTTTTGTGTGTATTTTTTGTAGAGACGGGGTTTCACCGTGTTAACCAGGACAGTCTCCATCTCTCCTGACCTCGTGATCCACCCGCCTCAGCCTCCCAAAGTTCAGGGATTACAAGCGTGAGCCGCGGAGCCCGGCCGACAAGCACCTTCTAAGGGTGACTTCACTTGGGAATTGTTTGGTTGAAGCAACGGAAATAAGGAAACCAAAACCTCTTCAACGCTATGCTAAGTGTTAATCTCATTTCATAAAGGAAATATGAGGCTGGATTATATTTATTGTGTGTGTGTGTAAATTTTCTTAAGAAAGCAATAAGTGGTTTTTTCCTTGTGTGCAGGTAGCACCTGCCATCCTGACCTGTTGACAGATAATTGCTTGACAGCCTGGCCTTTGATGTTAAGCCTTACTTAGGCAGAAAGAAAGTTTCCCTGCACCTCCCTACCAGTCCTGGGTGGTCTTGTCTGCTTTCCTTCCCCAGAACCTTGCCCAGGAAACCCATGGATTCAGGCCCCCGGGTGCGGGTAGGGTCAGTAAACGCCAGACCACTCCCCAACGTTTGGAGAGCAAGGAGGGGCCTGCAAACTCACCTTAAAACAAACAAGTGCTAAATTAAAAAGAATGTTAAATACAGATCAGCTGCCTGGCTCCTGACAGCAGATTTAATTCTTCCCTCCTCTCACCTGATGGAGCTTCGCCTGCAGGGTTTGCATCAATTACCCGTCGACATGTGGAAAATGATTGATGAGCTGCCTGCGGCACTGAAGTACACTTTGTCAACCGCTCATCATTTATACATCTTATCTCTGCCAGAACAAAAGATAGGACAACCCCCGCACTGAAGTTGGGGATGGGAAGGGGGGAGATGAGGATGAGGGTGAGGGAGGCAAGTCAGGCAAAGCTGTTGGGTGCCCACAGGGACCAACTTGGGTGGTGAGGCGCCTGCTGTTGCCTTGGAACTGTCTGGTCAGTCAGCTCTGCCACAGGCCCTGGCTTTGCCAAAACTCTTTGGCTGTCCTCACCTCCCCCACCCCCAACAAAGTCCAGGAACAGAGAACTGCATGCTGTTTTAATTACAGCATCATCTCAGAGAGCTTTAGAGGCACTACAGCCACTCTGCAGCTGACCCTTTGCTTTAATCAACCACTCCTAAGGCAGGGTTTGTAACCATTCCTGACAAAGATGAATCACGCCCATGGATCCAGCTTCTGAGAGAACCTGGGCAGTCTGGAGGAGCTGCCCAGGCAGCAGCGGCTGTTGGGGCCAGCTTTTGGGAAATTGGGGCATCTGATGATGGTGGGACTTCGCAGCGAAATTCATGGTTTTATTACATGTTCCCAAGGTTGGAGTGAGACCCAAATGTTTTCGTTCAGATTGAGATGAAAGGTTGGTGGTGATGCTAACTCCTTGTTTGCTCCCCAGCTGTGGCCTTAGCACTGAGACCCCTCCTAATATGGGAACAAAAAATATCACCTTGCAAAGGTCTTTCAGTCCACAGCTATCTTCTCTTTCCTGGTGACACTATTATAGCCACAAACCCAGGTGATGACCTAACAATCATTTCTAGGCAATAACTGCTGAAAATAGCTATTTTATTATGAGCTGATCTCTATTAATTCACTCTCTATTAAAGGCATCCCATTTATTGATTTTTTTTTCTTTGAAAGAAAGGGTACTGACAAATATAAAGTCAAGTGACCTAGTTATATAATTTGAGTGATTGACCCAACAGATTCTTTAGTAATTGGTCAGGGGGTAGAGAGGAATTAAGGTAGAAAACTTCAACCTTATCATATAATAGGATTTCCCTCCAATAAAATTCGATACATTACTTACAAATTGCTAAATAATAAATAAGAATGAAAAATGAACATACCTACTGAATGAATTCTAAAAGCAAGTCGTACAACTATGAGGCAAAATCATGCTAGAAAAGAAGTGACTCCACATAAGAGAATTATGAAATGGAAAAAGAAAATAGCAGAACACCAAAGGGCCCAACACCCAGGAGAACATTTCAGCAGCCTTTGAAAATTTAAAAACAGTGTTTCGAACTCTTCCACCAGTTTAGTTGGTATTGTTAGAGGAAAGGTTTTACCTATGCTCAAGAATTTGTAGATGAGATAACAGTGACAGGTAAATAATCATCATGACATCAAGTGCATGGAGCATGAATTACACTATACAGAGGGACTCTCTTGGACCAGAAGAGAAGGGCGGCCACTGAAGATCTCATAATGCCCACAAATGTGCTAGCATTGGCAGATCATAGTGCATCCCTGTTCTGAGTGAAAGAAAGCCCTTGATGAACTGCCAAGGGACAGCACCAAACAGAGGCATGTGGTCCCTTTAAGGTGGATTTGATTTGAGATTTAAGTGGTAGTCTTAATGCACCACGATGAACGGAGTTTTACATTTTTTGTGCTTTTGATAACCCTTCAAGGCTTCTATCTTGGGAAGTGGTCACCTATTTGGCATTCATCTTGAAAGGTTTAAAAGCTATTTGTATTATTTTCCTAAAACTGCTCTAACAAAGCCCAACCAACTAGGTGGTTTAAACAGCAGAAATGTATTGTCTTACATTTCTGGAGGCCAGAGGTCTAAAATCAATGTATCTGCAAGGGTTGGTTCCTTCTGAGGGCTGTGAGAGAGAATCCCATTCCTGTCTCCTAGCTCCTGACAGCCTCAGGTACTCCTTGACTTGTAGATGGCATTTTTACTCTGTCTTCACCTTGTCTTTCCTCTATGGATGTCTGTCCTTGTGTTCAAATTTTTCCTTTTTTTTGAGGACATCAGTCGTATTGGATTTGGGCCCATCCTAATGACCTTATCTTAATTTGATCATCTGCAAAGACCCTGTTTCCAAATAAGGTTACATTCACAGTTACCCGGAGTTAGGACTTCAACATCTTTTTGGGAGAACACAATTCAACCCGCAACTGTATTACCCAAGAACTTTAATTCGAGAGATTCTACCTTCAGTGCTTTATCTTGTAGTTTAAGGCATAGATTGTTATCTTGAAGCAGGAGTTGTGTCATGTCGGATCTAAGAGTGGGCACGTAGTAACTACTTGATAAATATTTGTTAAATGAATGAATGGATGAGACTTTAATCTTGAACTTTCTTGGAAAAGGCACTTTTATATGATATTTGTACCAGGAAAATTTACTACTTTTCAATTTATGAAGTCAATGAACTCCAGAGGTACACAAAAGTTTTAGCAAAAAAAAAGGTTTTCTTTAAAAAATAATATGAAGCTCAGAATGTGGCCATTTATAGGGAATCTTCTTTTTGTGAATGGCACTTTAGAGAGAAGAATTCCCTTCATTATTCCATTTTTGCAGAAGTCAGTGCCTTATGCTGGATTTATTGTTTTGCCAATACATTGTCACTTGGGGGAAAAAATTCCCCATGGAAACTTTATATTAGAAGTTTGTTAAAACTGGCTCAATATTGTTTATATTGTCCGGTTCACATGCTGATATATAAGGGAGATTCAATATCATGAGTAAACTATTACCTAATATGTGCAAATGATTAAGTCTTGAGTTAGTAAGGAGGAAGCTTTTGTGTCTTCCAGAAACATTTACATACAAGTGAACTTTTAAACATATTTGAAATAAAACAGCAGCAAAATGACTATATTTGATAAAACTTGTCCAAAATGTAGATATAGCAAGTTTAGAGATTAAGATGTTTATTTGTATAAAATAGATGAATACTGTTTTATTCTTAAACTTTCTATATCTATATTTTGCATAAGTTTTAAAAACCCAACATAGTCAATATTTGTTTACTGAAACTATGTGATGGACCCTATAATATATCAGGCTGAGGAGGACCAAGTGTATCAATAGCCCAAGGCAGCACCTCCATGTGGGTAATGTTAAGGATACCTATATGTCAGGCCCCAACCAGAGACAGCATTTGTGACCTGTCACTCAAAGGAGGTTTGTGGTACTTGGAGAGGATCCAGGAGGTAATACCAAAAAGCTGCACTTAGCAATGCCTGCCTACCCCTCCTGTATAGCTCATGTTATTTTGCTGCCTTAGACCACCTTACACCAAACCATTCTTACCTCCTTGCTTTTGTTTATGCTGTTGCCTCCTTTTGGAAGGGCCACCCTCCACCACTGTGCTGTGTTGATACTACTGACCCTTCCTTTAGTTCCTGTTCAATTCCCAAGCCTTCTGTCAAGCATTCTTGGACATTCCCATCCCATGCTGACTGTTCCTTAAGCTAAAACCCTTAGAGTTAATATGATACACTTGGCTACCTCATTATTTTGTATCAGCCATTCCTGTCTCTAACTATAATCAGCTCAGCCAAGGAAGATATACTTATATGGACAATGTCTTTGTGCCTTGGCTGTAAACAGTGTTGAATAATTAATCTCACTTGATGAGGTCTTACTTAATGATAGCCTCCAATTATTCACCAAGTTGAGGGGCAACAATGCTTGTCCATTGTCCATGCAGGTTAGACTGGAGGAAAGGGCCTTGGGGAGGAACTTAAGGTAGATGGAATTTGTTGATGGAATGTGATTTACTTGATCAAATTTTCCACTGGCATTGGTTCATACTTCCCTAAAGAGGATTAAAAATAAGAAAGGCCCTCCTGGGAGTCAGGAGAAGTGATGAGATGTGCTGTAGCTAGGCCCTTCCTTTGTGAAATAGAGTTTATGCCATAGACAGATGTCACAATGCTCAACAAATGACCGAAGTCCATCATAACACCAAAAACAATGAAATGCATTGATTTTAAAACTACTATTTTGAAAAAACAAATATAATCCCTATGGCAAAAAAAAAAAAACCCTAAATTTTGACTTGGGGTGACAATGTGTCAGAATCATGACAAAGCTGAGTGTCCCTTTAATAGACTTGATCACAGAGGGATCCATCAACATCCCAGGGGTTGGTTGGGGGGACTGTGATTCTAAAATTAGGAACAGAAGGAAGAACTGAGGAGTGGTGAGAACTAAATTAGGAGCATGTTTTGGGAGGATTATAATTTCAGGGAGGATAGCTCACGGGAGTTGCAACTGTAGACATTTTTTATCTTATAATTCCCTGTTTAAACCTGGACAACTTTAATTTGGGATTAAAAAATGATGGCTGAAACACAGAGCCATGTTCCAATGATGAAGGGCTGCAATTTACAGGCCAATTAGAATGGCATTTGTTTTCATTCTGCCCCCCACAAGAGTACTCCTCAATAATAGCAAAACAGATTCCTGGGTCCAAGAGTGGTTTTCTGGAGCTGACAGCTGCCATATGCCTTTGGCTGACAGGTGGGGGACAGGTTCTGGGCAGCTTCCAGAGAGCCACTCCTTGAATTTTGCCCATTTTGTTGAGCCACTCTCTCTGCAAAACAATGCCATTTAACTTCAAGCTCTGACACCTTGCCTATTTCTATCTCACTATAAATAAACCTACTACCCCCATTTGCTTGCCTTCCCCAGGTCGGGCATTCCTCAATTATAGTCTTAAACCTGACCAAGCAAGAACAAATGGTGACCTTAAGTTATATCTTAAAGTCCTGCCTCATATTGGGACACAGAGTGAGTTTTTTTGGCATTCTTTTTGACAGGCTGCTTGTAGATAGAACGGTTTTCCATAAGGAATTGAAATCATACATCAAATGTATTGTTTTATATGTAAGCCACTGGAGACCAATGAAAGCAGTTGGTAGAGCCCAAATACCATTACAAATAGATTTATTGTAGTGTGTTTTCTCCCACCTTTTTCTAGAAGTTATTACTTTAATCTTAAGAATTTATATATGTATGCTTGTGGCTTTTATATGGTTTATGCATTCACTTTGGAGACTTTTAGCTATTTAGTGGCGAGGTGTTTAAAACAAGTGTTATCAAGGAAATAATTTTGACTTTACATCATTTTTTTTTTATTTGCCTCTGAATGCTACATATAGAATAGCCAATCGGCAATATAAAAGAGTTACTGTGGATGTCATGGAAACTTATCTTTCCAGTGCCCTTTAGTTTGGTGTGTTCATCTGCACCTCCCAAAAACAAGCGGAGATAAAATTGCTGTATTCTTTTGCTGCCAAATTAGAAAAAGCTCTTTGCCTTCCTTCCTGAACTGTTTCAAAGACAGAGAACATTAGACTTCACAGCAATTAAACTCACTCTAGTGTACATTTACCAAAAGGACTGGAAATTTTTTTTTTCAGCCAGCCCCACAATAACCCAGCTGTTAGAAAATTTAAAAAGAAAAATACTGAATGATGCTCTTAGCAGATGAATTAAGTGATCTTGCAAGACCCTTCTCATTTATTATATTCATACTTCAAGTACATCATATTTAGTTAAAATTTTTTGCATATTATCCTACAATTTAACCTATTTAATAATTTTTTTTTCACAAATCCCTGTTTAATTTACCACCTTCCTCTTCACACGCGCAGACGCACATGCTTACTCACTCTGGTTTCAAATATTATGCATAAACTGATGTTTTGATTTGGTAGCCATAATTTCTAAGTCTGTTGATAGAAACTTGTCAGTCATTTCCAAGGCAATATGTTGCCATCTAACTGTTTTGATATGTGTGAAACTCTTGTGGTTTGTCTAGTTCTTATAAAAACACTGCGTATCCCCTTTGATCTTTTGTGTACTTTCAAAACTTGATACTGATGAGGAACTTGACTCTTCAGTTTCTTTCGAACTTGTTTTAGAATCATGACAGTGTTTTTCTAGTACAGAAAAGTAGACACACCTAGGGGACCCAAAGAGACCTGACTGTGTGTCAAACTAAGAGTGCACGTGTTATTCTTCTGACAGTTATTGAGATGAAAAAGCAGGTTAGCAGTTTTCTTAGACCATATCAGGCCCTGAAGAAGAGACAGTGGCTTTTAAATCTCTCTGTGGGGCATGTTTAGGAGGGACAATGCCTCTCCAGGGATGGAGGTACCTTCCAGTTCAAATACTGTTTGGAAAGTGGGGTGACTGAAATCAATTTTCTGACCCCGTTTGTGTCATCTTCCAGAACACAAAGGACTGTTTTCATAGACTTTTAAGTTTGAGTTTAAGCTCTGTTCCAGTCTGAGCCAATCTCCACCCTTTGGAAACCAGAATATGCCACCCCAAAATATGCCTCTCTAGCATAAGGATTATTTTGAGCTGATTATTTGGAGGACTACAGCCATAGGAGAAGCTCTGACAAAAGAATAAGAGTTACCCTGTTATAAGGGAAATTTACATCTATCAAGGGAATTTCCATTCATAAAGGTGTCTTCTCTCTGTACCAAGAAAAGAAGGATGACTGCATCACCAGAGATTCCTTTCATTGGAGAAGGTGTCGACTGAAATCTGCAGAACAAAATCTGAAATCTGAAATCTTTTTTGTGGACCATACTTCACCTGGATACCTCCCCAGTACATGTCTCCCTCCACTCCCACCCAACATCCTTCTTTCTCTGTTTCATTTGAAGATGGTATTTAAACCTGAACTCAAGCCACCTCTTTGAGATTCGCTCACTTCTTTTCTGGGTATCTCCCTTGTATAAATGAGTTATCGTTGAAGCTCAGAAAACACCATCCCAAAGGATGGCACTTTGGCAGCCTGGGAACTTTGAATGAAGCAAATGAAAAGATCTTAGAAGCAGGTTCAGAACCAAAGACTTTCTCACCTTCTGTTTCTCTCCCCAAGTACAGGGTGGAACTCTCCTTCTCTCTCTCTCCCTCTCTCTCCCTCTCTCTCTGAAGTGCTCTCATTTGAAGCTTCTTGGCCGGACGCGGTGGCTCAAGCCAGTAATCTTTGGATTACACTTTGGGAGGCCGAGACGGGCAGATCACGAGGTCAGGAGATCGAGACTATCCTGGCTAACAAGGTGAAACCCTGTCTCTACTAAAAAATACAAAAAACTAGCCGGGCGAGGTGGTGGGCACCTGTAGTCCCAGCTACTCCGGAGGCTGAGGCAGGAGAATGGCGTAAACCCGGGAGGCAGAGCTTGCAATGAGCTGAGATCCGGCAACTGCACTCCAGCCTGGGCGACAGAGCGAGAGTCCGTCTCAGAAAAAAAAAAAAACAGAAGCTTCTCGAGAAGAATGGACACAATTGCCTTCGATCTCCTCCCTGAAATTTCATTAGCCAGAAAAGTTTAAACTCACATTGCAGGAAGGAAGACTAAGGAATCTTACCACACCTAGACAGACTTTGTCACAAGCTGTTTTCTGTTCTTTGGTCCCATTCCATTTCCAAAAAGAATTATTTAGAAACTATTGCCTATTTACAAACTATTCTTTGGGCCCAGCTGACTCTCCTAAAAATCATACCCTTTTCAAAATTACCTACATTCCCCCATCTCCCTTTCCCCTATGAAGAGGGCAGTATTTAAGCTTGAACGATCTGGTCCTTCTTTGAGTCTCATATTTTGTATGGCTCCCATGCACACCAGCACATTAATAAACGTATATGCCTTTTCTGCTAATCTATTGTCAGTTTCTTTCAGCAGACTCTAACTTTCAGAAGAGGAGGGGGAAATTATCTTTGCTGCTACATTACACATGTTAATAAGCTTCTGTTTGTTCTTCTCTGTTAATCTGTCTTTTGTTATGGGGGTCCATTCCAACTAAGAACATGAAGGGTGGAGATAAAATGATCTTTCCTCTCCTATAACCCCTTTTGGCAGCAATGGATTACTAAAAGATTATTTTCAAAGCACAGTTTTAATTAATACTTTGAAATACACCTGGTAATACATAGTAGTGGCTGGTGCAGTGCCCTTCAGTTGAGAACCTCTTTTAATGTCTAGTTAAAGATCATGTGTAATTAACATACTGATTGTTATAGAACAAATGAATTTAGATATGTATGTCAAGTTTGTACACCTAAGTAGGTTAAGTACTCCCACCTGATGTGTCTCATGCTATTAATTTGCTGAGTAAACACTATTTTTATAGTTGAAAGATCAGTTCCATTCCAGCCTGATTATTCCAGCCATTCCAAATTAGTTTTGTTCAAATTAATGAGGCCTTATTGAATTTGAAAGGTGACCTAGATTGGAGATTATAGTCTTGTCACAAATCTCTCTGAAATTGGACCTATATCCAGCTTTCAAGCCCCTTGGTTCCTGAGCCCCAAAGCATAATTCTTTCCAAGGTTTGCAAACCAGAGTTTTACCTGCACCTTTGGTTTTTGCTTTTTACCATCAACTTGACTTCAACATAACTGTCCTCCTAGTTTTTTTCTGTCTTGTTTTAATTGTTTTGTGCAGAGCTTTAGTTCCTTTGTCTATTCTAACTTCTACTGGATCTCCTGTTTGAATCATGGATGCACTTACATGTTGCCCCCTTACCTAGATTCTACTCTTGACTCATAATACAGCCCCAGTTGGGCTGGTTTTGGGAGAAGCCCTTATCTCAACTTTTTACCTTGTCTCTGTCCATAACTTGTCTGTGGTCCTAGGCTGCAAGAAATTTTCTGCCTCAAGGTCAGTACTGGAAGACATCTTTTTCTGCTTTAAGATTTGGCTATCCCCAATGTAGGTGATTTTTTTTCTTTCAATGGATTTCAGGTGCATGGAATTGAATTACTCATAATTCTTGGTTTATGACACACTATCAGTTGGTTTTATGCATAGTATTTATAAATATCTGTGTGTTTACATAGTCTTAAACATGCAATGAATGAACCAACCCAAGAATTAGAATATAGATAATAACTTATGTTTTTCTATGTGGTCCTCTTCAGTGTAATCATTATCTTGAATTTTGTGTGTAATATGACATTTGATTTTAAAATATTTCACTACAAATACATTTATGTACCTAAATAATATATTGCTTAGCTTGGGGCTTTTAAAACTTTAGAAAAGAAAGCTTGTCACACTTGATTTTTTTTTCCTGGGATTTACTTTTTTCACTCAACATTGTGTTTCTAAACTTCGTCTATGTTGATGCTATAGCAGCTGTTTCTGCATTTTCAATGCTGTATAATGTTCCATCATATTGAAGTGCAACGGTTTATTCTCCAGAGGATGGTCATTATGTTATTTTCTTTACTGTTGCTTATTTTGAACAGGCCTACAAGCATCTCCTGGTGCATGTGACCTAGAGTTTCTTTTGGAATAGAGTTGCTGGGTCTTTAGTTATGCATACTTTTAACTTTACTAGAAAATATCAACCTGTTTTCATAAGAGTTGTTCTAGTTTAACATTCCCACCGGCAAAATAGTACAGATTCTGTGTATATACATTTTCTCTAGCACTTCTTATTGCCCAATTTATTATCTTTTGATGACAACTAAGTGGATGTAAAGTGGTATCCTCTAGAATTTTGGTTTGCATGTTTAGCTTTCCTTGGGTGACTTTTCCAGAACTGGAATTCTGTATTTCCTTTGCACTAACAAAGCACTAGATTACTGTAAAGCTATAAAACACAAATTAAATAACAAGATCATCTGTAATGCAGCAGTCAAGGAGCGATTAGGATGTGCTCTGAGGATGGAAGAAAAGTCTTTCTTACAGTGCGATAGGAAAAGCCTTGGCCTTCAATCAGGAGAGGCAGTGCCTGGTCCTAGCTCTGTAAGTGATTTGCTGAGTGACTCACATGAAAACCTCATTTTTCAGTGTTTCCATTTCCTCATCTGTTATTTAAGGGTGTTGATCACAGAGACTATGCTCTGGTCTAAGTTTTTGTCATTTAGTAAATCATAATCATCACCTTCTTTTGGGTGTTTGTCTTTAAAGCATTTGGCATCCATTTTCTCCGGTGATATTTCCAATACCTAAGTAATGTAGGCGGAGAAAAGATGAAATAAAAGCCTACAAATTTTGGCAGGGGTCTCCGTGGTGTGACTGTGGGGAAACCAGGAAGTTCATCAAGCCCATAAATATCTCCCTTCTGGCCTCCCTTAGAGCCTAAAACTCCACAATTACTGTTTCACCACTATGGTTCTTGAAGTCCTTTGGGTCTGTCGGAGTCTTCCACTAAAATGCAAATGTCCCTGGAGGGGGTGGAGAGAGCCTTTAAGCTCATTATCACCTAAATCTTCCACAGGGATTAATTTATCAGATCCTTCCCCATCAGACACCTGGAAACGGAGCCTGTGGGAATGGGCACCTGGTTGATGTGGGGAAGCCCTGGGAGGGAGAAGAAAGGTTATAAAGAGAGGTGGGGATGTGCCCAGAAAGCCAACCAGGGCTCCTTAGGGTTTAGCCAGTTGCTGCTTCCCACAGGCTCATCTGTAGCCAGAAACTCAAAATCCAACTGTCCAAACACACTGGGCTACTGCTGTCTCCTTGGGGGAAAGTTTCCTCTTAGAACTAACTAAAGTTTGCTAACCAGCGGTAAACCCTCCTGTGTGTGCAAATGGCTGCCGAAAGCCCCTCCGTGCTACACACTTCCATGGCAGATGCCTCTGAGCAGCCTTCTTTATGAGTCGGTGCTGAGGCCTAGCCCGGGTTCTAATGTGGCCACTCTGAGGCGTGGACAGGCCCTGTCAAAGGCTGGGCATGCGTGTGGGTGCCTCATCTGCTTTGTTTGACATCCAGACAACTCTTTTAAAAAGTGGCCCCAGCCCTACCTCACAAAGGGGGCCTGAAGGGTGTTGTGGAACGTGCTTGGACCTGCTCTGTTTTCCTCGGGTCACCCACACAAAAATGTGACTTCCCCTCCCCTGCCAGGAAACTCCCTCAGCAATGCATGGTTTTGCCTCTGCTGACCCTGGCCCCTTAACATGTCAGAATGTTAATAAAACACTACGGCTGTCATAATGCAAGGTTAAATGAAGTCTTCACAACCTGTCCATTAAGCAGATGTTTGTGTGTGTGGCTTTCTGCAGCTTCTCTCTGGATACAGCCTGTCTCAGTTTGTGGGCAGTCGACCAAGCCTTGGGCCTTTGTCTTTGTTCACTGTTGTGTTTAAATCCCCCCCATTCATTAATCATTCCTTTGCCTATTTATACCGGTGGCAAGGATAGCGAACACACTTAACGTCTGCTTTTGTTTTGGTGGCACCCTTTGTGAGGACCAAGGCAGAGCTAATTATTAACTGCGAAAAGACGTTAAAACTTTTAGATAAGCGCCAAATGCTGCATCCACTGAGACACAGTTTTGTTTAAACCTTCGAGAGCTTGCAGCCAGGCAACTGGGGTGGCTTTATTTAGCTTTGAGTCCAGAGGAGTGATGCCAGTGCTCAGATAATTAATAGAGGCTCTCCATTAAGACCCAGCTGGGCAGCAGAATCCAAGCGCCCTGTGTGCACCTCTGAACACCCAGCTGGGGCCTCCAGACCTGACCAGGCACAGGCTGGGGTGGCAGCTTCAGACATAGGGCTTAAGGGGGCTCCTCCAACCTTTACGTTTACATTTCCTGTGCTGTGAAGATCTTTGTTGTCAGCTCTTGATGACTTTTACACTCTCCAGTAGGATCCTGATTTTCCTTTGCTATTGGACATTTTGTGGAGCCAACTACTTAGGTTCAGCTATTTCAGCTTATTAAACGGTTATGCAGCTTGTTACTGTTGTAGTCAGAGAGGTCTCCGTGACCACATTTTCTAAAGCAGTTGCCTAAGCCCACAGCCATCCCTCAGTTACCTCTGTTCCATTACCCAGTCTTTTTTCCCTCCAAGGCATCTGTCACTATTTGAAATAATTTTATTTGTTTGTATTTCTTGTCTGTTTGATACTAGAATGTAAACCTCTTGTATCCTTTGCACTTAGCTCTTGATCGTCACCCAGCATGTATCAGGGGCCAAACAGATATTTATTATATGTGTAGGGGAGGAAAAAAATATATTTCCCTCTACCCATTTTAGGCTCATTGGCCAGGGCCCTGTAAATTAGATTGCCAAAAGGTAGGTTAACAGGAAAAAAACAGAGGTTGCCTAACATATGCATCATGGGTGCACTCAGCAATGAGTACCACTAAGGAGCGGTTAGAACATGAGCTTATATAGCATCTTTTTAAAAAAGGATGTTAAGGAGTTCAAGACCAGCCTGGCCAACAGGGTGAAAGCCTGTATGTACCAAAAATACAAACAAATTTAGCCAGGCGTGGTGGTGGTGCCTATAATCTCAGCTACTTGGGAGGCTGAGGCAGGAAAATGCCTGAACCTGTCCAGGAGGCAGAGGTTACAGTGAGCTGAGATCACCCCACTGCATTCCAACCTGGGTGAAACTTTAAGTCTTTAGGGTAGCCAATTATGGGAATGTAAATAGTACTATATAGGGGAACAGATGGAAGAGAAGGGCTAGTTAGTAAAATTTGTGCTGTAGATTCCATTGGGGCCATCTCTAGGCTGATAAAGTTCTAGAGTTGTCTTCAGTGATTGACTTCCATCCTTCCTGGTGCGGGAGGGTTGTTGGGGGACACTTTTTCAAATTTGTGTCCTGGTTTTGGGCAAATGGGGTGGTGGGGGTGGGCAGAGTGCCTTTCTTGTAACTGCTTCTTCTCAATTGTCTTCAGCTCAGAAAAATCAGTGTGCCAAAGTGGCATATTTTGGGTTGGCATATTCTGCTACTCTTCATGTGAATGGGTAAATAAATAAATGAGTGAATCTGTGAAAAGCCTTTTTTTCCAGGAAGGTAATTATTCAGGCCTTCCTTAATCAGAGCTGCAGACTTCAGTGCAACCCACTGTCTAATCAGCCATGTCTTGCTCCATGAGCATCTCCCTGGAACTAGTGCTCTGTGTGCTGCCTCTGTCATTGTTCCAGAGGATCCATGAGTCTGTACTTCCTTTTGGATATAGTCAGAGGTTGAATTTTCCCATCCATGAATATGTTATGTACCCATAGTATTTTCTAAACTGTACAGTTTCATGATTTTAGTGTATTCATGAAGTTGTGCAAACATCACCACTATCTAATTTTAGAATATTTTTATCATCCCCCCAAAAGAAACTTTATACTCATTGGCAGACACTTCTCATTTCTCCCTCCTTCCAGCTCTTGATAACCACTAATCCACTTTCTAACTTTATGAATTTGCCTATTCTGGACATGTAATATAAACAGTCACGTAATAAGTGATCTTTGGGCCGGTTGAGGTGGCTCACGCCTGTAGTCCCAGCACTTTGGGAGGCTAAGGCAGGCAGATCACCTAAGGTCAGGAGTTTGAGATCAGCCCGGCCAACATGGTGAAACCCGTCTCTACTAAAAATACAAAAAGAAATAGCCGGGTTTGGTGGTGAGCACCTGTAATCCCAGCTACTTGGGAAGCTGAGGCAGGAGAATCACTTGAGCCTGGGAGGTGGAGATTGCAGTGAGCTGAGATTGTGCCAACTGCACTCCAGCCTGGGTGACAGAGTGAGACTCCATCTCAAAAAATTATATATATATATAAATATAAATATATAAATATATATATTTATGTGCGTACATGTTTGTGGGTGTGGTCTTTTGTGACTGTCTTTTACTTAACACAGTATTTCCAAGGTTCATCCATGTCATAGTATATATCAGTACCTCATTCTTTTTATGGCTAAGGAATATTTCATTGTCTGGATATGCCATACCATATTTTGTTTCTCCATTCATCAGTTGATGAACACTTGGATTGTTTTCATTTTGTGTCTACTATGAATAATGCTGCTATGACAAAATCTTGGATTTTGTTCTTTAATGTTTTATTATGAACTTATCACAAAGTTTTTTTTTGATATTGTAATTTTTATTTTTGAAATGCATTTTTTTCTGCTGATATATGAAAAAGCAATTTTTTGTTTTCATGCTATACGCAACATCCTAACTTCACTTTTGTTTATTTACTAGTTTGCATTTCTTAAGTAGACAGTCATATTATCTACAAGCAAAAGGTTTGTTTCTTCCTTTCCAATCCTTATAGTTTTATTACTTTTCTTATTTTATTACACTATATAGGACCTCCAGTGTAATGTAGGATAAAGTAGTAATGGAATTATATCCCAAAAGTTGTCTTAAAAATAAAGGATGCTCACATTACTATTTTATCCACATAATAAAATTTCTTAGAACTACATAACAAAATTTCTTAGAACATAAAATTCTTCGTTTTAAATATCCAATTCATTGGTTTTAGCATATTCACAAGGTTGTGTAACTGTCACCACTATTCAATCAAAAACATTTCTATCATTCCAAAAAGACACCCCTTAACCACCTATACTCACTCCCAATCTGCCCCTTCCTTCAGCCCTGATAACTTTAATCTACTTTCTGTCTCTATAGATTTGCCTATTCTGTGCATTTTATACAAATGTAATCATACAACATGTAGCCTTTTATGTCTGGCTTCTTTCATTTGGCATAGTGTTTTCAAGGATGATTCTTATTGTATCATAAATAAGAATTTCCTTTCCTTTTTACGGGTAAATAATATTCCATTGTATAGATATACCATATTTTATCTATCCATTAATCAGTTGATGGACGTTTTGGTTATTTCTGCCTTTTGGCTATGATGAATAATGCTGCTATTAATATTTTGTGTATAAGTTTTTGTGTGAATATGTTTTTCATCATCTTGGTTATATACTTAGGAGTGGAATTTCTGGGTCATATGGTAAGTCTATGTTTAATTTTTTGGGGAACCACCCAGCTGTTTTCCATAGGTAGTGCCATTTTACACTAGCAATACATGAAAGTTTCAATTTCTCTACATCTTATACATCTTCACCACTATTTGTTATTTTTTCTTATAGTGATCTTATGGGTGTAAAACAGTATCTCTTTTGGCTTTGATTTGCATTACTCTAAGGACTAATGATGTTGAGCATCTTTTCATGTGCTATTTGACCATTTATATATCTTCTTTAAAAAACTGTCTATTCACATTTTTTGGCTTTTTTCTTTTTTAAGACGGAGTCTCACTCTGTCGCCCAGGCTGGAGTGCAGTGGCGCGATCTTGGCTCACTGCAACCTCCACCTCCTGGGTTCAAGCAATTCTCCTGCCTCAGCCTCCCAAGTAGCTGGGATTACAGGCGCCCACCACCATGCCCAGCTAATTTTTGTGTTTTTAGTAGAGATGGGGTTTCACCATGTTGGTCATGCTGGTCTCAAACTCCCATCCTTGTGATCTGCCCACCTCGGCCTCCCAAAGTGCTGGGATTAACAGGCATGAGCCATCACGCCCAGCCTGGCCTTTTTTGGTCATTTTAAAATTAATTGTCTTTTTATTGTCAAGTTACAAGAGTTCTTTATATATTCTGGATACTAAACCTTTATCAGATAAATGGTTTCTAAATATTTTTATCCATTCTATAGGTTGCATTTTTAGTTTCTTGGTAGTATTTCTGATAAGCAAAATTTTTAATTTTAATGAAATTCAACTTATTTATTGTTTTCTTTGATGGCTTGTACTTTTGGTGTTATAGCTAAGAAACTATTGGCTAATCCAAGGTCATGAAGATACACACCTGTGTGCTCCTCTAAGAATTTTGTATCTTTGGCTTATTAATTTAGGTCTCTTATCAATTTTGGATTTTGTATATGGTGTGAGGTAGGGAGGGTCCACATTTATTCTTTTGCATGTGGATATCCAGTTGTCCCAGTTTTACATGTTGAAGAGACTGGAGGGTGGGCATTCTTGTCAGGTTCTTGATTTTAAAAGGAATGTATACTATTAGATTTTTTTAATGTAGTATTTATCAGATAAAATTAGTTTCTATATAATTATGATCATCTAAGAGTTTAAATCATGTACTAGGCTCTTCACCAGAATGTGAGAACCAGTGCCATTCCCTTCATTAGGGGTGCAGTCCTGGGATGTAATCTTGGCAATAGAGATTTAGTGCTTCCTATACCCAGAACAGTCACCAAACAAGATAAAGAGAAGGTGCCTGTTGCTAGTCCTGTTCAGTAGAGTCACTATTCCTGAGACTTGGCTAGCTCATAGATCTTAACTTTTGTACCTGCTTCAAATGTGGGCAGTGGCTATATGGATTGTTGTGTTTAGAAGTCATAAGTTGCTCTGATGTCACAGTGATTGATTAATGATATCTGAAACCTGCATGAAAAGAGATAGGCAATATAGATATGACACATTTGCCATTCTTCTATTGGTCCCTCTTTCTCTGTCAGATCTGTCGTACCTGACCCTTTTTACATTAAATTGCTCTGGGGATAGAACCCCTTTTCTTTCTTGATCATTAGATTTGGTCATTTTTCTCTTGTTCAGCTTAATGCTTAGTTCTGACTCCTTCTGATGGATACATCCTGTTTAATACTTATGTATGAGGGAATAAAGTCACAAACTTTGCTAAGGTAGACACATGTGTTTGACAGTCCTGGTCCCAGGTATTCTGTTTTGTTGTCAGTCTATGTGTCAGAAGAGCATGTCCCCAGAGGGAGTGAGAAAATGAGATCAAAAAATACAAGATTCAGAATGACAATTAGAGCATGTAGACCAAACAATATCATAGCCAACCTCTATGTCTTTTAGAAAAATATAATATCAAAAATGACTTGCAGTGAAGGAGGTAGTCCTCTTTTATGAGACATGTAGGGAATAAGGTTGAATGATCAACTACTGTCCCAAAGTCTCACATGCCATATGGAATCAGTATCATGTTGATGGTTTGGAGAATTTCCTAGGAATGCAGTCTGTGGTACCAACATTGCCCTTTCCGAAGGCTTAGGGGTCTGCCTTTATGATCAAGGCTTTTATCTGTATTACAGTTCCTGGCACTTGAAAGCTTCTGATACATTGGATTGTTTGGGATAAACATTCAGCATCAAATAGGATAGAACTTCATACCTCTCTCATGGCACAGTCTGGACATCAACAAGGTGGGACTTGTGCAGTGACTCCATTGTGGCAGAGAGTCAGCTCATTCTAGCTTATTCGTGTACCATATTTATAGTATTTGTGGCAAAGAAGACTCATCTCCCCATTGTTGTATCACATTAAGCAAAAATGCAAAAAGAAGGAGAAAGCATGCTCGTTCTCTTTAAGGAAACTGCCTGGATGTTGTATAAGTCATTTCTGCTCTCATTCCCTTTTGCCAGAACTTAAGTTATATGATCACACCTCTTTGCATGTTCCCATAAAAAAACCTAGCCATGTTTTTCCTAGAGAAGAATGAGACAATAGATATTGGAGAACAACCAGCAGTCTCTGCTGAATAACAATATATTGTTAAATAAATGAGAAAATCTAAATCAAAATAAAACAGCGTAGAAATGTATTACCCTTAAGATCACCAGATCCAAACCTTTAATGATCGTAATGGAAAAGAATATAGATCTAGTATTCCAGACACCCATGAACTTTTATTTCAGGGATGTGTTGCTATGGGGCACCCTTCATTTGCTGGCAGTAACTTGAATCCTGGGATGAAATGAACATACCTGAAATATCTTACCTCTTCTCCCCAAAGGTCATCAGAGAAGGTGCTTCTACAACCTAAGTGGAAGGATCATCAATTACTTAATCTGTCTAAGGATAGATTGCCACTTACCTGGAAGCTGTTTTATAAAGGGAATATGTTAGAATGGTAGGCAATACTAGCATTTTTCAATAGATGATTTTCATTTCCTTTCTGAGCTGAGGTATGAAATGCCCCTGTGCAACTTCATATTTACCTTACATCCCAGCTGAGGTCATCTTAGAGGGTACCTTGTATTTTGGGATAGTGGAGTCACAACATCCAAGTAACTAGCTTACTAGACAGCTGCCCTGGAGAGTCATTCACATCCACATTTATATTGTTTAAGTGCCTAAACTTTTGCTATATTAGGTTGATAAGATTTAGGGATTTCTGGTTACTGCAGCATGACACAGTCCATCCTGACTATCACATTTTGCAAGTACTCATCAGCTTCCAGGTGTAAACAGAGTCATTGATTATGGAGTCCTGGAATTGACTAGAAATAGGAAAAGTTTTTACTCTCAAACATCTTAAAATGTGGCTAACTCATCCAATTATAGTAAGTCAAGGATAATTGTAAGCCAAGTCTTATAGAACTGTGTTCTTAAAACAAAAGAGTGATTAGTGTTGGATATGGTTCATCTGGGAAGACTTCCTTTAAGAGAGTGGAAAAAAAATCACTTTCTCCATCTGTGCTGGAAGAAAGTAACTCAAACACAATCAGGAATGAGAATGTATGCAATGTAAATGGCTAAACCCGAGAGCCTTTGGCTAATTGGAAGTGTCAGTGTTATTGTGCTTAGGTTAATGGGACTCTTTAGTTTACCATCTGAGCTGCTTCTCCCAAGGAATCGTAGCAACCAGCAGTCTCCAAGGGCTCAAAAACCCTGGAGGGCTTCTCTTTGGTCCCTGGGAGCTGCACCCTGGGAGCTTGAAGCAAGCTCATAGGTGATGGGAACTCATAGTTCAGCATTTGGCTTCTCTTCTTTGAACAGAACAGACTGTTTTCTTCATAAATTAGACCCAGCCAAAGATCTTGATTCTTCCATTGTTCTTTCCAAACTGTCATAAAAGAGAACAAGAGGGTGGATTAGGGACCTCTGACTTCTGACCCTTCCTCCTTAAGCAGCCTGATATACTCTGCAGGCTGCCCTTCTGATGGCCACAGATGACAGGAAGAGTTGTTGAAAAAAAATGTGGGCTTAACCAACATTCACAGACCAACTCCATGCCTGGAGGTCCCTGAGCCACATCTTCGACTTGTGATATTAGAGGAGTGTTGTGGGCCGATGGTTTAGATTCTTCATGATAGCATTGACATGTCATGGAATGTCAGCTGGGGACTTCAGGCTCATGATAGCTTCAGATGATGTAGCATTAGGCTTAGACTAGGCAACAAGTGGCTATTGGAATGATGGGACATTTATAGGAGAGCAGTTAAGATCAGATTTCTTCCAAGATACATTCTTTTCCCTGTAGAGGCTTTTGTCATTTCACTTATCCCTCTGAATTACTTTCTCTGTTGTATTAGGTACGTCTCAGGGGCAGGGAACATAATACATTCACTTTTAGGTTCTTGGTGCCTAGAGGAGTGTGTAATGCGTAGTTGGTGCTCAGTCAGTTAATAATGTTTGTATTGAATGGAAATAGCCAAGAGTCTTTGGTTTAGAAAGGAGGAGAATGAAGTATCATGATCAAGATCTGCTAAATCCTACATGGGGAAGACTAGGTTGAAAGGAGAGTTAGTTACTAAGTCCTAAATACAGAGTTGGGAGACTCCCTTTTGAAAATGAATCAAGGTAAGTTTAGGACCAATACAAAGATGATCCAGTTTCCACGTCAGGAAATAAGCTTTTAGATCTCATTTTCCAAAAGATGATAGTGGAAAGAAGCAAATTAATTTTTGCCATAGTATATTTCAAATTGAAGAATGGCACAGCTTTTAATGGCCTAGAACTGGGTGCAGTGGTTCACACCTGCAATCTGAGCTACTTGGGAGCCTGAGTCAGGAAGATCACTTGAGGCTATGAGTTTGAGACCAGCTTGAGCAACATAGCCAGACCCTGTTGCCAAAAAAGGTTTTTTAAAAATTAGCCAGGTGTAATGGTATGCACCTATACTCTCAGCTACTCAGAGAACTGAGGCAGGAAGTTTGCTTGCACCCAGGAGTTCAAGGCTGCAATGAGCTATGAGTGTGCCCCTGCACTACAGCCTGGGTGACAGAGTGAAATACTGTCTCTTAAAAAAAAAAAAAAAAAAAGCCCTCAATGAAGGCTTAACGTAGACCTCCAAGATGGACAGCCTGAGCCTCCAATGACTCATTTTTTAGCGTTAGTGACAATAAACAAAATTATGTGTATGTGTGTAGGCATGTGTCACTTAGCAACAGGAATATATTCTGAAAAACAATAGATGAAATTAGGTGACTTTGTCATTGGGCAAACATCATAGTGTATACTTAATACAAACCTAGATGGTATAGCCTGCTATACACCTAGGCCATACGGTATAGCCTATTGCTCCTGAGCTACAAACCTGTACATCATGTTCCTGTACAGAATACTGTAGGCAATTGTAACACAATGGTGAATATTTGTGTATCAAAACATAAAAAAAGGTACAGTAAAATACGATATTATAATCCTATGGGACCACCATCTTTTTTTTTTTTTTTTTTTTTTTTGAGATGGAGTCTCGCTCTGTTGCCCAGGCTGGAGTGCAGTGGCACAATCCCAGCTCACTGCAAGCTCTGCCTCCCAGGTTCATTCCATTCTCCTGCCTCAGCCTCCTGAGTAGCTGGGACTACAGGTGCCTGCCACCACGCCCAGCTAATTTTTTTGTTTTTTTTTAGTGGAGACGGGGTTTTTACCATCTTAGCCAGGATGGTCTCAATCTCCTGACCTCGTGATCTGCCCACCTCAGCCTCCCAAAGTGCTGGGATTACAGGCGTGAGCCATTGTGTCTGGCCTGGACCACCATCTTATATGTGGTCCATTGTTGACAGAAATACCATTATGTGATATTTGACTGTACATGGGACTGGTCAAATATGTTTTCCTTTTCTATTATGGCCTCAGAGCCATCATAGACTATCTATAATTTCATCTCTAACCATTCTTTCATGTGAATCTTATGTTCTAGGGACTTTGATCTATACATTGTACTTCAGACAGACTATTTAACTTGCCTTTATTCTCCTTCCCTTTTCCTACCTCTCTTGCCTCCTTCTTCCTGGTAACCTTCATTTTTGCTTTCCTGGGTTAAACCTTCTAAACCAGGCTCCATTGACCTCTCTCTTCTTACATACTAATGGCAGGTGTAGACTTTACTGATGGTTTGCTGACAGCTGCCTTTAATTATTACTTATGTTTTTAGGCACTTATTCTACTTCTCCAAACTTAAGAGTAGGGAATACATGGTCCTTTGTGATTTAGCTTGAGTAGAAAGCTCAGTCTTACAAAATGAAAACTGATATATTTTTTAAAGAGATCGTACTATGAAGAAACAACAAAGAATTAATAAAATGTTAAAATCAGTAACATATCACTACCAATATTACTAAAGATGCAACCATTTTAAAAGCTAATTTAATGGATTGACTCGTTGAATATCAGAACTACAAGAAAACTTAAAGATCATCATGTTGAATTCTTATCTCATACTGGTAGATGTACAACTCCAGGACAATTAATTTAGAGAGTTTAAAATGTTATTCTTTCCAATAACCTAGAAATTCTCTTACATAGGTATATGTCCTAAAGAAGCTTGGATATATTCATAAGGTAACATTACAGAGATATCTACTAATAGCATTGTTTTGTGATAGTGAAAAATTTGAAGCAAAATAAATGTTCATTAACAGGAAATTGGATAAAATGCATTCTATTCATGACATAGAATTCTAGACAGAGGTTAAATGGATCAAAAGGAATAAAACGTAAAGAAAATCGTATGGTAAGTAGAAGAATATGTACAAGCTCATATCCATTATTATCAAAACAATGTTATTTCTGGACACACATGCATGTTGAACTTTAAAAATTGATTCGTGTTCTTGATTTTTTAATTTGGAAAAATACACCTTAAAGTGATTATGCTGAATAAAACAACCATCTGACATTCCTATTTTCAAATAAGGAAACGCACATCAAGAGTTGTGCTTGGTGTATGGACCATGTTTGGGTCCTATTTTGAACCAAACGAATGTTAAAGACCTTGTGAGCTCCACATCTTCTGTCATCAGGGAAATGCAAATTAAAATAATGAGATACCACCATGTACCTATTAGAATAGCCAAAATCTAGATCACTGACAACACCAAATGCAGATGAGGATGTAGAGCCTTAGGGACTCTCATTCATCGCTGGAGGGGAAGCAAAATGAGACAGCCACTGTGGAAGACAGTTTGGTGGTTTCTTAGAAAATGGAACACAACTTAGCTTATGATCCAGCCATCACACTCCTTGGTATTTACCCAAATGAGTTGAAGACTTATGTCCACATAGAAACTTGTGTTCAGATGCTTATGACAACTTTATTCATAACTGCCAAAACTTGGAGGCAGCCAAGAGGTCCTTCAGTAGATAGATGGGAAATAAACTGGAGTACATGCAGACAGTGGAATGGTATTCAACACTAAAAAGAAATGAGCTATCAAACCATGCAAAGACATGGAAGAAACTTAAATGCATATTTGTAAGTGAAAGAATCTAACCTGAAAGAGTTATATGCTGTATGATTCTAGCTATATGTCATTCTAGAAAAGGCAAAACTATGGAGAGAGCACAAAAAGCAGTGTTTGTCAGGGGTTATGGGGGAGGAAAGAATGAATAGGCAGAGAACAGAGGATTTGGGGGACAGTACAAAATACTCTGTATGACACCATGATGACTGATAGATGTCGTACATTTGTCCAAACCCATGGAATGTACAACACCAAGCGAACGCTAATGTAAACTATGAGCTTTGAGTAATAATAATGGGTTGACGTAGATTCATCAGTGTAACATTTGTGCCACTCTGGTGGGGGATGTTGATAAGGCTATGTATGTATCCCCCCATTTCCCAGGGGTATGTGGGAAATCTCTGTACCTTCCTCTCAATTTTGCTTTCAAATCTAAAACTGCTCTAAAGGAAGTCTTTTTTTTTTTTTTTTTTTTTTTTTTTTGAGGAAAGAAAAAAAGGGAAGTCTGAAAGCAAATGATTGTAGGAAAGAAGGGTTGAGTGAGTAGAGGTTGCACGGTGTGGGGGGTCATGTGTTGGAATGGTTGTCTCCTGGACCTTAAAGTAGTTAGTAATTGGAAAGTAAAAAGTGTCTTAGTATGGTAGAGAAAGGAAGGACTTTCTTAATAATGTAAAAAGAAGACTATGAAATGATCAGGGAAATCTGACACTGACTGGATATTTGATAACGGTAATTATAAGCTTTTTTAGGTATGATAATTGTGGTTATATTTAAAAATTTTTTTCTTAGAGATACCTAAGAGTATGTATGGAAGAAATTATTTGATGTCTGGGATTCATTCAAAAAATTTTGCTTGGGAGAAGAGAGAATAGATGTGAGTAGATATAGTTGAAACGAGATTAGCTGTGTGTTGATTTATAGATACATGAGGGCTCGTTATACTATAGTCTCAATACTTACGAATACAATTTTTTTGAAATGCTCCCACCAAATTTTAAAAATTGGCCTTAAAATATAAAGTTTTAAAACCAATACTCCTTATCCAGTGCTCTTTACAATCTATCTCATTGAGACCATGATTCGTTGGACTTTCTACACTGGCCACAGCAAGAAAGGGTACATAAGCAGGTTTTGCTTAAAATTATTTTCTTACTGGAGGAAGTTTCGTACAAAGAATAATTTTATTTATAAAAGCAGCCATCAGTTCTAGTCGAGGTGTATCTAAGATTTCTTTTCTTTCCAAACATGTCAAAGCAACTGAGCCACATGATTGAGAGTGTGGGGCCTGAAACACACGCAAGCAACCACAAGGGGTGGGAGGTTACTCATTCCAACTTTTATGATGTCCCGAGAAACGGTTGCGATAAGAGAAAAGACTAAAAAATAAATGAGAGATAACTGAGATAATGGGAAAAACGGGGAAACAAGACAACACTCTCCAGTCTTTGGCTTGAGATATTTATTATGCCAAGGAAGATAAATTGGAGAAACATGAAAAGGGAAAGAGATCTTGTCTCTGACTCATGTATTTCTCTTTAAGTGAATGAGCAATAACACAGGAATAAAAGAGCTCAAAACAGAGCCATGTGCTCAGCCAAAATCATGGTTCCTAATGAATTTCAGTGTTGGCAGAAGCCTCACACGTTGTACTTGAACAGCTTTCTTGATTTTGAATTATACATGTAATTCATCCTGACCAGAATGTAGCCTGAGAGCCGAGATCTAAATGTGAGTGGGAAATGAGAATGCTGGTCACATGCTAGAGCCGGTCTTCCTTCTTCATGTTGGAAATGTCTGTGCTGTCATCAGTTTGGACAGTTCTGGGAAACAAACAAACAAACAAACAAAACTTAGGAAATCAATTGTTTGGAGTCATCTTGGCAAATATATTGTCATATGACATATTTTCTTTTCCTACCAGGCTGTTCTGTATTAGAAAGACACAGCCCAAGATAGTCAGACGACAGCGCATGAAACAAATGTTGATGAACAGAAAGGGTCACTGATGAGGCCAACAGTCCAAAAATGTCCACCTGGCCTTCCTGCCCTGTCTTTTAACAGGACAGAGGAGGATGAAGGGGAACAAGATAGAACTAGATGTAGCGGCACCTTAGAAAATTTAACCAAAGGAAGAGCCGTTGTTTTGCTGATTCCACTCAGTGAATGCAGCAGAAAGAAAATCAGATTCAGTGGGAAGAAAATCAGATTCAGCACGCTCTGTTTTTAAATAGTGGGTGAGCTTCAGCTCACATTTCATAGAGCAAACTTTTTTAGGGTGTAAGATAATATTCTTTAGTAACTAAATTTACAGTCTTTGTTCACTGTAACTTTGACTTTACTTCTGAATAACTGCAGCTGACAGGTCATTTCTGACAACTATATGTGGTTTTTCTTGAGTTCAAGCTAATAACCCAAAATGTTAAGACAATCCTGCAAGTGTTATTTGCATGTCCTTAGGTTTTGTTAAGGTACTGGGTGCTGTGGTGTGTACTTTGGGATAGAATTAAATTGCTGTGGGAAGGTGCTTTCAAGAAACTGTTATGAGAACAAAGGCTGTTTTGAAGGTAGGTAGGTAGGTGGAGGCAATAGGAAAGGAGAGAGAGAAGGGAAAAGATTGCTGGCAGAGCTGGAAAAACCAGTGGGTTCCAATCCTGAATCTACCATTTACTAGCCCTATGAATTTGGGCAATTTATTTAACAAGCCTCTTTGATCCTGTATTAGTCCATTCTTGCATTGCTATAGAGAAATACCTGAGACTGTGTAATTTATAAAGAAAAGACATTTAATTGGCTCACAGTCCTGCAGGCTGTACAGGAAGGATAACACAGCCATCGGCTTCTGGGGAGGCCTCAGGAAGCTTTCAAACATGGCAGAAAGTGAAAGGGGAGCATGTGGATGGTGGGAGCAGGAGCAAGAGAGAGGAAGATACTACACACTTTTAAAAGCCAGATCTCGTGAGAAGCCACTCGCTATTGGAAAAACAGTGCCAAGAAGATGGTGCTGAGCCATTTGTGAGAAATCCACCGCCGTGATCCAATCACCTCCCACCAGGCCCCACTTTTAATCCTGGGGATTACAATTCAACGTGAGATTTGGGCAGGACATGCATTCAAACTATATCAGCCCCTCAGATTATTTATGTAGAAAATGCAGATGATCACTACCTGCCTTGTTGTGTTGTTATGATGATTATAGATAATGGCATTATTTTTAAAAGAAAAGAACTATAGGGAAAGATACATATTCTAAAATGAAAATCTCCTCCTAAAGCAAATCATATTTATAGGTCTGTTGTTATAATTCCAGATTTTAATTTTATTAAATGTTCAGAAAAGAACAAAACACAGATCCTTGGTCCCAAATAAGCACATGGGAAATTATGTGAATGTTATTAAAACGTGAGCTTCTTGTGACAATAGTGACATTATTGGAGCATAAATGGCAGCTCAGTCAGCATCTCCTTGTAACTATATCAAAGAAAGACAGTTGCAGCTTTGTTCTCTGTGTGACCCACTTGGGGTTTGGCTGCTTGTTGATGGATATTATCATTTTTAACGTCAGTAAATAATGTGATGTCAGATAAATGACCTGTTTCCTTTCTGTGGTATAAAGCTCATTTATCTTTAGGGAGCTTGAGTAAGTAGAGAAATCTGAGTGGGACCAAGTGTTTCCGACTGTGGAGGATGGGACATTTTTTATTAATCCTACTTAACATGAGTCCCAGGCAGTCGCATTCAATTTTAAATGTATGTCTGGTAAATCAATGGAAGTGATATGCATTTACCATTGACTATTTTACTGATTGGAGAAAAACAGAAGTAAACATTTTTTTTTTTCAACTTCAAGAAAATGATGCTATGCATAAAGCTTCACTGTGCACATGCATGTAGTAGACAGAAGATATCTTTCTATGTAATTCATACTTGGCTTAGCTAGACCCTTGTTGCTTTAAGGAATTACGATGGTATAAAATTAAGGATCAGGAAGATGCGTTTTAATTGACTTTATTGCTAATAGCTTTGGAGATCACAAAAATGTGAACTATGGTAGAGTCAAAAAGATTCTGAGATCACAGGAAATTATGATTTTGATTTCTGGGCTGTAGTATCTGCTTCCTTCCTAAGATGACCACTGAAAGGTCCACATCTTTTATTTCTGAGGATGAGTCTCGTCAATTCATTGTCTCTGTTTTTCATGACTGCACATTTAGCCAAAGCCACTGGAATGCCATATTCTCTGATGGGAGATTTAGTCAGGGCAAAATACGGCCATTTGCTTTTCTGGAAAACTTTAGATAGGGTGACAATTACCCCATTGAGTTTTTCTTAATATTGTGAGCTCATTTTGGAACATTTCGTTAAACAACCCTCTGGAGTTTCCTAGAAACATTCATAGACTCTCAGAAAACCAAGTCTGGAAGCCTCTTTAGAGATCATTTAATGAAAATGTTTGATTTTTTTTCCAATGAGAAATCAGAGGTAAGGAATTTGCTCTAGGTCCCAAGGTGAGTTTGCTGCATAGGAGACTGAACACAAAGGCTTTGTGTTTTTACTAAGACATTGTTGTTTTGTCAGATATTGAAATGTGCACTGATGATTTAATGATTAATACAGAATTTTGTAGATTTATTTTTCTCAGTTCCATCACATTATAGGGCTGGCAGAGAGGATAGAGTAGGTATTTATTTTACTACCCAATGAGTAGTCTCCAGAAAGACAGCGTCCACCTGTTTTTTCTAGAATAGGGGTTGGCAAATTATAGCCCGTGAGCCAAATATGGCCAGTAGCCTGTTTTTTGTTTGTTTGTTTGTTTTTACGTATGAGCTATGAATGCTTTTACATTTGTAAAAGGTGGCGAAAACCACTCGAAAACAAAGAATATTTGAGATATGTGATGAAGGCCATATGTGGTCTACAAATAATGAAATATTTCCTATCTGGCCCTTTACAGGAAAAGTTTGCTGATCTGTGATCTAAAATATTCAGAGAAAGAGGCTCTATGACCTTTGTTGTAGATCCCCCAATACTTTTGTGTTTTGTGTTTATGTTTTTTAAATGAGCATCACAGATTGCAGGAAAATAGGAAACAATTTAATTTAATTTAATTTTTCAACCTTGATGCAAATTCCTTTTATTGAATTTATTTATTTTTCCAGCTGTAAAATTAGAGGCACCACTCAGACTTTGTTTGGCTCTATCATTTTATGAGTTTGTGGATTACAACAGTGAACAAAGGGCACGTGTATCAGTCCTTTCTTATGTGAGATTAGGTAATTTATAAGGAAAAGAGGATTTTTTTGTTTTGTTTTTGTTTTTGTGTTTTGAGATAAAGTATTGCTCTTGTACCCCAGGCTGGAGTCCAATGGCACAATCTTATTTCACTGCAAGCTCCACCTCCCAGGTTCAAGCAATTCCTCCCAAGTAGCTGGAATTACAGGCACCTGCCACCGGGCCCAGCTAATTTTTGTATTTTAAGTAGAGATGGGATTTCACCATGTTGGCCAGGCTGGTCTCGAACTCCTGACCTCAGATGATCCACCCACCTTGGCCTCCCAAAGTGCTGGGATTATAGGCGTGAGACACCATGCCCGGCTGAAAAGAGAGTATTTTTGAGACAGAGTCTTGCTCTGTCACCCAGACTGGAGTACCGTGGTACGATCTTGGCTTACTGTAACCTCTGCCTTCGGATTCAGGCAATTCTCCTGCCTCAGTCTGCCAAGTAGCTGGGACTACAGGCATGCACGTCCACCCTAATTTTTATATTTTTAGTAGAGACGGAGTTTCACCATTTTGGCCAGGCTGGTCTCGAATTCCTGACTTCAAATGATCTGCCAACCCCAGCCTCCCAGAGTGCTGGGATTACAGGTGTGAGCCATTGCACCCAGCCAAGAAAATAGGTTTAATTGACTCACAGTTCCTTATTGGCTGAGGAAGCCTCAGGAAACTTACCATCATGGCAGAAGGGGACACAAACGTATTCTTCTTCACATGGCAGCAGGAGAGAGAATGAGTGAAGGAGGGGAATAGCCCCTTATAAAACCATCAGATATAATGAGAACTCACGATCATGAGAACAATATGAGGGTAACCGCCCCATTATTTAATTACCTCTTACCAAGTCCCCCCCACAACATGTGTGGATGATGGGAGCTACAATTCAAGATGAGATTTGGGTGGGACACAACCAAACCATATCAGCACACTCATTCAGCACACATTCAGTGGGTATTGACTGTGCTGGATCCTTCGGGTAGGTTGGCGAACAAACAGTATGCTTCTTGCCCTTCTAGACCAATATTCAGTGGGAATACAGAGGGAACGAAGAAATCATGAAGTAAACAATGGTGGGCATTTGTAGCAGATAGGCAGGATTCAGTGTCAGAGAACTGTCAAGGGGGGATTCCTGAGAGACTTCACCCACTGATCATTTGTCTGATGTGAAGGGCAATTTATCCTAACTTCCACACATATTTATGGGTCATTTTCTATGTACCAGACATGAGGCTGTCTGTTAGGTTGAGTTCTCAGTCAAAACCACAGACAAAGGCCTCCTTCTGGACATTTTCCCAAACCTGCTGGCTCTTTGTTAAAATGGTACTTGTTCCAACCTTCTTTTGTTTGTTTCTAACTTTTATTTTAAGTTCAGGGGTACATGTGCAGGTTTGTTATATAGGTGAACTTCTGTCATGGATATTTGTTGTACAGATTATTTTGTCACCCAGGTTCTGAGCCTAGTATTCATTAGTTACTTTTCCTGATCCTCTCCCTCCTCTCAACCTCTACCCACTAGTAGGCCCCAGTGTCTGTTCTTTCTCTCTTATGTGTCCGTGTGTTCTCATCATTGAGCTCTTACTTATAAGTGAGAACATGTGGTATTTGGTTTTCTGTTCTGTGTTAGTTTGCTAAGGGTAATGGCCTACAACTTCATCCATGTTCCTGCAGAGGACATGATCTTGTTCTTTTTTATGGCTGCGTAATATTCAATGGTATATATGTACCACATTTTCTTTATCCAGTCAACCATTCATGGGCATTAGGGTTGATTCCATCTCTTTGCTATTGTAAATAGTGCTGCAGTGAATACATGAATGCATATGTTTTTAT
The DNA here is from genome assembly GCF_001698545.2 of Rhinopithecus bieti. Classification (NCBI taxonomy): domain Eukaryota; kingdom Metazoa; phylum Chordata; class Mammalia; order Primates; family Cercopithecidae; genus Rhinopithecus; species Rhinopithecus bieti. The sequence continues at coordinate 768,353 of NW_016805265.1, read as the reverse complement.
GACTGAACAACTTACATTCCTCCTGGGTCGAATGGTAGCTCTTTGAGAAATCACCACACTGCTTTCCACAATGGTTGAACTAATCTAGACTCCCACCAAGAGTGTTTAAGCATTCCTTTTTCTCTGCAACCTTGCTAGCATCTGTCTTATTTTTTGTTTGTTTGCCTTTTTATAATAGCCATTCTGACTGGTGTGAGATGATATCTCATTGTGGTTTTAATTTGCATTTCTCTAATTATCAGTGATGTTGAGCTTTTTTTCATATGCTTGCTGGCCACATGTACATCTTCTTTTGAAAAGTGTGTCTTTGTGTTTCTTGCCCACTTTTTGATAGGGTTGTTTGTTTTTTCTTGTGAATTTGTTTAAGTTCCTTATAGACCCTGCATATTAGACCTTTGTCAGATGCATAGTTTTGCAAATATCTTCTCCCATTCTGTAGATTGCCTGCTTACTCTGTTAATAGTTTCTTTTGCTATGCAGAAGCTCTTTAGTTTAATTAGATCCCGTTTGTCAATTTTTGCTTTTGTTGCAATTGCTTTTGGGATCTTTGTCATGAAATCTTTGCCTGTGCCTATGTCCGGAAAAGTATTGCCTATCTTGAGTTAATTTTTGCATATGGTGTAGGGAAGGGGGGTCCAGTTTCTATCTTCTGCATGTGGCTGGCCAGTTATCTCAGCACCATTTATTAAATAGGGAATCCTTTCGCCATTGCTTGTTTTGTCTGATTTGTCAAAGATCAGATAGTTGTAGGTATGTGGCCTTGTTTCTGAGTTCTTTATTCTGTTCCATTGGCCTATGTATCTGTTTTTGTACTAGTACCATGCTATTTTCATTACTGTAGCCCTGTAATATAGTTTGCAGTTGTGTCGTATGATGCCTCCAGCTTTGTTCTTTTTGCTCAGGATATCCTTGGCTATTTGGGTTTTTTTTTGGTTCCATATGAATTTTAAAATAGTTTGTTCTAGTTCTGTGAAGAATGTCAATGGTAGTTTAATGGAACTAGCATTGAATTTGTAAATTGCTTTGGGCAGTATGGCCATTTTCATGATATTGATTTTTCCCATCCATGAGCATGGAATATTTTTCCATTTGTTTGTGTCATTTCTGATTTTTTTGAGCAGTGTTTTGTAGTTCTCCATTTAGAGATCTTTCACTTCCCTGGTTACCTATATTTCTAGGTATTTTGTTCTTTTTGTGGCAATTGTGAATTGGATTGTAGGGAACCCAATTTCAAAAGATGCCTACTTGGGACCAATTTTAGGAATAGTTTTTGCCCTCAGGAATAATCCACCTGCTTTATAAATTATACATTAAGCACTGAGCTAAAATATGGGCAAATCTGTATCTCTCCTCTTCCGCAGAACTTTTGCCGACTTTTTAGCCACAGGACTTTGAATTATGTAATTTCTCATCAAAACCACATCTATTTCCTTAAACACTTCAAAATAGCTTTGACTCCTAGGAAAGTCTGGTTAAGGAGTTCAGACACCACCTTAGTGGAAGCCCATCTCAGTGACACCAGGTTTCCTATGTTGATTGGGAAGCCGTGCTCTGTTTTGGGAGAGAAAAAACATGCCTTGTAGCTAGAATTATGCCCAGGGGTCCTCATGGCTTCTGTTTCCAGAGCTGGGCAATGGCTGTCCTCAGCTTTGCACTACTGTTTTGAACAACTTTGCTCAAACAGAAGCAATTGTTCTGGAACTTGGTGAACGTGGTGATGATCTGAATCATCAGTTTCAGTTTGTTTTAATTTGGTACTGAGTTTAAAGTTTAGGTAGTTCAAGGGTAAAGATAGCAAAAACAGGAAAGGAAAGGGGATGATGAGTAGATGAAACTATGTTCTGTTTCTAACAGTATTTCTCAACAGAGGTTTTGTTCTTTTAAGGGTTTTAAACACATTTATTTTGATGGAAAATTAAAATGCAACATCAGATTTTTTTTTTTTTTTTTTTTTTTTTTTTTTTTTTTTTGAGACAGTGTCTTGCTCTGTGGCCCAGGCTGGAGTACAGTGGCCCGATCTCGGCTCACTGCAAGCTCCGCCTCCCAGGCTCCCGCCATTCTCCTGCCTCAGCCTCCCGAGTAGCTGGGACTACAGGTGCCCGCCACCTCGCCTGGCTAATTTTTTATATTTTTAGTAGAGACGGGGTTTCACCGTATTAGCCAGGATGGTCTTGATCTCCTGACCTCGTGATCCACCCGCCTCGGCCTCCCAAAGTGCTGGGATTACAGGCATGAGCCACCGTGCCCGGCCCAGAATTTTTTTTTTTAAGAAAGGGCAACAGACAATTGTGAAGGAACAGAAAAATACTCACCTTTGCATACCTTATTGTAATCATGTTTTACTAAAAACAATCGGTAAAAAGTTATCAGATCTATTTCCATATATCTCTTTCACACATTCATTTGCTTTATGTTCTTAAAATTACAATGATCTCATTTTATCCTTGACATTGGAATTCTGAAACACACATGCATTCCATGAAGTCCACTGTTTATTCTTGAAGCCAATAAGTAAGACAGAACAAAAGCAAAGTGAAGTTAGAAAGGTATCCACTGTATAGGTACTTTACAAATTGTGGATAACAAAGTGGGGAGGAAAGAAGGACATTCTAGGGGGGGAAAAGATGATATGTATTAAGGAAACCATATTATGGGGAGTTAAGAACTATTGAAAATCAGTCTTTCTTTCCTTAGAATAGCTCTTTCCAGCCTGCCCCATAGTAATTCTAAAATTATTGGCAGGAACATTTGGTGCAGGCACAGAAATTAGATTGAATCTGTTGCTGATAGGATTCTTCAGCATAGAACTGGATCTTTTTGCTACAACTAACCATTCATTCCACAGTGCTTTCAGTTCCCAGAATAATTCAGCTCAAGGAAATATTGACATTTTTGTCTGAATCCATTCTGATTTTCATCCTATAAGGAAAACATTCTTAAATACTCTTTTAGCCATGGTCTTGGGAGCCCCTGAAATATTCTTTACCTCACAGATGGCAGTGCCTTTTCCTGCTGCCTCTCCTGTTGGATCTTCTCTACCCCACAGAGCAGACGGAAAGTTGGAGCCCTTCTGTTAGAGCAGATGGGAAGTTGGTATCAGGTCTGATGGTTAAATCACTGAGACCCTACATTAGCATGTCTGAGGGAGACGGATGTGAGGCTGTCTTCCTAAGAATTTTCTTCAGTGGTCATTAGGGAAGACTCAGAAGCAAGATTGGATTAATCTCAGTAATAAGCCCATAGTGGAGGCCCAGTGACAGCCAGAATATTCTCTGGTCTCATGGGTCTTCGAAGAAAGCAAACTCAAGGTCCTACCAAGTTCAGTGTTTTCAAGATTCTAAAAAATTCAAGGTTCTCAAGGGTTTAAAAGCTAGTGAAGACCGGGCGCCATGGCTCACACCTGTAATCCCAGCACTTTAGGAGGCTGAGGAGGGAAGATCACCAGGTCAGGAGATCGAGACTGTCCTGGCTAACATGGTGAAACCCTGTCTCTACTAAAAATACAAAAAATTAGCCAGGCGTGGTTGCAGGCGCCTGTAGTCTCAGCTACTCAGGAGGCTGAGGCAGTAGAAAGACATGAACCCGGGAGGCGGAGCTTGCAGTGAGCTGAAATTGCGCCACTGCACTCCAGCCTGGGCGACAGAGCGAGACTCTGTCTCAAAAAAAAAAAAAAAAAAAAAAGCTAGTGAAAAAAGCCCAGCTTAGTAGAACTGGTAGACTCCAACAAATTGGGTGTGATAAGAGAATTCTTCATTGTCATTTGGGATAGGACAGCTCTTTACTGTGAGGCTGCCCCATGCATTCTAAGAGGTTTACCTCTCAGAGGTTTATCCTCCCATCACCCAAGGGTATGGCCTTACCCTTGGATGACAGCCATTTCTCCAATGAAGTTTCCTATAGCCTGTGTCTTAGAGTATGCAGAGAGGAAGCTGAAAGGTAAAATAATCAGAGGATTGGACTATAGACTTTGAACCCCTTGTTTGAAAGATTCTGGTCCCCTATTGCAGGTCACATTCTTGCTGTACAGAATTCAGGAGCGGGTCAGGGCTGGAAAAGTAGGAACAGTCTCCTCACCAGTCACCCAGGAAGGTATAGACTGGCCTGCTCAATGCGTTTTAGACTCATATAAACTCAGCATCGGTAGAAAACCAAAACTAACTCATCTAACCAACTGCTTAGTAGAGATGCCTTTGCCAAATGGGTATGTCTTTAAGATGTAACCATAGGCATATGGTCAAGTCTGTGCCAGAGATTTATGTTAAATTCTTGCAGATTCTCATGTTGGGGCTCTCAGGTTAGTCTCTAGGAAATATAGTAAATTTGCTTACAGTAAATATTGGCTAATTGACTAAAAGTCAGACTACTAGAGTTTAGTTCCTGCTTCGACTACTAACTAGCTCTTTGATCTTAAGCAAGACCCTTTGCTTCTCTGGGTCTACCTCAGTTTCCCATATGTAAAGCAGAGATAATACTGCTACCAGTTTTGGAGATTTGACTAATTCTGCCCTAAAACTCTTCCATTCAAAAGCAATGGTCAAAATTGTTACTGGAGAATAAGTAAATGTTCATGGTACAAATGAAACTATATCTCTAGAAATGTTAGTACATGTAAAATTTTAAAATTCTATAAAATGGTTGGTTTCTTCTTTTTATTTCTAATTTGACTTGCATCGTTTAATTAATTTATTTATATATATATATATTTTTTATTATACTTTAAGTTCTAGGGTACATGTGCATAACATGCAGGTTTGTTACATATGTATGCATGTGCCATGTTGGTGTGCTGCACCCATTAACTCGTATTTACGTTAGGTATATTTTAGACCTTTTAGTTTTGTGATATTTTAATACAGAAATTGAACTCTGGACTGAAGTTCACCTTCCCTTACTTGAAAATTTATATTTTAGAGTTTGGAGAGGGGGAAAAGGAACTAAAAAATATTATCTGTTACTACTAATCTTACAAGGTATTCGTGGTATTCAAGGGGTTAATAAATATGAACTGCTTAGAAGAATACCTAGCATTTGATAAATGTACAATAAATATTAACTATTATGAGTATATGTACTAAATGCATCACTAGGTTAATATTTAGTTTTGTCTCATAGATGGATGTGCATTGCTTCCTATGAAGAGGCAAAAGTTTGTACTGATCTGAGCAGCTATATCTGTGCTTAGAGAAAGAAGCTGGTTTTAAAACCCCTTGTCCTTAAGTTTGTAGTGGAATGGGATGAGTCATCTGGCTCTCATGCTATGCCTACCCTTCAGATGATACTGTCTCACTGCAACCTCCGTCTCCCGGGTTCAAACAATTCTCCTGCCTCAGCCTCCCAAGTAGATGGGATTATAGGCATGCACCACTATGCCTCGCTTTTTTTTTTTTTTTTTTTTTGTATTTTTAATAGAGATGGGATTTCACCATGTTGGCCAGGCTGGTCTTGAACTGCTGAACTCAGTTGATCCGCCTGCCTTGGCCTCCCAAAGTGCTGGGGTTACAGGCGTGAACCACCTCACCCAGCCTGTCTTTGATACTTTCAAAAAGGAAAAGGAAAGAGGCCTCTCTCCTCCTACCTCCTGTGAGTGGTGAGGCTGGGTTCATAGGAAGCTGGCCAAGCTCATTAGCATGGCAAGCCCCTCCACTACCCACTGCTTTGGCCTTTAGTTGCATACTGGTCAGTGAGTGGAAAAGGGAAGAGGAAGGATTTGAAATGTAACCACAGCAGGGAGTCCTGGAGGCTGTGGGTGATTCTTTAAGGTGGTGCTTTTCTTTAGGGCATAGCACCAACATCTTCTTGTGAGTGTATCCTAAAAAGTGAGCAGGTGGATTTCTGCTCCAAGCCTCGATATAATGACAAAGACTGGATTTACCTTCCTGCCTTATACAATTTAAAACCAGACAAAATATATGAAACAACAGTGTCTTAGTCTGGTTAGTGTTGCTCTAACAGAACACCTGAGGCTGAGTAATTTATAAAGCAAAGAGGTTTATTTGGCTCACAATTCTGGTGGTTCAGAAGTCCAAGACTGGGCAGCTGCATCTAGTGAAGCCTCCCTCATTCTCCTCCCACTCAAGATGGAAAGCAGAAAGGGAGCTGGGAATATGCAAAGAGATCACATGCGAGAGAGGAAGCAAGGACCCCAGACTCTTTCTAGCAACCCATGACTCTCAAGGGGACTAATCTCTTCTCACCAGAGAGAGAACTCACTCACTGCTGTAGGAAGGCACTGGACATTAATCTATTCACGAGGGATCTGCCCCCGTGACTCAAACGCTTCCTACTAGGTCCCATCTCTCAACACTGCCACATTGAGGATCAAATTTCAACATGAGTTTTGTCAGGGACACACCCCATCCAAACCATAGCAAATGGTTTGCAAATATTGGACAATAGGTAGCACAGAACATTAATCCTCGAGAGAAGAACAAACAGGGTGAGCCCTACAATTGCTCCAACCCACCATCTACAGAGTGTATCTAGACTGCAGTGCAGGGAGGGCCAACTCAAACAGTCCGCTGGTCTCCCTGAGTTGAGACAGAGTTGAGAATTAGGGGAGACCAAAGTGGTTAGAATTCTCAGAGAAGAGTACCAGAAAGGAGAGCGTTAATGGAGAGGAGAGAATATTTTTATAAGGGGTATCTGAATGCTTACTGATCAGAGCATGATGTGAGGAAACTCCCTGGATCTGGGGAAAGAAACTCTCTAAAGGAGCAGATGGAACACCCCTTGGAGCTCATACAGGACCAGAAGTAGTGCCGTTCCCACCAGCTGGAGCAGAAAATCAGAATATACAGGGCATCTGGTAGACTACTCAGAAGAGTATTGTCTCAATAGTAGAGCAAGATTAAAGAGTGCTGTGGTCCTGCCTAACAAAACTAAAAACAAGCTTCAAATTGTTTACAAATACTTTGTCCCAGAAATAAAACACCTCAAGAATATTTAAATGAATAATAATAATAATAAAAAAAAAAAAACCCAGCTCCCAGTAAGATCAAATTTGTAACATCTGGCATTCGAAGAAACATGAGAAATATGACCCAAAATGGGGAGAAAAGTTTGATCAATAGAAACAGACACAGATGATAGAATTAGTAAACAAAGACATTAAAACAGCTATTATAACTCTATTCTGTATGCTCAAGAAGGTAAAGGAAAGCATGAAAGTGTTAAGAAGATAAAGAAAAGATAATAAGCATCAGACCCAAAGCAAAATTCTAGAGGTGAAAAATGCCATGCCTAGATAAAAAGCACACTAGATGGAATTAGTGGGAGATTAGACACTAGCAGAAGAAAAGATTAGTGAACCTGAAACTATCACAATAGAAATCATTCAGAATGAATCAGAAAAATCACTGAAGAAAATGAACAAAGAAACTGTGAGCTACAGGACAACTTCAAGCTGATGAATATGTTTATAATTAGAGTTCCAAAGTTATCAGAAGAAGAAAAAAAGTAAGGGTACAAACAAAAATCAATGAAATAGAAAAGAGAAATGCAAAAGAGAAAAATCCATGAAAACAAAACCTTGTTCTTTGAGACTATTAATAAAATTGATAAACCTCTAGCTTGCCAGAGTGATGAGGAACAAGATAGAAGGCACAGATTACCAATATCAGGAATAAAAGAGTAAACATCGATGATGTTGAGAATGTAATTAGGAAATATTATGAACAACTTTATGCCAATAAGTTTGACAACTTGGATAAAATGGACAGATTTCTTGAAAGAGACAAACTATCAAACTGCTGCTGAGAAGAAACAGGTAAACTCCATAGCCATGTATAATTTTTTCTTTGAGACGGAGTCTTGCTCTGTCACCCAGGCTGGAGTGCAGTGGCACCATCTCGGCTCACTACAACCTCCACCTCCTGGGTTCAAGCGATTCTCCTGCCTCAGCCTCCCGAGTAGCTGGGACTACAGTCACATGCCACCATGCTTGGCTAACTTTTTGGATTTTTAGTAGAGCTGGAGTTTCATCATGTTAGTTAGGATGGTCTCGATCTCCTGACCTCGTGATGCACCCGCCTCAGCCTCCCAAAGTGCTGGGATTACAGGTGTGAGCCACCATACCCGGCCTGCCATGTATCATTTCTGAAAATTGAATTTGTAGTTAAGAACCTTCCCACAAACAAAACCACAGATCTAAGATAGCTTCTCTGATGAATTCTAAGAAAGATTTAATGAGGGACTAATTCTGACTCCTCATTAACTTTTCTAGGTAATTGGAGAGAAACATACACTTTCCTATTCATTTTGTGATGTTAGCATTATCCTGATATCAAAACTAGAATAAGATGTTATGAGATACCTCAGTCTCCATGATGTGCTTATTTCACATTGCATGTCTGTATCAAAACATGTCATGTACCCCATAAATATATACACCTACCATTACCCACAAAATTTTAAAATTAATTAAAAGTTTAAAAAATATTATGAGAAAATTAAATTCTCACCAATATCTCTCATGAACAAAGATGCAAAAATGTTTTAAAGTTTGTTTTGTAAGTCAGATTCAACAATATGTAGAAATAATAATGTATCATGACCAAGTTGGGTTAATTCTAGGACTACAAAGTTGTTTTAACATTCTGAATGTGAATAGTGACCTTTTCCTAAAAGGAAAACCTTATTCTTCTCTACCTCATCCTCATTGTTGTAGAGCACTGGATTTTCTTTCTTACTGTGATGGGTAAGGAAAGGCCTCAGGTCTTAGAGGATCTGCTAATGAGCTAAGTAGAAGGTCCCTATTCATGTGGCCTCATATTTGTCATCCACAGGGTAGCAACAGTCTAGGACCCAGTGACCCTCAGAAGTGTGTGAGACTTGGGACTAGTGGAAACAGAATGGGTTTTGGAGTCAGACCTTGGTTCAAATACAAGTTTCACCATTTGTTGAGCAAATTAATGTCTCTGAGCTTTAGAGAAATTACGAGGATTAAGACCGGGTGCCGTGGCTCACGCCTGTAATCCTAACACTTTGGGAGGCCGAGGCAGGGGGATTGCCTGAGCTCAGGAGTTCGGGACTAGCCTGGGCAACACAGTGAAACCCCATGTCTACTAAAATACAAAAAAATTAGCTGGGTGTGGTGGCGGGCACCTGTAGTCCCAGCTACTCGGGAAGCTAAGGCAGGAGAATTGCTTGAACCCGGGAAGGCAGAGATTGCAGTAAGCCAAGATCGCACCACTGCACTCTAGCCTGGGCAACAGAGGGAGATTCCATCTCCAAAAAAAAAAAAAAAAAAAGATTGTTCTGAGGCTCAGAGGTGAGATACAGAAAGCTCTTGGCATGTAGCAAGCATGCAGTGCATGGTGGCTGTGGCGATGGTTCATTTTGTTGAGACCCTGTAGCATGAGGTTTAAGGACTGTGGGTCTGGATGCGGGTGGCTTGGATTCGAACACCAGCTCTGCTACATTTCTGTTTGTGAGACCTTGCCTAGTTTCCTAGTCCATGAAATAGGATTAACAGTACTATCTATCTCAACAGAGTTGTGTTGTGGTGAGGTTCTTTGATACATGCGTAGCTCTTAGAATGATGCCTGGCCCACTTTCAAGTAAGTGCTCCCATTAACTATTATTTTAAAGCTATTACCATTTCTCTGGCCACTGGTGTGGTCATTACTGTTGTTAACAGGCCAGATAAGGGTCTGATATTCTAGCAAGAAATGGTCCTAGCAAGAAGGATTCACAAACCAAGGTGAGGACACCAGGTAACAGAGTCACTGAGTGCTCGAGTTTGCTCAGCCTCTAGATTTTATTTGGCTCCATTGAAAGCAGACCTGCCTGGCCCTGACTCATCAGAGAAAGCTGAATTGCTGCACCTGGGAAAAGTGAAGCCTTGGCGGGCAAGAGCAGGGCAGGCCCTGACAACAGTCTATCTCAGAGACAGAAATATTTTGTTAGAGATGTGCCCAGTTGGGGTCGGGCCTTCCTGAATGGTAATGGGATGCAGTGTGAATGGAGACCTGGGCTATAATTGAGAACCATGTGGCCCTGTCAGCAGGTGATGGCACCTGAGTGACAGTATGACAGGGAACAGAAACAAGGCCACAGCTAGCCGCTCTGCCTGCCACAGTGATGTACACTGTGCAGATTTCTACCCAGCCAGGAACGAGCCAGGCCTGGAGAGGCCTGCCAGACGGTGGGCTGCATGCTACCAATTTCTTTCAGCACCTCCTATTTTGCCATTCATAGACTCTTGCCATTAAGCAGACAGAACAGCTCATATCCTGTGGACAGATGATAGATATGTCATATCACTGAAAAATTGTTTGTCTTCCACAGGTGTATGGGCTTCCTTCTAAAGCAGGCAGGTCACATGACACTTTTCAACACTCTCTCCTGTACCAGTTTGGCATCCAGCGTCTATCAAAAGGGGAATCTTTCATATGCAATTATGGCAGAAAATAAAGGTGATGAAGTGTTGTGTACCAAGAAGGGGTAAGATCAAAGGGTGGTAATGAATACTGATTACAATAGAAGGGCAGTTTCAACTGCAGAAGTTGTGTGTGACTGTGTAGAGGCTGGCGCTGCTTGGGGGCATGCACTGGCACACCCCAGAGTACATGCAGAAATCATACAGTAAAATCATAGGCACTGCTGTCTTAAAATTATAAATTGCCGGTTGGGCGTGGTGGTTCACACCTGTAATCTCAGCATTTTGGGAGATTGAGGCAGGCGTATCCCCTGAGTTCAGGAGTTTGAGACCAGCCTGGCCAACATGGTGAAACCCCGTCTCTACTAAAAATACAAAATTAGCCGGGCGTGGTGGCAGGCACCTGTAACCCCAGCTACTTAGAGGCTGGGGCAGAAAAATTGCTTGAACCTGGGAGGCGGAGGTTGCAGTGAGCCAAGATTGTACCACTGCACTCCAGCCTGGGCAACAGAACGAGACTCTGTCTCAAGAAAAACAAAAATTATAAATTGCCGAGGTAGACCATAACCCAAGAGGGTTTACAGGTAATGTGTAATTGTATCAAAGTGATGGTAAGGCATTTGTATACTGGTAATTCACATAATCCCTGTTTCTTCCAGCACCATCCAATTGGTGGCGCCATTTCAGACCTCCCAGAGACTAGTTTATACCCACTGAGCCTGATTTTCCAATAGAGTCTTCCAGAGCACAGGACCTGGGCACTCAATGGTCTGTTGTTTATTTATTTTTTTATTGCACTCTGGGAGGCCAAGGGGAAAAGCACAGTCTGTTCGAGTTTAGGAATGGGGCTGCTTATCATTGGAGCCTTCACAGCCATGCAGTGTCGCTATCCCAGCAGCACCCTTTTTAATCAGAGAAGAATTTCTCTACCTGCCAAGTACTTTTCCTCACAGCAGCTATCATCTTGAAAGTGCACATCACATGACATTTCAAATCCCACAAAATGGCTTGCCCAAATCAGTTTAGCAGAGGTTTTAACTTGAATATCTGATCACTTTCTTTGGAATACTATATGAAAAGCTGACAATTTTCAACTAATTTGTGAGTATACAGTTTGAGTTGGTTAAAAAAGACAAACAAACAAAACTTCTTCATTATAGGTGACTTAAAATTCCTTTCTAATTGTATTAGTTTCAGTAATGATGACTGCAGCAATTTAAAGGAAGCTAACAAAGTATTGTCAAATGCCTTTCAGGGTTCTTGCTTTAATGGGAAAATTAAATATACTTTATCAGTTATAGTAAATAGATGTTCAACTTTTGAAAATGGCTCATTTTCTAAGGAGGTAAAAAAATCCTGCTTTGTCTTATTTTAATATTGTCTGGCTTAGTAACCATTTTGTTCCTTTTGCAAATACAAAAATATGTTGAGAGATCACCCAATTTTACAAGTAAGAAGGCCTTCATCAATGAGGACTGAGGGGAGAGGGAAAGAGAACCAGCATAGGTTGAATGTCTGCTATCTTATTTATCTTCTTTAACTTCATCTTCACAAAAGCTGTTTGTTGGAGATGATAGAGCCATTTTCCAGATGAGAAAACTGAAATTAAGTAAGCTGGTCCGGTCTGTCCAATGGTGTTAGAGTTGGATTGAAATCCTGCTTTGTAGAGCCCCCAGATTGGCATTCCGCTACCTTTGCTCCCCCATGCTGCTTAGCTCCCCTTGGCTGTTTGCCACAGGCTTTCTTTCTCTAACCAGAAGCTGTTGGTCTTGTAGCACCCAGAGGCTTGTGCAAATGTCTTCTGTGAGCAACTGTAATTGAGATTTCCGAATGAAATGTCAGTCTGCTCACCAGGGGAATAGTATTACAAAGCCAGTGGCCCTTGCGATGCCCTGTGTTTTCACAGCCCTCAGGGCCTTGTGTTGAAAATGTAAGCAGGCATTGCTAAGAGGTTCTCAGTGGGGCTGAGTGAGCAATGCATCTTGCAGGAGACTTTATGGTAGACCAGCCCAACCATGATGAGGACTACCTGGCCAGCTCAGAAAGGCTTCTTGGTGCAAATCTCACTCTTAAGTTCCCAATGAAGTCCCCTTTGTGTCTTCGTAAGTACAGCACATGGCTGCAATTGAATACATGAATCCTGGGGCATTTTCACCCATTAGCACTGCAGCATAAGTCCTTAGATAGAACCATGTTTTGGGGGAAAGTGGGCACAGGGAAGACAAATTCCAATATAAGAAGGAAAGGAGAGCAGTCTGCAGTCAAAGAGGCATTCCAGAGGGCACTGGATGCTGGTAGGGAAACAGGGGTCCTCTGAACTCAGTTGAGGTGGGGAATCGGTGAAACTTCCCCACTTGACAGTTTTGCCTAAGGCCAGCTCTACTTAGTAAGCCTCCTGGGATCAGCTTGCTCACTTCAAAGGATCTGGACTACCAGAAGAACAAAACAATATTTCCCTCTGTGGCAGTGTGGCATTGCAGCTGTCATCACAATTGTATCCAGAAAAGCAGCGTGTTCAAGTGGCAGCTTGTTCCTTGAGGCTTGTCTCATCTTCGAGAAATGCCCAGTGACACCTCTCAGAGGAAATCCCTCATTCCAGCTCTGTGTGATCGTTTCTGCAGGCAGCAAGTGCTTTAGGAATATGTTCCCTGGGCATAATGAGCCCTCGGATAGTGTTCACCGTGTCTGTTCACAAGAGAACCCAGCCAGGGTTTGTGAGAGACCAGACAGAGCTTCTCTAGCCCAGCCAACAGGAGGCACAGAAGAATTTCTGGTTGTTTCCTTAGACTTGTAAGAGTTATTATTTGAGGACTTCATTCAAACTGGTCTTTATGTCCCCACCCTTGCCATTTCCTTTTCCTTTTAACCCACAGACTGCTGTTCACTGTTGTAGAATGGAGTTGATAGGTGATTTAAAAAAGTTTCTGCAACCTTCCATTGCATGAAGAGAATAGGATGCAATCAAGGAGGAGTGGGTGGAGGAGTAGAGGACATTTCCCTGTTCTCTGCTCTCCCCACCTTGGACTTACAGAATCCTAGACCCAAAAGAAGCTTTTTTTCAAGCATGTAACTGGCCTAATTCTCAAACTAAGCAGATGAGGAAATTGAGGCCTAAAGAGTGGGGGTGTTTGCCTCAAGTGACACTAATGGCTGATGAGCAATTCCACAGCTGGCATACTTTGTTCAGATCTGCAGAAGATAGTTTAAGGCAGGGACACATGACAGGAGGATGTCTGGGAGGATCGGGGGCTTATGAGGATGTTTTGAAGAACCCAGGGCCGTCTTGTCAGTAAGAAAGAAAATGCTTCAAGGGGTTATAAAGACCATCCTCAAATATTTGAAGGGTTTCCACACTGCAGCATAGGGAGATTTATTCTTTATAATTGCTAAGGGCACAGCTAGAATCCACAGACATATTTATATGAAGAGCAAGTTTGACTCAAGATGAGGAAGATGTTGATCTGCTTTCAATATGAGCCTGGAATGCCTGAAAGAGCAGTGAGTCTGCTGCCTGGGAAGAACCAACTGTCTATCAAAAAATAGGACGTGTTCAAAGAGGTTTCTACATGGGGAATCTCCTTTTCAAAGCTAAACTGAATCAGCAAGATTCCCATCAGAGTCCCTAAGAGTCCCTGTCAAATAGGGAGGTAAAGTGGAATTAATGAAAAACGCTTAAGGTATCAGTTTCGGCAAAGCCAGTCATCTCCAGAGCAATGTATTAATCTAGATCTACCACAGACCTTGGGGTCATTAGCTTTCACTGTTGTGGAGCCCAGATAGGGGATAGCTTTGGAAGGAAGGGCTGCTGCTACTTATAGTATGAAAGTGGAAATGTGTTAGTTTTGATTTTGGGTAAACCTGATGATAGGGAAAACAAAAAAGGCACCCATGGCTGGGATCCCTAGTTTTAGTCCAAAGGTGGTAAATCAGTCCCAGGATAGAAAGACTCTTGTGAGCCTAGTAGAGACCAGGCCTCAGAAGAAGTCATGGATACTGCTTTGGAAAACTTTTTTTTTTTTTTTTTTTTTTTTTGAGACAGAGTGTCACACTGTTGCCCCAGCTGGAGTGCAATGGCACGATCTCTGCTCACTGCAACCTCCTGGGTTCAAGCGATTCTCCTCCCTCAGCCTCCCAAGTAGCTGGGATTACAGGCGCCTGCCACCACGCCTGGCTAATTTTGTGTATTTTTAGTAGAAATGGGGTTTTACTATGTTGGCCAGGCTGGTCTGGAACTCCTGACCTCGTGATCCACCTGCCTCGGCCTCCCAAAGTGCTGGCATTACAGGCATGAGCCACCATGACTAGCCTGGAAGGAACCTTTAACAGAGACTTTTATAGATACCTCAGAGGTTTAAAGGCCACTCAGGAGAGGATCCAGGGCACTGGAATGTCTGAACTCCAAAATGGGCTGATGAAATAAAGTCCCCTTTATCCCTGGTTCCATCACACTGGCCTGCCCTTTGCCTGTCGTGGCCTCTAACCTGTCTATACTTTAAGGTTCAGGCTCTTGATTCTAACTTGTTATGGCTATCTATCTTATTTGGAATCTCTGATGCTTGAATCTCCTTCTTCCAGAAAGCTTTCCTGGCCTCCTCAATCTACCCTAGAGTCTCCTGCTTCTCAGTTTAGGGATGGGAACAGGTGACAGGCAGTGTATCAGGACACAAGGAGGTCTCAGGGATTACCCTGTCACTCTGGGTTGATGCTTGGGCTGGCTGCTGTCAGCTTACCTCCCTAGTGGCTCTAAAAATGCCACTGTGAGGCTTCTTCAAGTGTCTCCTGCTTTGTTCCCTCTCTTTTACTGCCATGTTCCCTTCTAGGATGGACCTGGATCTCCAACCCATTGGAATGGGCTGTTCCCAAGGTTAGGTAAACACCATGACCAATACCCTCTTCTCCCTTTTTGCAGACATTTCTTCTATATACATTTCTCAAGGGCCCACTGACTTCTTCCAGGCTGATGATGTGTAACCCAAAGCCTTGAGCTCATTCTCACTGGGTCATTCAGTCCATCCTCCCAGGGGGCTGTTTCTCAGTTGCTTTGTTTGTGCTTTTCTCCAGGATCTCAGTCGATTTTGAGATGTTTGACTCGTCATCAGTACTTCCCAGCTTCCTCCTGAAGGCACCAACCGTGTTTGCTAACTTAACCATCAGATATCCCGTCTGAGTTGCTCACGAGCATGAGAAAACACTAACACATTTTTTCCCTTGGGTGTTATTTGTTGACTTGTAAATCTGAACAGGAAGAGTACATTTATTTGGAGCAACTATGAAATGCCTAGCCTTGAAGAGTGTTTTTGTTGGGGGCAGCAAGAGAGTCTGTATGCCCATAAGTACGGGGATTCAGGACCTGAGATCAGGCTAGAGGCCAGAGATAAGGACCTCTTTCTAATCTTTACTGCAAATGAGAATGGTCAATAAATCAGAACTATTTATGGAATGCCTACCATGTTCAGATAACAGGAGAGTGAGAAGTTATAAAAACAGGCAAAACCATCTTAACTGAAAACTTACCACTTGTTAGAGCCCTTTGTGACTAAATCTCACAGAGGTGCTGGTTGTCTAGATATTGAGAACATAATGTGGCTCCTGCTTGAGACTGAGAAGTCCTTTGTTATGTTTATTAGATGGGGCTGAGTTTTAGGATGGCAGAAGTGCAACCTTAACTTTCTATTCAGCACCTTTAATGTGTTTCTGCTGAATACAGAAGACAGTTACATATCTCTCACCCCAGTTTTTTATTTGGAGAAAGGCTCTAGCAATACCTACCTCAGGCTGTAGTTCTGAGAAGTATATTAGTTCGTTTTCACACTGCTATGAAGAACTGCTTGAGACTGGGTAATTTATAAAGGAAGGAGGTTTAATTGACTCACAGTTCCAGGTGACTGGGGAGGTCTCAGGAAATCATGGTGGAAGGCAAAGGGAAGCGAGGCACATCTTAACCTGGTGGCGGGATAGAGAGAGTGAGGGAAAGTGCTATACTTTTAAACAACCAGATCTTGTGAGAACTCCCTTACTATCATGAGAACAGCAGGGGGAAAAACACCCCCATGATCCACCAATCACCTCCCACCAAGTTCTTCCCTCGACATGAGGGGATTACAATTCAAGATGAGATTTTGGTGGGGACACAGAGCCAAACAACATCAAGAAGTAAACAAAACATTGTACATCAGGCACTTTGCATGGTGCTTGGCATCCAATAGGCACCAGTGAACGGATGATGCTATTGTAGCTGGACCATCATTGCTGGTGCCTCCTGGGAAGCAGATGGGAAGTTGTTCATGTTGTGTCCTACCTTGTCCCATGGAAAATCCTGATTTTGAGTTCTCTTATCTCGCAGATTTTGTAGTGTTAAGTTAGCACACTGTAGCCAGGGTACATGGAAAAATGTCTGGTTTCCCTGACACAATAAAGGCACAAATCTCTCTAAGAGAGCCACCTGGGCTCTTTGTATTGATGAAAGCAGTAAAGAACTGTGGAAGGAGAGAAAAGCTAAGTGTCCAAATGAAGAGTTTGCTATACACATTCTTAAGGGTGAAGACTGGACTAGACAGACTGGTAGAAGGAGAGGAACTAAGGCGTGATGGTCCCAGGAGAGAATGGTGAGCAGCATCAAGGGTAGTCAAAGTTGAAATCAAGAAGGACAAGCCAGTTATAAAATGAGTGGATTGGGGCAGCAAGGCTCCACCTTCTTCCCAGTCAGGCATCAAAACCATAGCCCAGACTCTGCATGTATATAAAGGGACTAGAAGACAGTATAGACCCAAAAGAGGACAGTCTGCCCATCTTTAGGAAGGAGTTCCCTCTCATTTTCCTTGTGGATGCTGTCCATGGAAGTAGACAGCCCTCAACTTTCTTCACAGAGCAAACTTACCTTCACTTCAGTTTTGTGCCTCACACTTACATCAGCTGAAATAGCATGAATTCTTTAAAACTACAGAAACTGTTATTGTTATAGCAGTGTGTTCCCAAGGAACAAAGGCCACAGCAGGCTGGTATTATTTTAATTTTTTCCATGACCCATTTATCAAAAATAATGATAAGATTTCAGCATGGTTAATGAGATATTTGTAATGCAGTTTATCCGAAGTGGAGGGGCCTAGACTTCTAAACTGGTTGTCTGGCAAGATTAACCTTGTGTACTTTGCCCCACCTTTTGAGAGAAAGATGTCTCTAAATTTCAAAGAAAAAGGCATCATTTATTTGCACCAGGATGGTACATTTCAGTTTAGAAAACTGAAATCAGCTGCACACACAGGGACCTGGTTGGGACAACGTCACCACTGGGGAGAGGGTGAGACAGGCCAGATTTATGAATACCCAAGGAGGGAATAAGCAGACCAAGATCCATGTGGGTACAGAAGGAGATCTAAATATGCTACACTTGTGAAAATTTCATTTGAATAAGGAATCAAATTGCATCATTTTATTTTATTTCTTACTTTTTAGAGATGAGATATTACTCTGTCACCCAAGCTGGAGTATACTGGCCTGATCATAGCTCACTGCAGCCTCAAACATCTGGGCTCAAGTGATCCTCCCACCTAAGACTCCCAAGTAGCTGGGACTACAAGTGTGTACCACAATGCCTGGCTATTTAAAAAAAAAATTCTCTGGAGACCTGGTTCTTGCTCTATTGCCCCTAGGCTGCTCCCAAACTCCTGGCCTCAAGTGATCCTCCACCTTGGCCTTCCAAAGTGCTCAAAGTGCTGGGATTACAAGTGGGAGCCACCCTACCCGGCCCTACTTTTTTTTGTTGTTTGTTTTTTTGGAGGTGGAGTCTTGCTCTGTCGCCCAGGCTGGAGTGCAGTGGCACAATCTCAGCTCACTGCAACCTCTGCCTCTTGAGTTCAAGCGATTCTCCTGCCTCAGCCAGCTGCATAGCTAGGATTACAGGTTCACACCACCACACCTGGCTAATTTTTGTATTTTTAGTAGAGATGGGGCTTCACCATGTTGGCCAGGCTGGTTTCGAGCTCCTGACCTCAAGTGAGATGCCCTCTTCGGTCTCCCAAAGTGCTGGGATTATAGGCGTGAGCCACTGTACCTGGCCCCAGCCCTACGTCTTTTTAATGTTATGTCTACTCTCCTTAAGACTGAAGTTCTATGTTTTGCTCTTTTGGTGCCTCCAATTAGAATTTGAAGCAAGAGATGATCAATTCCATTTAACAGAAGAATAGAGAAAAATGTATCAGACACAGCAGTTGTATCTCATGCCTTGTCCTGTGGCTTTCATAAAAGTATTTTCAAAGTCTGCAAAATGGGCAGGAAAAGTAATATTCTGGAAAAGTGTATGAAATGAGTAAGTATGTTGGCCTGGTGGGTCTGGATATAGAGCTAACACTATATAGAGTAGAATTTTCTAAGTTCTAAAGTTTCCCCAGTTGCCAGAGCTCAAGTATGTGTTGTGGATTGCGTTTTTCCAGATTACAAAACAATTCCCTCCCTTGACATTCCCGCTGTCTTCTTTTCTCCCAGTATATGTATTAATGACCCAAACAAGAAAGACTTCATGATGGATGGTGCTCATTTAATTGGTCGAAATGGAACGATGTGCACTTTTGGAATCCCTTTAATTCTTGGTACTAATCTACATATTGGCAACTTGTCATAAGAAATGGGTAGCAAACGCTGAATCAAAACTTTTTAGGCTTGACAGCAGTAAAATGGCAATGTGTTAAATGTTCTCTTAGGAGACTGGAGAGTAACCATTGTATAAGTGTAACGCAGTCATGGTAAGATAATGGATTAAATGGCCTCCTTTAGGATACTGGCTTTGTATATCTCATGTATTCAAACAAATACTCTTTCTGATTTTAATGTGACTCTTTAAGCACACACAAAATGGACAATGGTCAGTGATGAGTTACTGCATTTAGGATGAGGGGATGTTTGCAACCTGTTCTGTGCATCAAAATTCCAATCTGCCTGTAGTTTTCCTGCTAGAGTTCACAAGGCTTCATGGCTAAACTTCCCAGTGGGGCTTGGAATGAAATTTTCCCAGGAGACCACATGGTGATTTGGAACCAGAAGAGCTTGTTTACATACGATCTTCTGCATGTACCAGTTGAGAGAGATTGGGAACGCCATTGAAATTTGTCTCTAGAAAATATGAATGATAATACTTGGTATTTTTCTTTCAAAGAGATTGTGAGGACTGGACAAAGTGGTGGTTTGAAAATATTTCATATACTGCAAAGCCTTGCACAAATATTGTTATTATGACTATAAAGGCTCTTCCTGGTCTGTAAAAAAAACATTTTCCCAAGTCCTCCCCTGCCTTCCATCAGCCATAGTGAATCCTGTCTATTCTTAGCATGTTTATGTGAGGGATATGTGAAAGCCTCGGTGTCCTCTTGTCCCTCTGTTAAGGACCCAGACAGGATGCCGGGCACATTTGTGTCCAGACATCGTTCAGATGTTTTGAAATGGGTCTGGTAAGAACTGAAGCTATGTTTCCAATTAATTTTCTAAGTACAAATATGCTCAAAGTACATTTTTTTTTTTGTAAAAAAAAGAATTCAACAATAAAGTATGGCTTGTTGCTGTTCAACTGCCAGAAACTCGGGATCTCTATGAGTTTCACTGATATCAAAGGCTTCTGTTTAATATAACTTTGTATTAAAGTGGGCCTTACTGTCAATCTAGCAAAACCTCTTGTTTAATCTCAAGTTTAGTGTAGTTTTTTTATTAATCCAATGTGCATCTGTTAAAAATAACTCCAGATAATGCAACCTTTGATTAAATGGAACTTAATACAGCCATTAGCTGGTGGGATTTTTTTTTCCATTTACGCATTCCAAGCTGAGCCTGATAAGATGGCACTAACATTTAGCCTGAGGTGTGGAATGTTAATAGTGGGATCTTGGACAGTTTGTTTATTTTTTATTTATTTCCTGAATGTGCCACTCACAGCTATGTGCCAGATGGGCATCCTGGAAGGCAGAAATTCTCTGTTTAGCCTCGGAGCCCCAAGAAGCTGGCAGATTAGCCCCGATCCCCAGGGCAGCCCCAGCTTGGTAGAAAAAGGCAGAAGGGTAACATTAAGTCAGAGCTGCAGTATGTTTTTATTCTTTTGTCGAAGGACTGTGCAAGTAAAATGCTTTTCAGGGCTGGCCGTGCAAATAACACATCAAGTGGAACTTTATGTACCACCTTTTTACTTAGGCTATATAGAAGGAAGGCCTAAAGAATGCCCTGGTCCTCTTGAGCGTCTTGAGCCCAGGCTGTCGTGGTGGCAATGGGTTTCCTCTGTTGAGAAGTCCTGCAGCTCTGGTGGGTTAGGGCCACCCTCCGCCTGGCACTGAGTGGGTACTCCATCACTTCTTGGAGCCATTAAGCTGAACAGTAGCCAGAGAATACAGAGGCCCCATTCATTTTGTTGGTGCACGTTTGTTGGGTAGTGACTGTGTGCTAGGTAGGATACTAAGCCCTGAAGATAGGGCAGTGAAAAAGATAGACTCAGTCCCTGACCTCATGGAACTAACATGCTGTCTAATATCTAGCTGCTAGTTAAGGATGCTGCCCGTCTCTGCTTGTTTGTAAAATTTGGTTTCTACTCTATTAATTGAATTTCAGCTCACTGAATTAGACTTACGTTCCATGGACCAGTTGGTCCTTTGCAGTCATTCTTATCCTGGCATTTTTAGTGATTTTATGTTAGTTTTAATTTCTTCAAGATAAGGATTTTGGTTTGATTTGATTCAACACTTATTTACAGACTTCCTGTCGTGTGTAAGACCTGACATTCTTTACTAGTCCTAGCCTCTCCCAGAGTGAGGAGGCAAAATGTACCCCCTTCCCTCTTGCCTTGCCCATCCAGGAAGGCCGTCAAGAAAGTTAGGGCAAGTTACCTACCGCACAATTCTGTCACATCTGAAAGGACCCTATCCACATCATAGAGACTGTAGATTTGTATTTTTATAGTGGTTTCCTAACAGATGATGTATCTTGTTCTAAGAAAATCATTGCATGTTAAGGATGTTAAGAAAATGTCCCCACATAGCAAATGAACCCTGAATCAGTTTCGTTAAAAAGAATCACATTCTTTTTAAAATTAATATAAAGACACTCTGTAAGCCAGTGTAACAAGGGCCCCTTGTTCCTTTCGTTTCCCTTGTATCAGGGACCAGGACCATTCCTCTAGTTCATTAATGCAACACAGGGGAAAAATAGTGGAGTCAGAGTGGATTCCAGTTCTAACCATGCAAGTCAACCAGCTGTGTAGCTTCAAGCACAACCTATAATCATTTTGAGCTTCAATTTCCTCATCAGTAAAATGGGGATTATCCCCATACCTCATGGAGTTGTTAAGAAGATCAAATAAAGTAATTCTGGGAATATGCTCTGCTCCATGTGCTTGAACTCAATGGATGTTATTTCAATCTGGTTGCTGGTATGGGGACAGAGGTAAAGAAGGGA
This sequence comes from Rhinopithecus bieti, assembly GCF_001698545.2. Taxonomy (NCBI): domain Eukaryota; kingdom Metazoa; phylum Chordata; class Mammalia; order Primates; family Cercopithecidae; genus Rhinopithecus; species Rhinopithecus bieti. Next base: position 746,551 of record NW_016805265.1, on the reverse strand, counting down.
AGTGGGGCATGAACCTGCCAAGAGACTTGATGGGAGACAGATCTTACTTCTGTGTCCTCTGAGTGACTGGGTGAGTTCAGGGGACCATTTTGTCCTGGGAAGGCTCATCACTGAAGACTTGAAAACCTCTTTCATTTTTAGCAACTCAGAGAAAGGCGTTCCATTTTTTTTTACTTTCATCCTGGGGATTGCAATTTACATTTGCAAGAAAATGAGGGTGTCATTTTCCTAGTTCCCAGGCACCTAGGCTGATTCATTGCAGCATTAGGAGTGGTTAATGGCAATTGAAGTAGCAGCAGTTTTTGGCAGCAAGCGGGACCCCACCAGGGACCCTGGGTAACTCCCAGGTGTTATTGCAACCTGTCTGGCTTTCCATGGAGCTCACTGGTTTTTCCATCAAGCTCTCTGCCAGTCTCCTGCTTTCATTTCCTGGGCAGAGATTCAGAGGTCAGCCGGAAACCCCTTCGCATTGCTGCAGAGGGGCTGATGCATCCATTGATTCTCGTATTTGGTTTTGATCACAGATTGAAATTAGATTGCTTCCTCTCCTGGCTGGGGTTATGATAGCACTCTGTAGTTTAAGAAAATTTATTCACTGTGCATTTTGTTACTTGAAAAGCCAGATCATTTGTTTCTGTCCTCTACTCAGAGAAACTCAGTAAGGACTGGCCAGACTCCAGGAGTAATGAGGTGATGGTGAGGAAAACACCACCCAAAGAAATGAATCTTTATTAGACCCTTCCTGTGGTGTTGGTGGCAATATTGCAGTGTGCAAGATGATGGGCCTTGATTTCCTTCTGGCTTGACTGGGGTTGGCTAGTTCCCTCTTGCGGGGCCTCTATATCCCAGATGGTGGAATGTGTCTAAGTTTGGCAACCCATATTCACCTGATGGAATAACACTTCCAAAGTGTACATACAACTGAGAAGATGGAGGGGGTTTAGCACTCAGTTCTGGGCCATGTGTAGATTTGTGTTTTCATTTTCAAGTTGTCTTCAAGCTCCTCTAGGGATGAGTGGATGGAAGGGAATGTTTTATCTGTATTTCTAGGGAGCTTCCTGAGACTCCAAAGGACAGAATCCTGTGACTGGAGTTTGTTACAAAAAATAAAGAAACAGAGAAGTGTTCAAACCCAAGAGGAGGAGGACGGTTCCCAAACTTTCTCAGTTCATCATACCCTTTGTTTCTCAGCCGTTTTTTTCACAAGGCCTCTAGGTGAATGATTGCACGTACACGCACACACACACACACAGGGACACATACACACACACAGGGTTCTGTTTATTAAGTAGCTAGATCCCAGTAAGTTAACTTAGGTCTTAACAACTTAGTAGCCTTTTGAAAAAATACATATACATTGAAAGAAAATGTCTTTATTAGGCCGAGTATGGTGGCTCACGCCTGTAATCGCAGCACTTTTGGGGGCTGAGGCAGGTGAATCACTTGAGGTTAGGAGTTCGAGACCAGCCTGCCCAAGATGGTGAAACCCCATCTCTACTAGAAACACAAAATTAGCCGGGCGTGGTGGCATGCGCCTGTCATCCCAACTACTTGGGAGGCTGAGGCAGGAGAAATGCTTTGACTCTGGAGTTGGAGGTTTCAGTGAGCTAAGATTGTGCCACTGTACTCCAGCCTGGGTGACAGAGCGAAATCCCGTCTCAAAAAAAAAAAAAGTTTTTATTCTTAAATAACCAAAATACTTATGAGTGAGATGTGTGCACCTGTTGGGTACTGCACAGCATTACAAATCTTCTAATCAGGTTGGACGGTACCACCCTGTTTTTGTGTTCCCCATTGATTTTCAGGCAGTACTTGCTTTTTATCAGAGCAACCGCTGACATCCAACTTTTGAAAAGATATGGCATAATCAAGGGAATGTAGCATGATCTAATGTTGACACTGAGAACTACATTGACCCACTAGTTTGCAGAGTGTCTGACAGATGTCATGTATTGCTGTTTTCCTTGAAAATTTCACATATTTCAAAATTAAGTTCAAATTAATTTAAATGTCCCACAGTGTCCATATGTGTTTGTTGTGGTGACCCAGGGCCCTTCAGCATACAGCTGGGAGCCTAGATCCTGAGCACAAGATGCTCTCAGATAATCCAAAATCTGGAGGAAAGGAGTGCTTGTCTAGTCTCCTGTCCTTGTAAGTGGCTTTCAGTCTCACCTCTGACCCACCACTAAAGGAAGGTGCACCCTGCACATAGTGCATCCAATTTTATGATTCTAGAGGGTGAAGTGAAATCTGGCTACTCACCATAACTAATAGCCCTGCACTGGGTTCCTCCTTGGCAGCCACCTCCAATGGGTCCTGTGGGACTTGTTTCTTTTGCTAGCATAGCCTCGACCTCAAGGAAGAAGCAATCTAGTGGAGACTCTCACAAGCTCAAGGTAGACATGGATTCTATGTCTGAATGCTCACAATTCAAACTGGACATTTTTGCAGAATGCTTCTCTTTCCTTGGCACAAATTAGAGAAATTGAACTGGATTAAGTAATTAAACAATGATTACATTTAATTAAATCAGGATTTAAAAAAAGATTTCCACTCAGATTTTTCTAAAGTGGCATCATTTTCAAGCTGAACAAGAATAAGCCCTGGACGTACAGGAAAGGACTTTTGTGCAAAATTGGCAACAGAATCCCTAAATGCAAGTTCTGGGGGTCTAGGGATTAAATGAGAGTAATTTAAATGGGAAAAAGGCCACTTTGCCTCCAGTGGAATGAAATCCTCCTTCAAGATTTACATTTCTGACAATTTTGGTAAATCATGTTTCGACTTGACTGCCAGTGACTGGACATTTTCCTTTGGAGGCCTAGGGCCAGAACGTATTCTGTCAAGTTTATTATCCAAGGAGGAGATTCAGCCCCAGATGGGTGTGTGGTAGCAGGTGGGAATTGCCATTGAAGAGTTGGGAGACCCTAAATCTCTTTTCATCAGATCTGAATGTTGGTGGCAATATAGAAATGCATTCAAGTGTTTCTAACAAAGCTGCCCTCCCTGCCTGGCATTCAGACGGGGAAAGAGGGTATTTTGCACCATGACAACAGGTGACCTCTATTTGGAATTGTCAACAAACATTAATAGGCCTTCCAAAACACATACGCTGTAATATAAGGGATTGGTTGCCTGAAGGGAGGGCCGGGTATTCAGCAGCACTGGGGTAGCTCTTACAGGATGTCAGCAGACGTGGTTAATTGGTAATGATTAGGGCTGTCTGCAAGCTGATTCCCTAAGTTTGGTGAACACATAATTGTTGTATGTAACCCCTAGCGGCTTCGCTCTTTCATCTATATGAAGAGATCAGAAAAGAGAGATTTACGGCTTAGGTTGCCTCAAGCCACACATAGCAGGCTTAATTTTCCTTTCCAAGGGAATTTGAAGACTGCTGTTGTGACTAGTTCTCTGTGGCTTATATGGTATGTTGAGGTCACCTGCGAGTTTTTGTTAAATGATTGATTGACTGAAATTAATTATTCTGTCAGAGCTGTAATGAAGGTAAGATGGGGTGTACTGATAAATACAAAAGCTAAAGTGATTCTTATAAATGCACTATGTCTCTTTCTATTTAAATAAATCAGACAGAATACATAGATCCTGGATGGTGTTGAGTGTCCCCTCCCCATTTTCCTCTATAGCCCTGAGCTGTTTTCTTTCCAAATCTGAAGCTTTGAAACGAGCGGCTATTTACTCAATTTAACTGCAGGATATTTGAATCCTTTGTCACTTCATTCCTTCTAACCTTTCCCCAAACACCTCAGCCCCTGATAAGAGGCTGATGCCAGTGACTGCCGTAGATTAAATCAACTGAATTGAGAGTCTGTGTTTGAGCTAATGGCTAGGCAACTTGGGGAATGTGGCTGGTGAGTTGGAGAGTGGATAGAAGGCAGGTGTTTGCTTCTAAATGTCAGATTTCTGAGGCGTAGAAACCACCCTGTAAGGCCCTTTTAGGAAAGCAGTGAAAGCAGCTGTTTAGTGATAGACTGTCTGCAGTTTGGGTCCTTACATCCCATGAAGGGAATCCAGTGGCTGGTTAAGGAAATGCCAAAATGACTCTTTTGATTATCTTGCAAAGGGCATGAGATTGTTTATAAGTGATTTATCCAACTTACTTCCAAGTCACTAGAAACGATGGTTAGAAAAAGTCATTTCCCACACAGGCTCTGACAGTGACAAAGGTTCCAGGACATCTTCTGGGAGTGGCACCGGGTTCAAAACGAGCAAGAACACATGGGAAGTACAGAAAAAGACTTGTGGGCAAATTGGCCAAGACAGCAGAATAACAGACCCAGGTCTCGTGTGTGGTATGCCTGTGGGGAAAACATCTACGAAGTTGGGTTGTCTAGTCCTTTGCCTGAGTGGAAAACACTTGTTGGCATTGGATAGAGTGATATGCTTCCCAAGTCCATTATCAACACTCCTAAGTTAAAAGTAAACAGCAGTCACTTGGTTCCTTGGTTCTTAGATTTTAGTGTGCTCTTTTAGAATATTCTGGAGTGCTTGTTAAATATGCAGATTCCTGGGAACCACCTCCAGTGAGTCTAATTCCTTAGATATGACACAGAGCTTGGGACTCTTCATTTTCTTCAATAAGTTCCATGGTGATTCTGGTGCAGATTGTCCCAGATTTAACAACTGACCGGACCAGGGGCCAAGAGAAGAAACTACAGCTGTTCCATTTGACAAAAATAGCCCTCAAAAAGGCCTGAGACTAGTCAACAGGCAGAGATTGCAGATGGAGCTTCTTGAGTTAAAGTAATTTTACTCATCTTAAGATCAGCCCTGGCTATTTCAACGCCAATCATCTTGAGTTATACCAGCTATTGAATGCATGGCTCCCTGAATATCTCAGAAAATGAAATGGTTAAAATAGGAGCGGTATTGACAATTGCTGTTTCTTGATGATAGTTAAAATTTCATTGGCTGGATGTAATTTAAGCAGCAACATATGATTCATTTAACTGTCATAAATTAAGACATCCTATTATGGAGGAAAATTTTTTAGAAATCTTTCCCAGCAATTTCTAAAAAGAGTAGGACTAACTTGGAACTCTTTGCAGTCATTCCTGCTAAAGGTAAGAATGGGCATGCTATCTCTAGTCTATTAACCTGTGATTTAGTTAGGTAGAGCTCAGACTTGCACTGCTCCAAACAATGTGTTGTGAAGTTACATTGAAGGCCTGAAAACGTATGCATATATCCCACCACTTTATGACCTCTGTGACTTACGAGATATTTGAAAGCAAATTAAAGACTTTATAAAATGTTTTTAAGTACCCCCCTCCTCTTTTAAAACATTTATGGCTTCTATAAATGCTATATAAAATGCTTTGTAGAGTGGTCATCGCTGGACTAAGGCTAGGTTGCATAAATATTTAGTTAGAGATATGAGCGTGTTTCTTGAAGTTGTACATGTGTCAGAGTTTCCTTGCTGTTCCTGCAAAGTCAGGCCTGTTAGCAATGTGGTGGAAGATAAAGGAAGCGGGAGCCAAGATGGAAATGCATGCTTGCCATTGCAGGGGATAGTGCTCTATTAAATTATCACTGTTTTTGTTTCTGTACTTTAAAATTTTAAACATGTCTTTGATTACAGACTGTTTTCATTGTCATTTTAAATAATCATCAGGCTCCCTGCTTCAGTCATTCTCTTCTAGAGTGATTTCGGCAGTCCATGACTGAAAAGATCCGGTATTTAAAGGAAAGGCACCTCTGAGGCTAACAACTGGTGGTGTCATTTGACCAAGAACTTTCCCAGAAATTCAACTGGGGATCCTTAGGCTCTTTTAGAATATTGAGTTTTGTTTTATTGTTTTTTAATCCCAAAGACACCAAATGTCACTATTATCACGTATCTCTGGGAAAAGAAGAAGCTAAGATGAATGTACCCGTATTTTTTATGTACTTCTAGTAGCTGTGCAATCTTCAGTGACAGTAAACAGAATGTATGACCATGAAGCTGTGTGTTGCAATCTGCAGTGTGCCAGTCACTGTGATGGGCAGTGACCTTCAAAAATGAGTAAAACATGACCTTAGGGAGTCAGAGATCCAAGCAGACAATTATAGTAAAATGTGATAAAATGTGTATAAGGAGAGGCGTGCAGCAGGAGAAGCTAATTCTAACTGGAGCTTTCAGGAGAAATGATGACCATAAAGTGAGGAGGTAGATTTTGGATGGACAAGAACACGGTAAGATTTGTGTTTTGAGCAAAAGTTTTTGGAATCAGGAGCATCTCAATTGCATCCCATGCCCTTGGAAAATGGAAGGGAAAATCTGTGCCTCCTAACACTTCTTTTTGCCATCTGGTTCCATTATTTTTTTTTTATCATGGGGCAGTCAGGGATGCCTGGGCTCTAACACTGTTTGGGTATCCAGATACACAAGGTAGGATGAAGAGAGAAAGGAATGAAGAGTAGAAAAACAAACATAATAGGATTAGGAGCTTGAATCTCACATAGGCTCACATGTCCAGGCATTATTTCGCTTCTTTGATAATACTTGTGGCACATATGGGAATCCTGAAAGGTGCAAAGTCTCATGTTGGATCTGTAAGATGTAGCTTCTTAGCTTATGAGGCAACTGGAAAACGTTAGGCTTTGTTCTCTCCAGTGCTTAAGTTATTCACTGGAAGTGCTCTAGCTACCACATCAACCCATCTCTGCAGACAGACAATGGATCAGACACTTGGATGGAAAGTCCAATAAGTACTCGATGATCCAGAAAGGAGTTATATGAAAAAGGAGTTTTTTATCAAAAGACCACAAAATACTCTATCAAACAAAATCAAGCAAGCTTCCTTTCTTTGCAGCCTCTCAAGCCTTTTGTGTTCCAAAGTACAATATGAATCTCCAAGACAATGATGGGATGTGTCCTAATTTTATATAATTTCCTAAAATTATTTGTGAAAACTTATTTTTTTCTGCAAAGCATCTTGTGAAACTTGTGTTTCCTGGGATGCTCTTTTGGCAAAGCCACTTTTGAGATACATTTTTACAGGCCTCCTAATTCTACGTTGAATGGAATTCCCTTCATCAAAAGCTGTGCCTACTCAGTTCCTAAAATGCCAGAGGGAGTGAAAACCAGACCATTCAGCAAAAGCAAAAGGTGCCCCCTACTAATAATTTGACATCATGTTGGTGAAACAGAGGCTTGCATTCTCCCATTCTAAGTGGTTGCTTTTGCAAAGACACAACTTCCGGTTCTGGCGGGCAGAATGGGGTCTGCTGGGAAGGTTCCAGCAAAAGGTAACTTTCTTGACCTTGTACCATTGAAAGTCACAGAGCTATTAAAGCAGCGACCAGGGCATTCAGAAGAGCTGTGACTAGGCATAATGTGCCTTTTGAGGGTGACCATTCATTTGTCCATCTAATTAGCACTCAGCACTTTTGATTGCCCCATACATCTTTTAAAAATTCAAACAGGTAGGGTTTCACTGCTTGGATTGCAGGACTCAGATGAAAATTGAGGCCTGGCCTTGTATTTATGGAGGTTTCTTCTTTCCAGGACGTCTTACCTATTTCCTTAGCCCTGTTCTCAGTAATGCCTGCCACAAAGAACCCCATAAATTTAGCATTTGCAGCTATAAGTTTGTCATTCTTTTCTTGAAATAAGATAAGGGGTCTATTATAAAACAGCAGAAGGCTGAATGTGAGAGCAGCCAACATATTGTTGACTGATTCATCTGGGGCATTTAGTTCTTCAAAATGGAAAAACAAAATAGGGTCTAAAAAGCAAACACAGTAAATTAAAGGAATGTTATTCTATGCATAGAACAGCTGTTTTAATACTTGCTCGGTAGGGTCATGTGACTAACGCACTTCTTTTAGGATAAAATATGTCTTCCTCTAAGGTTATTATTAAAGACACATGGAGACATTTACTTTGGTCTCCTTGTCAGCATTGTGCCACATTAAAAGAAAAAACAAAACACTGTTTAAATTGGGTTTAGATCCTTCATTTGCATGAAAACGATAGTTAATTGTGTCCCTGTGATGATAATTAGTGTTCAGCTAAGAGGACCTTTTCATTGTTGGCCCAAGGTGAGGCCTGAGTTAGTAAGAATTGTACTGGTGGTAGCTATTTTCTTTTAAGTAGCTGCACGGCTCTGTTTTGCCAACTAGCAAAATGAATTAACAGGAAGTGAAACATTTAGTATTTACTTGAGCTAGGACATTGTTACCCACCACAAGGAGAAAGCTCACATTGGGCCCCCTTTGCTTATGGGATGCTTATTGTGTAAGTTCTTCAGCAAACATGGAGTACCTACTCAATATTAGGACCTGGGCTGTGCCCTGCACAATTAGAAGCTCTCAGAGAACAGGGACTCCACAGCAGCATAATTGAAATCTCTGTTCACTTTAAATCCTGAACTAGAAATGTTCTCACCCACCTGAGGCTTGACCATGCTTTCAGAGCTGCCACGTGGCCGGAAAAGAGTCCAAATCTGCTCCTTCTCCAGTGATCTCTCCCTGTGCTACTTCCTTAACACTGCCTTGCCCTGTACCAGCCATTCAGGAAGATTTATCAAGTGGCCAGTTATTACAGAACAGGACGTAATCCTGGGCCAGATCCCTGCTCCATCCCACTTAACTGTGCCTTGATCATTAAGCGTTCTCCATTTAACCTCTCTGTGAACTCCTAAAAGGTCAAGACCAATTCTATTTCACCTTAGAACATGCAATTCTGTAGTTCATTACATGCAGGCAATTGCATTATACCTAACGTGTAATAAATATGTGCTGAATGCATGAATGATAGAATGAATGAATGATCTTGCCATATTTCAACTTAGCACAGGGTCCATTCTGTTGTACCTTTGTGACACCTAGCTACATCTTGCATTGTCTTCTGGTGGTAGGGTCCTGGCTACCTTATGGTGTGACCCTTTTCTCTATGGGCAGCTCTGACTGTAAAATGGTCCTTTCTCTTTTTAATATCCAGTGAGCTGTAACATCACTGGGTCTACCTCCTGAAGTCATGTGGCGTTTGGTCTGATTCCTCTTTCATATGATTCTTTAGCTATTGGAAGACACCTGGTATATGTTTCTCATCTCCATATTTAACATAACAGTTTCCTCAGTTGGTCCTCATATGACATGAGATAGACTAAAGATAGACATCTCTATCTTTAATGCTTTCATATCAACATAGTTAATTTAACCAGTGGTTTTAAAAATTATTTTATTTTGCTTTAATGACTGTGGGGCCAGAACTGAGCCTAGTAGTACATGAAGGAATGATCAGGACAGAATACAGATCGTTACCTTCCTCCATCTGACCTTCTGCTTATACTATTTTTATAATTGGGGACGGTGCTATTCATTATTTTATTGCATTTCATTTTCAGCCGTCATGCCATTGAATTGATTCATACGAACTACTGCTTATCTAAACCAATGGTTCTCAAGTGGGAGTGATTTTTATCTCCCTGGAGACAGTTGGCAATGTTCGGAGACCTTATCGATTTTCACTCCTGGGGATTGGTTGAGACACTAATATTTAGTGAGTAGAAGCCACGGATATGGCTAAACATCCTGCAGTGCATAGGGCAGCTCTTCCACAATAAAGAATTAGCTGGTTTAAAATGTCAGTAGTGGCCGGGTATGTTGGCTTACACCTGTAATCTTAGCACTTTGGGAGGCCAAGGAAGGTGGATCACTTGAGGTTAGGAGTTCAAGACCAGCCTGGTCAATATAGTGAAACCCCATCTCTACTAAAAAATACAAAACTTAGCCGGGCATGATGGCATGCATCTGTAATCCCAGCTACTCAGGAGGCTGAGGCAGGAGAATCGCTTGAACCCAGGAGGCGGAGGCTGCAGTGAGTCGAGATTGGGCCACTGCACTTCAGCTTGGGCAACAGAGAGAGACTCCATTTCAAAAAAACCAAAGAAAACAAAACAAAACGTTCGTAGTTCCACTGCTGAGAAATTCTGGTCTAAACTACACAGTCTTTCTCCTTAGGGCCTCCTGAAGTAGACCTTGATCCCAGGCTACATGAGGTCTTGCAAATCTTTAAAAGTGAGTCAGTAAGACCATATCCTTCTAGGTGAAGCTTTTCCAGGCCCACCGTCAACCATTTCTTCCAAAACTTCTGCTTTCTTAACTTGCTGGTCACCTACCTTGCAGTTAGAGCAGTGCTCCTGGAATGGAATGCTTTGGTTGTCATCTGAAGCCTAGGACAGTGCTTCTCAAACTTTACTGTGCATAGAAACCACCTGGAGATTTTGTCAAACTCACATTCTGATTCAGTGGGTCTAGGGGTGGAGGCAAGACTGCATTTCTAACAAACTCACAGGTGGTGCTGGGGTAGAAGGCCCATCGGCCACACTTTGAGGAGCAAGAGTCTTAGCATGTTTTCTCTTGGCATTCTTTGGACAAAGGCTTTTTCCATTCCCTTGAAGCAGAGTGCAAGCATCTGAAGCCGGGAACCTTTGGCTGTCACACTCAGCCATGGCCATGTGTCAGGACAGAGCAGTTGAGCACCATGATGTTATAATGCTGAAGAAGACTAATGGCCTGCTTAATTGCTGAGCAGGGTTTATAACTTACAGGTCTTTGCATCACCCTATTCTAGGTTGAGGAGAAACAGTAATAAAGCAATATTACTCTCCTAATTGAAAGCCGGAGGGTGGAATGAAGGAGGAGCTGCCCCCAATCACAGACTTGGAGGAATGAACTATCCAGTTGTGAGCTGGTTTATCCAGATTATGCATATGTTTATAAATTATCCTAGGTGTTCTTTTTCCTCATTCCCTTTATTGTAGAGTGTATTTCTTTAAAGTGACAGGTTTAATTTTTTTCCCTACTCTGTGCAGATTTTGTGATGATGTAGCGTAATAAATCAAACCGATTTCTACCATTGTATCAAGACTCTTTAATCAGTTCTTTGAATTAATGCAATCAAACGGTTGAATTCTTAACATTCATCTCTGTATTTATGGCTCTGTTGTGCTTTTTTATTGAATTGGAAGAGGAATATCTTCATTCACAGCCAAAATAAAATAAATCTAGGCAGGTTATCTAGTAAAATGACCAAGGTATAGGGTATGGGATGTGTGTGTGTGTGTGTATTTGTGTGTGACTGTGTGGGATGTGTGTGTGTGTGTGTATTTGTGTGTGTGTGGGATGTGTGTGTGTGTGTATCTGTGTGTGAGTGTGTGGGGTGTGTGTGTGTGTATCTGTGTGTGACTGTGTGGGGTGTGTGTGTGTGTATATCTGTGTGTGACTGTGTGGGATGTGTGTGTGGTGTATTTGTGTGTGTGTGTGATGGTTGGTGTGATTTTGGTGATGGTGGGATTGTGTGTGTGTATTTTGTGACGTGTGGGTGTGTGTGTGGTTGTGGTACGGTTGACTGTGTGGGATGTGGTGTGTGATGATTTGGTTGTAACTGGTGGGATGTGTGTTGGGTATCAGTGTGTACTGGGATGTGTGTGGTGGGTATCTGTGGTGATGGGTGGGATAGTGTGTGTGTGTGGATCGTGTTGATGTGTGGATGTTGTGTGTGTGTATCTTGTGTGGGTGTGGGATGTGTGGGTGTGTGGTGGTCCTGTGTGTGACTGTTTATGTATCTGTGTGACTGGTGGGGGGGTGTGTGTGTAAATCTGTGATGAGACTGTGGGTGGGTGTGTGTGTATTGTGTTGACGTTGATGGGATTTGTGTGTGTTCTGAGGTGCTGTGTGGATGTGTGTGGGTGTGTCGGTTGACTGTGGGATTGTGTAGACGAAGTAGACTGTGTGGAGGTGTTGTGTATCTGTGTGTGACTGTGTGGGATGTGTGTGTGTATCTGTGTGTGACTGTGTGGGATGTGTGTGTGTGTGTATCTGTGTGTGACTGTGTGGGATGTGTGTGTGTGTGTATCTGTGTGTGACTGTGTGCCTAAAAATACAGATGTCATCTGTGTCGTTCTAATATTAAATTTTGTTTTGGAACTTCATATTCATGAAGCCAGCATTATGTCAAACTCTATGATTATGGTCCTGTTTTTACCAGGTCACAAATCTAGGGGTTCTCAAACATGTTCAAGAAGCAGGGCTTTTGAAAATGATGGTGTTTCTTGAGTGATACCATGGATTTCATATGCTCTGGTTTAAGGGCACAGGCCCTAGAGTTAGGCAACCTAGAGGAATTCCCATTTCCTCCATGGACTGGCTGTGTGACCTTGTACATGTTACTTAACTTCTCTATTCCTCCTTTCCCTTATCCTAAAAGTAGGGATAATATTTAAGTGTCTATCTCGCAGAACCATTCTGAGGCTTAGAACCACAAGCATTTATTTGTATCCTTGACAGCCATGTGGCAAGTATGCACTACGTGGAGACCATTGTTAGTATTAACCCAAAGTTAAAACAGCTAAATATGGCATTTTCTGCCAACTCTGAAGTGCTATCTTACGGCACATTCTCTCAGAGACAATAGTCACAGGCACTGAGGGTGTAAGAAAAATGATTAGAGGACAGTCATAAAATTGAAATAGTGCTATCCTTTAACAAATTGGGAAGCTATCTCCATTATTGAGTTTTAATCCAGGATCTTGGCAGACACAGGAGTTTGGCTGAGACAGAGTTTGTGCATTAGCCCTACCCTGCTTTTTCACATGTTCTGAAATATCCTGAATCTACAACATATGACGCACATTGAAACCTCTTTCTTTCTGATTTTACAGTATCAGTATGGTACAGTGATCAATTAAAAATACTTTGTAAACATATGTGGAGTAAGACTGCACTTCAAAAAAATTTTTTTGAGAGAGTGTCACTCTGTCCCTCAGGCTGGAGTGCAGTGGCACAATCTTGCCTCACTGCAGCCTTGACCTCCCAGGCTCAGGTGATCCTCCTGCCTCAGCCTCCCAAGTAACTGGGACTATAGGCATATGCCACCAAGCCTGGCTAATTTTTTTTATTTTTAGTAGAGATGATGTTTCACGATGTTTCCCAGGCTGGTCTTAAAACTCCTGAACTGAAGCAATCCTCCTGCCTCTGCCTACCCAAGTGCTGGGATGACAGACCTGAGCCACTGCACCCAGTTTAGACCTCATTTTAAAAATATGGCATGCATACATCTGAATGTATGCATGTTTAATGGAACTAATGATAGAACATTAGAGAGTGATTATGCTAATTACTAAACAATTCACAGGGTTTCTTACCACGGCAAATGCCTTTCATGTCTACTTTTTGCCAGTTTATAGTATGGTTCACAAACATAAAAGTTCTCTGTCTTAAAATTCTGATGGCATTCACTAATCTAGTTGGATGAGTTTTTATTACTTGCACAAGAGGGGATTGGGGTGGGATGGTCATGTGGGTTTGTAGGCATCTACAAACAGCATGCTGTAAAGTCTTATTTCTTGCATTTTCACCAGTAGCAATAGTCTTATTACTAATCAACTTCATCATAAAAATTATACTTGATATTGGCTAGCATGTTCCATATTACCAGTTGCTTTCACCTGTATATTTTTTCTTTTTTCTCTTTTTTTTCTTTCTGAGACAGAGTTTCACTCTTGTTCCCCAGGCTGGAGTGCAGTGGCACAATCTCGGCTCACTGCAGTGTGTGCCTCCCAGGTTCAAGTGATTCTCCTGCCTCAGCCCCCTGAGTAGCTGGGATTACAGGCACCTGCCACCACGCCCGGCTAATTTTTGTATTTTAGTAGAGATGGAGTTTCGTCACGTTGGCCAGGCTGGTCTCAAATTCCTGACCTCAGGTGATCTGCCTGCCTCGGCCTCCCAAAGTGCTGGGATTACAGGCGTGAGCCACCATGCCCGGCCTATTTTTTTCTTTCCTAATGCTTAGTGACCCCATGTTATTAGTATTATTATTTTTATTTATTTATTTATTTTAGACGGAGTTTCGCTCTTGCTGCTCAGGCTGGAGTACAATGGTGTGATCTTGGCTCACCATAACCTCCGCCTCCCGGGTTCAAGTGATTCTCTTGCCTCAGCCTCCCAAGTAGCCGGGATTACAGGTATGCACCACCATGGCTGGCAAATTTTGTATTTTTAGTAGAGACGGGGTTTCACTGTATTGGCAGGGCTGGTCTCAAACTCTTGATCTCGTGATCTGCCCGCCTTGGCCTCCCAAAGTGTAGGGATTACAGGTGTGAGCCACCATGCCCGGAGTGGCCCTATATTATTATTGAAGAAAGATACAGAGAGCTGAAATGATTTGTGGAATGTCACATGACTTGTAAGCACCAGAGCTGGGTCTCATACCAAGTTCTGCTTCTTCCAAATCCATTGGCCAGCTTGTTGGGTATGTCTGAGTCCTTGTTAGCCACAATGCCATAATTGTTACAGTGTTCTTAGAGTAGAGCTCAGAGCCTGTTATGTTGCATCCGTATCTCATCCTCATCTCTTATTTTGTTGGATACATTTTTCATGATTTGCTGAGGATATTGTGGACTTAGTGTCAAATATTTTTCAGGTCAGAAGTTTTGTAGCCCTTGGAAATCAACCAATAACCTATGTAAAACTGGTGCCAATATTTCTGCCGAGAGCTTCAGAACTGCTGTGTCAATTAGCTTTTGCTGGGTAAAAAACTGCTCCCCAAAATTAGTGACTTAAAACAGCAAATATTTCTTTAGTTCTCAGTTGTGCACGCTGGCAATTTGTACTCAGTTGAATGGTTCTTTGGACTCAGAGTAGTCCTGGCTCTTCTTGTCTTGTCTCCCTCACAGGTCTTTGGTCTCAGCTGGGGACCCTAGGATGGCTTATATGGCTGGGGTCTCTCTTCACGTGGCCTTTCCTTTTTCAGCAGGTTAGTCTCAGTGTTGTTCACATGGTGGCTTCAGAGTTCCGTGAACAGCAAAGAACAAGCCCCGTACCTTTCAGGTCTGCCTCTATCAAGTTGGATACTGTCTTACTGCTCAAAGCAAGTCATGTGGCCAAGCCCGGAGTCAACATGAGAAGGGACTGTTTTGGCGAGAAATCACCAGGGACACAGATACAGGGAGTTTTGAACAGATTGAGAGCCATTACCACAACAGTCTACTACACTGCCACATCAAGTTTTCATTTCCTTCCAAACTTTTTGAGTGAAGTTCTAATGCCCTGAAAACCCAGGAGATACTTTCTCCTCACTGAGGCGTTTCCTTCCCTGACTTCCTCCATGAGACGGCTTGGCATTAATGAATTGGAAGATTGTCCTTAGTCAGGGCTTTTTTGACTTGTTAATGGTGTGCATGTAACTTCTCCTTGTCAGGTTTCCCTTTAGAAATGCATGCATTTATTTGGAATCCGGATGCTGGAGTTTTCTGTTTGGAAAATAATTTTAATGAAGCTTTATCAGGTGTGTGTTCACCAAAATGAAGAGGACTCTTTTGTGCCCAGAGAAAGCTATCTGGCAGTCAGGAGCCCTTTAGAAAAAGGACTGCAGAATGAAGGAAAGCTAAATCCCTCTTTAATGATTTTCTCTTTTTAAAACATATTACTTTCCATGAAAGTTTGTGTCAAGGAGTTTAGCTCATGGAAGGGGAACTTAATGATGTGCAATCTGGAGGAAGGAGCGGACACTAAATGATAATTCTCAAGCAGATGAAAGAGAATATTTCACATTGCTGAGACACGTGTGACTTCTTTGGATGCAAATAACAGAAAGGATGATGACAGTTATCCGCGTTCCCTGCTTTGGGGAGAAATCACCAGCTTAGCAACACTAAATGGCAAGGCATTTGTGGCTGAGTTCTTTCTCTGACTAATTGGAAACACATCTCTCTATTTTCCTGCCATTGAGAAAGAACTACTCTTTGGTAAATGGTATTCAATGGTTTACTTTTCTAAAAACTCAGCCCTAGCGGCCGGGTGCAGTGGCTCAAGCCTATAATCCCAGCACTTTGGGAGGCCGAGACGGGCGGATCACGAGGTCAGGAGATCGAGACCATCCTGGCTAACACGGTGAAACCCCGTCTCTACTTAAAAAAAATACAAAAAAACTAGCCAAGCGAGGTGGCGGGCTACTCAGGAGGCTGAGAGGCAGGAGAGTGGCATAAACCCGGGAGGCGGAGCTTGCAGTGAGCTGAGATCCGGCCACTGCACTCCAGCCTGGGCAACACAGCGAGACTCCGTCTCAAAAGCAAAACAAAACAAAACAAAAAAAAACTCAGCCCTATGCTGAGCTCTTGGTCAGAAGAATGGAAATGCTTTCTAATGCCAGAGAGCATGAGTACTTTTTGTGGAGACAGTGGGATCCATGAGAAAGTGACTGGCCATTTTGAAGTCCCAACTTGGTAGAATCTCATCTGCTGTGCTCCCTGTGAGTTTAACAACTCGAATAAATCCCTTCTCTTCTCTGAACTCAGCTTCTTCACTTGTAAAATGAGAAGAATGGAACAAATAATTCCAAAGGGTTTAAATTTTTTTTTTTAGTAGAGACTGTGTCTCACTCACTGTGTTGCCCAGGCTGCTCTCAAACTCCTGGACTCAAGTGAGCGTCCTGCTTTGGCCTCCCGAAGTGCTAGGATTATAGGCATGAGCCATTGTCCCTGGCCCAAAGTATTTTTTAATCTCTGTCAGGAAGACTATAATTTGGAAAGATAGTTATTTAATTTTTGGTTGTAAATTTAGGACTTTGAGATTTGGTGATTCAGAGAAGACATTGTGAAATACTCACTGGGTTTATGGCAGGAGACACTTTGTAAAACAAAACAAAGTAAATCTCTATTCTTGCCCTGATAGGTATTGGGCCACCCATCTCTTCATGTGCCCATCCACCCATCTCTCCATGTGCCCGTCCACCCATCTCTATTGCATGTGCCCGTCCACGCATCTCTAGTCCATGTGTCCATCCACCTATCTCTATTCCATGTGCCTGTCCACCTATCCCTCCATGTGCCTGTCCACCCATCTCTATTCCATGTGCCCGTCCACGTGTCTCTATTCCGTGTGTCCATCCACCCATCTCTATTCCATGTGCCCGTCCACCCATCCCTCCTTGTGCCCATCCACCCATCTCTATTCCATATGCCCATCCACCCATCTCTATTCCATGTGCCCGTCCACCCATCTCTATTCCATGTGCCCATCCACCCGTCTCTCCATGTGCCTGTCCACCCATCTCTATTCCATGTGCCCATCCACCC